>NW_006433950.1:935255-946157 GCF_000325575.1 Pteropus alecto | reverse complement strand
GTGTGACCTCTCGCATCTGGCCTCTTTCATATAGCATCACGTTTGAAAGCTTCGTCTGTATCGTGCCATGGATCCGCGCCCCAGTCCTCCTTTATGGCTGAATGATATTTTCGCTGTATGGATATAGGACATTTTCTTTATCCATTCATCTACTGGTGGACATTTGGGTTATTCCACTTTTTGGCTGTCGTGAATCGTGCTGCTAAGAGCATTCATTCATGTACATCAATTTAGAGTCATCTGGTAATTCTAACTTTTTGAAGAACTGCCAAACCGTTTTCCACAGCCGATGCACCATTTTGTTTATATTCCCACCAGCCATGTGTGAGAGTTCCTATTTCTTCACATCCTCTCGAACACTTGTTATTTTCTGGCTTTTGATTCTTACCATCCTAGTGGTTCAAAGTCATTTCCCATTAATGCTTTCGATTGACGTTTCCTCAGTGACTAATGATGTTGAGCATCTTCCAATGTGCTTGGTAGCCATTGGCATATCTTAGGAGAAATGTCTAGTCCTTCATCATTTTTAAATTAGGTTGTCTTTTTGTTGTTGAGCTGTAAGAGATCTTTATATTGTCTGGATACTAGGCCCTTATCAGATAAGATTTGCAAACATTTTCTCCCATTCCGTGGAGTTGTCTTTTCACTTTCTTGATATTATCCTAAAAGGTACAAAAGTTTTAATTTTGATGAATCCAGTTCATCTGTTTTTTTTTCTTTGTTGCTTGTTCTTTTGGTGTCATATCTAAGAATCCATTTCCAAATCCAAGGTCATGTAGATTTGTCACTATGTTTCCTTTCAAGAATTTTATACTTTTAGCTCTTAGATCCATTTTGAGTTAATGTTTGTTATATGGTGTGAGGTAAGGACCTAAATTCATTCTTTCGACATGACTCAAAACTTCAGAATTAATACTCATAAAAGACAATCATCATTCTCTACAGTCTAGGAAAAAACTTTTGTGATAAAAAATAACTTAAAAAAGAATGAAATATAAATTTAGGAACTAAAACTTAGAAGAAAGCTTAGGGGTAAATCATCATGACCTTGAATTTGGAAAGTGATTCTTATATATGACATAAGCAACAAAAGAAAAAATGTATATTGGCAAAGCATACATCGGATAAAGACCTAGTATTCAGTGTATATAGAAACTCTTACGACTCAAAAATAAAGCAATAAATAACACAATTTAAAAATAGGCAAAGGATTCGAGTGGACGTTTCTCCAAAGAAGATATACAAATGGCCTATAAGCACATGAAAATGTGTTCAACATCATTAGCCATTAGGAAAAATAAAAATCACAACCATGAGATTACTATACCACACCCTCTGGGATAGATACAGTAGAACAAACGGACAATGATAAGTGCTGATGAAGAAATAGAGACATTAGAACCTTTCTACATTGCCAGTGAGAATGTAAGATGGTGAAGCCGCGTTGGAAAACAGTTTGATAGTTTCTCAGAAAATTAAATGCACGGTTACCATGTGATCCAGCAATTCCGCTCCTAGGTATACACCCAAAAGAATTCTGTCTACATACGAACTTGTTCATGAATAGTCATAGAAACATTATTTTTAATAGATAAGGGTGGAAACAAGCCAAATGCCCATCAACAGATGGACAGAAGCAAGAAGTACAGCCATAACATGATACAGTATTCGGCCATGAAAAGGACTGAGATGTCTGCGGCCACGCCACCCTGAACAAGCCCGATCCCGTCTGGTCTCGGAAGCTAAGCAGGGTCGGGCCTGGTTAGTACTTGGATGGGAGACCACCTAGAAGACCAGGTGCTGTGGGTATTTTAAAAAAAAGGACCGAAGTACCCACGTGTGCTACAACATGAATGAACCTGAAAACCTTACTCGAGTGAATGAAACCAGACACCAAAGGCCACATGTTTTGTGATTCCACTGATAGGAAACGTCCAGAATGGGGAAATGCACAGAGACAGAAAGCAGAGCGGTGGTCACCGGGGCTGGGGGGCAGAGCGGGAAGCGACTCGTGGACGCGGGGTTTCTTTTCGAGGCGGTGAAAGTGAAAGCGTTTTGGAGTTAGATCACCGCGACGGTCCCACACTGCGAACGTGCTGAGAACCAGAGTCGTGCACCCCAAAGGAGTGGACTTGATGGTGTACGGAACATCTCCTTAAGTAACTGTTTAAAATATCTTGCATGCATGCACAGGTTTTTTGTTTTAAAATAATGCTCATTTGATGTTTGTGTTAAAAAATATTTTTTTTTTTTAGGAATTTATCATGGCATCCTGCACTGCCCACTAAAAGTAAAATGCGAATTCCACATTCTCACGCGTTTATTGATCTGACTGAAGATTTTACAGCAGGTGAGTTGCACATAATGTAAAATATTTCTTTTGAAGTGCTCAAGAATTATGAGATTTTATTTACTATTTTCTTAGTGAACGTTTTCTTTCGAATTAAATGTTAAAACCGAAATGTGAAAAGGTTACGAGGAAGTCAGTGATATCGGACACCTGTAAAAAGTACTGGATGTAATGAATACGTCTTCAGTTGTTTGTGAACCATATCAAAGTTTGAATTTTCCCCTTATTAAGAATTCATGATAATTTAGACACATATTGCCTATTTCTTTCCCTTTTCATTTAAAAATTACTGTTATAAACGTAATTATAAGAAAAATGTTTAGTTTATGTGTTAAAATTCAAAGACTTTAAAAAATTTTTATTATGAAAATTATAACCATAAAAAAGTAAGCAAAATAGTACACTATACGTGTATTTAATCATCACCTAGCTTCAAAAGTTTCAGGTATGTGGTCAGACTGGCCATCTGTACCACCACCCAGGAGCCCCTCCCACCCAGGGGCTCCTCCCACCCAGAAGCCCCTCCCACCCCAGGCAATTTCAGAGCAGTCCCAAACATCCCATCATTTCATCTGTACATTTTTCAGTCTGTATCTTTAAATGATAGGAATTTTTATTTTTAATTATATCTTTTTTATTTTTTTAATTAAATGTATTGGGGTAACATTGGGTAGTTAGTAATTAAGTTTCAAGTGTACAGTTCTATAATACGTCATCTGTGTGTTGCATTGTGTGCAACACAGTGGTCTCCTTCCATCGCCGTGTATTTGACCCCCGTCCCCTCTGGAACCACCATACCATAATACGTCATCTGTGTGTTGCATTGTGTGCAACATGGTGGTCTCCTTCCATCGCCATGTATTTGATGATGGAACCACCATACTGTTGTCTGTGTCTATGAGTTTGTTTTGTTTGTTCATTTGCTTTCTGTTTTATGTCCCACATATGAATGAAATCATACGGTTCTTGTCCTTTTCCATCTGACTGATTTCACTTAGTATGATGCTCTCAAGATCCATCCGTGGTGTCACAAATGGCAGTATTTCGTCTTACAGCTGAGTAGTATCCTGTTGTGTGTATGTGCCACATCTTCTTTACCCCATTATCTACCAGAGGACACTTAGGTTGTTTCCATGTCTTGGCCACCGTGAATTATGCCACGATGAACATAGGGGTACATCTATCTTTATGAATAAATGTTTTCGAATTTGGGGAGCAGATACCCAGAAGGAGGATTGCTGGGCGACGTGTCCTGAGGGCCTTCCACTCTGTGCTCCGTAGCGACTGCACCAGCTCGCAGTCCCCTTCACACGAGCGCGCCTGAGGCTTCCTCTTTCTCCTCATCCTCTCCAGCGCGTGGTTTCTTGTCTTATCGATAATAGCCATTCTGGCAGGTGTGAGGTAGTATCTCATAGGGGTTTTGATGTGTCTTTTAACATGACCACAAATACTTGTCACTCAGTCGCTGATTTTAATGATTGTTTACTGAGCCTCTACTCCATGAAGCATTGTGCTAGAAACCAAGGATTCAGAGATGAACACAAGATCACTCAACTCAAATGCGATCATGTCACGAACCCCAGTGATGTCATCAGAGCAAGCTGCCGCTCTATTTATACTGTATTCAGAAGTTTAAGGACAGTCTGGTGACGGCCAGAGGGGAGAGCGCTTGGGGGCTGGAAGAAAGGTTAAAGAGGTACCAATTAGTAGTTGATCGACGGTCACGGGGATGGGGAGCACGGCATAGGGAGCGCAGTCAGCAGTAAGGTAATGGCTGGGTGGAGAGCCAGAGAAGAGAGAGAGTAATCGGGAGGACGATTTCATAAACTAAATAAACATCTAGGCAATGTGCTGGATACTCGAAGCTAATAAAAGAAAAGAAAGAAAGAAAGAAGTTTAAACCTGATTTTGAAGCACACCGACTTGCGTCTTAGATGTTTTAGACGCGGCGGGCTTGTCGACCTGAGTGCTCGTTGTACTCGGAGTATTGGCTTGAGCGCGCTTCATGGAGCGCACGAGCTCCGTGTCTTTCTCTCCTTGTCCCCCCTTGGCGGTGTCATGGCTTTAAGCGCCATCCATGTGCTGGTGACTCCCAGATTTGTGTACCTCCAGGCCACGCATCCGACTGCCTACCAGCCGTCCCCACATCTGTGTTCACGTACAATGACACATCTCAGACCGTGTTTCCTAAACTGCATCCCAGATTCACTTCAAAGCCCTTCAGCCCGTGACCTTTCCATCTCACTAAATGGCAGTCCCATCCATGTGGTTCCTCTTGTCACAATGTTGGGGTCACCTTAGCCACCTCTTTCTGTCACACTCAGCATTGACTGTCAGGATATAGACCGTTCTGCTTTCAAAAGGTAGCCACACCCTGACCCCCTCTCAGCCCCTGCACCGTAACCGTGTCTCACTTGACCTGCTCTGGTCACTGTCTCCTGCTTCCACCCTGTCCCCTGCCGTTGGAATTCATCACGCACGCTGCTGCAGCCCGTTAACAATGTAAACCAGGTCATGTCACTCTTCTCAGAGTTTTCCAGTGGCTTCTTCATTGCATCTAGGGAACCAGCCTAATCCCATCAGACGGCCCCCGGGGCCCTCGCGCTCTGGCTCACCGGCATCTCGTCCACCTTCCGTTCTGCCTTCTCGTTCACGGCCTTGTGCCGGCCACGCTGACCTTGTTCCTCAGACCCCACAAAGCGAGGTGTGGTTTCGGGGCTCGGGTCAAGAAGCTGATTCTCCTCCAAGTTATTTTCCCAGATGCACTCACTCCGTACGTGTCGTCACCCGAATGCCATCGGATCCCTTGCAGAGGCCAGCTGTGGTTCACAGTGGCAGCTCCGAGCACTCCCCTGTGCCCTCGTCTGCCTTCCCTTCCCTCCGAAGCCCTTTCGCCATCCCTGGCAAATACAGCATCTACTACGAGACTGTACACGTATTTCATCGTATCTGAAACCTGTGAGGGCAGGAGTCTTTGTGCCCTTCACTGTCCTTTCTCCGGTACCTGGGACAGTGTCTGTCACCAGTGGGGCCTTGATGGGTATCTGTTGAGCAAGTCCTCCCAATTCTGGCAGCAGAACAGAACCGGAAACCAGCTAGCATATTTCGAAGCGCTCAGACTGTTCCTAATTGGTAGGCCTCTTTCAGCTAAAGATTTAACACCAACAAAGGAAGCTCTTCATGAAAATGTCTGTTTGTAAAAGTTCAAACACATATTTTTGAATGGGTTTTCTTTCAAAATTCCGTATGAGGTATTTCAGAACTATATACAAAGCTTAGGAATTTTGGCTGTGGGAATTTTATCTAAGCAGATGTAGAAAATAATGGAGACTTTTTTCAAGAATTCTGTTCGTTTTTCTAAAAATACAAATTAAACCGTTTCAACCCATAAGATATCATAGGTTATCTTATAAATCCCTTCTAAACACATTCAGTTTGAACGGATTCAAATTCCGATGTAAATAATAGTTGATCTCTATCAGCAGAGATGAAGAGGCCGTTTACTCAAAGCTGCAGTCGTGCTTCTGATGTCATCTTGTGTTTTCTGATAAGACTAGGCCACCGGGGAGATGAAGTGACAGGAAGTGCTTTTTGAAAGCATTCTGCAGCTTCTCTGATACTCACACATATTTATTCCGAAACACGCCTGAGAGACGCTTTACGGAGACGTTAGTCTGCCGCAGCAGCCCTGCCCTTGCTCCAGGGGCGCCCACCCCTTCCCCAGTCTCTCCCCAGGAGGTCAGTGGGAGCACCGAATCTGATGATCTCTGCGCTCTTTTTGACAGAAGGAGCACACATACGCACGTAGAGGGCCACGTGGCCCCGCTGACGGAGGCCACTTAACTAATATCAGTAGGCACAAGGCGTACTGTCGTATGTGGCCTTCAGCCCCTGGAAATACTAGGAAAAGGTAACTGACTTCCCAGTTGGATGAAAATTACATGAGGTAAAACAAAATCTTCACATGCTTAGGGAACCATGAGCGTACCCACAGCGCATGAAGAATGCACTTTGTAAGTGTCTGCCGCGTGACGCGGGAGGGCGTCTTTGTGACAGCTGATGCAGCTGGGACGAATGCGAGGTGTCCGGACTTTTTCTCACAGGAACTACTGTCCACTAGGATACGTCTCTCAAAGCGTTTTCTTCCTACAGAAGGAAAATACAATGTAGTTCTCTGTTAAAATTCACTTCATAGTATCGTTCCATTGACCCTTAATCTCGTTTTCACCAAGTTTATTATCTATTAATAGGCGATACCAATTAATTTGCCTCCACCTTGGTGGCGCCTCTCTGCAACCTGTCGGCGTAGCCCTAGCCCTTCAGATTTGCTCTGTGAAGAGAGGGGACACTGATCCGAGCCGGGGACGGGAACTGACGCTCTCCGGACTGTGCTTCCCACTGCGGCTTGGGCCGCTGGGCCAATCTCTGGTTCGTGCTCCCTAGAGCACTGTCTGGTGAGGGGGCTTCATTTCACCTCCCTACGGAGAGGGCGCCGCTGAAATCACGTGAGCTCTTCGGTGCCTCTAGGGCTCCGTGTGGTACACTGGAGAAGGAACAAGCGACCCTTCTCAGATGGTCATTCTGAACAGAACACCTGCCAGTGGATGAAATCTTTCCAGGTCAGAAAGCATCTGACTCATTTGGGGGTGGACTGTCGCCTTGAGGACCTCGTTCGGTGTCTAGTCTTTCTCAGGGAGAGGGACGGAAAAGGCAGCCTGCGTCTCATCCGTATTTTCTTCTCAGAAACAGACTGCTGGTTATCCTCAGGCTTCGCCATGTTCCCGTCGTTAGAGAAGGTGGCCGCCACCTGGAGCGAGCCTGGCAGAAGCAGACTAGACGTCGGCCAGCAAGGTTCAGGTTCGGAAGCTTGAGCTCATGACCCTTCTTGAAGAGGAAGAGTTAAAAAGGTAGAAGGAGATCAGTGGCCACGTTTCGGCTTTCATGAATGTTCCCCAAATCGAGCAATACAGTCGGCACTCGAGTTTTCAAGGAGCATTTAGATCCTCATGAGAATTCAGGCCCTTTTTCCTTCTGCTGCCGCAGCTTCCTGCCATCTCTTGGTTCGTCAGCGCCTCTGCATAGACAGCGGGAGTGAAGACAGAGGAAATGGAAGCTTTTCATGCTTTTTTCTATTTTTAGTGGTCGGAGGGTGTGTGTGGCGATGCTGAAAGCAGCGTCGCTCCTAGTCTGAGTTTCAGAAGGTGCGGCATCAGCCAGACGTCACGGAGCCAGGAAAGTCACGGAAAGTGAAAGGACACGTGACCGATGCGGCCCCGCCACCCGTAAGGCCCCCAGCACAAAGCGCGCTGCAGTTTGTCACTCGAGACGTCAGCAGCTCCTCTGCATCCTCTGACCTGGGCGCCAGCCCCGTGGCTGCGCACACGCGGCCCCGGCCACCTACCCCAGCGCCAGGCCCCGCGTTCCCCGCTGGGATCCGACGCTGCCACCGAACGAAACTCTGCTTTTCCTCGGTCCCTCTGCTTCCACCGTCTCCTCCACCTCGGGCTTTCTCAGCTGTGGCCAGGTTGACAGGTGGAGCGCCATCCTTTTTAGTCATGGGAGCTGCCGTGCACGTCGAAGGATGTTCAGCAGTGTCCCTGGCCTCTACCCTCCGGAGACCAACGGTAATACCAGAAGTGTCTCCAGACAGCACCAGATGTCCCTCAGGAGGCCAATCACACTGAAAAATTATTCCTGCCCCACGTCTCCAGACCTGCTCCAATGAGGCGCAGCCCCATGGCTCGCCCAGCATCTTTCGTTTCTCATTGCTGACACTTACCAGATTCCTAGTTTGCTGGAGACACGACACCTCCCGGGCAGTCGTCCGTCATTTTAGATGATTTCTTTGTCCGCAGAGAAGACTCAGCCCAGCGCCATGACCTCCCCACCTCAGCCACCTCAGTTCACTCCATGTGCCTTGTAGGTACCAGAAAATGTACTGTCCCCCAAGTCACTAGCCAGATGTCCCCCCACCTCCTGTCCAAGTGCCTTTTCTGCCACACTCCAGGACCTCATCGAGACCTCCAGTCCCCCGACTGACCCTGAAACTCTGTCTCCCCTTCCCGTCCTGCCTCCCCTTCTCTCCCTGTCCACGTGGCGTCCTTACAAACAGTGTCTCGCAGACACCCTAACCCTAGGTAGACCCAGCCGCCTACGAGAAAAATGCGTCATAATCACTGAGTTAGGCGGCTGTCCCCGATCTCAGTGTCACGTCGTAAAGTCACGCCCTCTTTCGTTCCATCTGGGACTTCCTTCATTTTGTCGCAGTTTGAAATCGAAGCGTCCCCCCTCGTTCTGATGTGTCAGGTGGCCTGTCTCACTGCGTCCCCTCTCTTCCCCACCCCCACCCCCGCCACCTTTGGAGAATAAAGCAACACACACGTCTCAGCAACCGCGGACGGCTGTTCCTGTTGCGTTTCGGCTTTTAGCAGCGTATTCAGTTGGAGTCGCTGCAGAGGCAGATGTGGACCTTCTTCCTCACCCCTTCCCCTCTCCTTCCCCCCAATACCTAAGGAGATAAAAAGGGACAGTTGAGTGTTTCCTGCTTCCATCAAGTAGAAGGAAGTAATGAAATAGTCTTTGGATAACTGAGTAGACATAAATCGGGTCATCCGACACCTAAAACATTAGGCACTTTTACCAGCAGACTGGTGGCGTTTAGTAGCAGGTTATGTTACGTGTCTGGTATTTCTTCTCACCGGCTTTCTGAATATAGATGTGCTTGTTATCTGATATCAGGGATCAGATATTGCTGACCATAAACACAAGGCCATATCTTGCATTTTCTGAATAAATGGAAGGAAATTTTTGAAACTCAGCTTTTTTGACAGCGTTTTGAAATGGAATATCTTTTTAATTAATAGAACTCTAGAATAGAAACTTCATTTTTAAACAGTGTTTGGTTCCCTTGGATACTCAGCTCTTACTGACTATATAATAATGAAAATAGAATTGCACATTCTACTTCTGTTCTATAGTGTTTTCCACATGTTACTATGCCCCAAACGGTGATTATTAATCACCTAAACATTTCTTTCAATCTTTATCAATAATTGACAAAATCGTGCTGATGTTTAAACTGCTACTAGTTACCTTTTAATGGGTTTAGATTGTAAAATAGACTTTGAAATCAAGCTTGTTTGCCTGGGCACTTCACCTGAATTAGACAGAATGTGTGACCTGCTATGTTTTTTATTCTGAGTGACGGTTTATGGCACCCCAAGCAGCACATAATTATGCCAGTAAACTTAAAAGATTGTGTAGTTCATCATATTTTTAACATCCAATATGATGAACGTACAATAAGTAGTTGAAATTGTTTGAATTATCACCTAGTCATGTTTAAGATGAACTAAGTCAATTTCTATCCATTATCGTTAGTTTACTATGAGTTTAAAATCTATTAACGTTAAATGTTCTGGACCTTGAAATTATTACATTGGTGCAGTTAAGAAGAATATAAAATTAACATTCAACCTAAGTCATTTAAAAATGTTTTGGCTAAGATGTTTACATGTCTCTTAGTAGAAATTATAGTCATAATGGGCTCTTCACATTGTAAATTGGCATGCAAAACAAAACATCTAAGAAATATTTACTTGCACCACCTACCCTTTCCCTAAAACCAAGAGGGCTGATTTTCCATTAACGTTTTTTTAAAGGGTCGCTGAAATCATAGAGGAGGAAGAAAATTTAACTTTTAATGACTGGCAGGCTCATTTCATGCTTGTAGCACCGAGGGTCTTAAACATCATTCGTGGGAGTTAGGGCTTTGAGAATATTTGAGAACACCTTTACTATCCATGTTTAGAAACACAAAGTAATTAAAATGCGGTGTAAAAAAAGCAAATAGGATGACTTTTTACAAATTACGAGGTCTTCTTTTCTTTCTTTTTAATGGGAGAAAGAACCCCCATTACAGGGCTTTTGGCAAGAAACGGGACATTCGCCCTTCCACTGTGGGAAAACACAGTGCCTGGGACACGGCATCCTGTCCGAACTCTCAAAGGCAGTGTGTCCTTTTCCTTTCTATGGTCTTTACCTAAAGCAAAACAGAATTTTGTTTACGAAATAATCTGTAAAGTGGAATTAGCCCGTGCCCGTGAGCCATGACGGACGATAGAACAAAGCTCTCAGGAGGGCAGAGCAAGCCGAGGTGGAGGGTTCATGTTGATTCTTGAGCATTGCAAGTGATCCGCCGACTTAAAAATATGTAGTATTTCCCCATCAGTTTAACGACGACGATCGCTATGGCAAACACACCTTTGTACTCTGTTGACACTGTCTTTTGATGCAATTTTTTAAATTTTCCTGAGATCCAGTTTATCTATTGTTTTCTTTGTTGCGTGGGCCTTCGGCGTCTTATTGCCAGATCCAATGTGGTGAAGCTTTTGCCCTATGTTTTCTTAGAAGAGTTTTATACTTTTGGGTCTGAGTTCGTTTTTATGGTGTTAGATAAGGGCCCGACTTCATTCTTTTGCTTGTGGATATTCAGTTGTCTCAGCACCATTTGTTGAAAAGACTTGTCATTTCCCCATTGAATTCTCGGCATT
>NW_006433950.1:849204-935117 GCF_000325575.1 Pteropus alecto | reverse complement strand
ATGTGACCGTATGTGTTCAAGGGTTTATTTCTGGACTCTATTTTATTGCACTGATCTAGATGTCTGTTTTTATGCTAGTATTACACTGTTTTGACTAGTGTAGCTTCGTAGTTGGTTTTGAAATCAGGAAGTGTGAGTCCTCCACTGGGTTCTTTTTCAGGATTGTTTTGGCTGTTAAGGGTTCCTTGAAATTCAACATGGGATTATTCTGCCATGTTGAATATTATTCTGTAAGTAAAATATGATAAATCTACAAAGCATCAGCAGAACTGTACGGTCTGGCTTAACAAGCCATTTCATTCTTATTTTTGGTACAGTGTTTTAGTGAGTTTTTCAGCTTTAGGAGATGGAGTTCCGATTCTTATGTATAAGGCCCTTTGACATTAAAACAGGATCTCTTCCCGTCGAAGTGAACACTCTTAACATGACCTATAAATAGCATTCTACTATTACAAGTCTTGTTCTGCTTTTACATTCTATTTTTTCAAGGCAGAGAGGACAGTTCAAAGAAAGTTAGTTAAAGGCTTATTAGTCACTGTAAGGTTTGCTATTTGCATTACAACTGTCTACTTTCCATATCATTAGAGATGTACTTTTGGAGTTAACATTAAGTTTCTTAAGTTATTTCGTGTAGCTATCTGAAAAGAAGCTTTAATGCATTTAATATACACTTAACTTTCATGTTTAATCACTATTGTACTTATTTCCACTTCAACAGAAATATATTTATAATTTCACATGTGAAGTTTAGGGGCTACTTTAATCAAATTCCATAATCTCGAGGAAATTATCCACTCAGAATTATCATTTTGTATGTGAGCAATTTTTGTGGTTGTCGAGTGCACTTAGTATGTACATGACATTAATAAGTAAGCTTCACCTAATATTTGTTTTGAATGAGTCAGAGGCCATGAGTATGTCTCATTAATAAGTCGTTTCACCTTGAAGTTTCTCAACGATCTGATTATTTGGTTTTAATTTATTCTGGATATAGTTCTATATACTACAAACTGCCATGCGCTGATAGCGTTAGCTGTCAGTGTCATAGCTTATAAAACTGCATAATTAACTTAAAGCTTCTGATGAGCACAACCGTCACCTTCTCAGGGAAGCAACAAAAAAAAAGCCCCCCGAATGGCCCCAAGCGGCGAGCTCGTCTGCCCGCTCAGGCCCCATGGCCCCATCGTGCAGGCGCCTGACTCTAGCAGAGCTGCCGCACATCGCGTTCACGTCCACGTCTGTCTCCTGCTGCAGGCCAGGGGCACTCCTCGTCTGTGCCGGGTGCCGGTCCTCGTCTGTGCCGAGCACCAGGCACTGAGAAGACGTCGGGTGAGCGGGAGGACGTGAGCGGGAGGAGGGGCCTTTCGGATCCTCCATAGACAGGGAAGCGAAGCCCACGGAGGTCAACGATTTGCTCTGTTATTGGAATTTATCACCCTTTAAGTATTTTCTCACTACACTGCTCAGGATTCAGCAGAAATATTCCCTTCTGGTGTGTCCCGGAAGCGAAGTGCAGAAACCACGTAGATGGAGTCTCATGAAGGCCTCTGCTAAGGGTCTGCAGAAAGTTCCTCTCTGGTGCTTAGGAAGGAGACTGAGGCCGGTCGAGAAGACAAGACGGGACATAAGAGTTTCTAGCCCGGAGGGGGCATCAGCGCCTGCTGTTAGAGGTCTGCTTCGTGTGGCTGTGAAATAACTCGTGTGGTGCGTGTGACTCTCCTGCCCTGGATTTACAAGAGGAATTAGCTGCTAAACTCTGGTGACCATATGTATTGTTTGGCAGTTTATCCTGACATGGCAGTTACCACAGAGACTGACAGCTTCTCATAAATTTTGGAACATTCATCGCCTTGATTGAATCATGCCCATAGGAAATGAATTGCTTTCCAGTCCAGTTCGATTTTAAACGTCTAGCCACTGTTTCGTGAGCAAAATTGAAGTTTCTTCTCTAACCCAAATCCCCTCAGTAGGAGCCCATCGGGCAGTGAAAATTAAGAATTCTGTTAAAAGCGGATGACTCGGGGTCAGACATGCGGAGGATACATGAGGCGGGAAGGGACTTTTACGTCAGTGTAGACCGGCATGCAGCCTCTTCCCTCAGAGGAAATGAGGGTGCAGACATCTGAGGTGCCACGTTCCAGCTCCCAAAAGAACCATTTTGGGGAAAGTAAAGCTGATATAGGCAGCCGCTGAAAAAGTAGCAAGTATGACATCTTTATAAATTTGTAAATAAGGCGTAGGTGGCCGTGATAAGGGTCAGGATTTGGGAATGAAATGGTCTAATGGAAATAGGTAACCTTACTGTGTGAACCACATGGATGCAGACCGACTTCATTGCCCTACGAAAAAACATCAGACCAAATGCAGTTCTAAAATTTGTATTATAAAACCTTCATTCAAGTCAAGTTACTTTAATGAGAGTTGATGGAAAATCTGAAAATCTCAGTGATGATTCATGCCGAGCCCTGTTCTCCAGTTCTCTCCATCGCTAAGCGTCATCATCTCTGACGAATTCTTTACCTTCTGGAACATAGGATTCTTCAGAAGACAGAGTGTCTTCTCCTATTGGAATTTCAAAGTAATGTCTGTTAACCTATAGAAACATTACAAGATAAGGAATATTAAAACTTCAAACTCCCGCAGATGCCTTAACCCCTGACCTCAAAGGAACAGAAGAAATATGTGACTTCGAGATAGACACATCACACAGAATTCAAAATATTACCGTCTTTAAAGAATGTGAACATACCACAATTGCCTTAATTATCTTTCTCTTAGAAATTCAACATACAAGTTATAAAATATAAATCCCCAATGATAAAAATGTGGTAATTAAATTATATCTATTCCTGATTTGTTAATAATTCTCATAAAATGAAAATTTCAACCCCCTCCAACATTGAATTTTGGAGCGGTTAACAGACTCCCCTCAGCAGCTGCTGCCAGCAGCCCATTGCTTGGAGTTTGTCTTTACATTCGTACATGATCTGAAATCGATAGATCCAGCAAAAGTACTTCTGATGATGATTTGACTGACGAGGGGAGGCGGGGCGGGAGTGTGTATTTTTCACCCAGCATTGAGGGAGTTCAGCCCGGTAGCCCTGTGCCCCTGTGTCGCCGAGGGTGCTGTCTGAGCCTCTGTCTTGCGAACAGCCAGCCGTGGGAGGCGGAGGTAGTCAGAGCTCTCTGCCGAGCACCGAGAACCTTCGTGTTGGGCTGAGTGTTTCAGGGGACGGAAGAGAACGAAAGGGAAGGGCCGTCTAGATAGGAGGTTATGAGCGAGACTTTAAAATGATTCCTACAGATCAAAACTTCTGCCTAAGAATAGCATCTTGTGGATGGGGACCCATTCAGACGGTCCCTCGTATCTCTCACTAAATCGGAGCATCCGCACAGAATGTTATGTGGCCATGGTGTTTGACGTCGGCAACGTAGGAAGGTGGGGCTGGCTCTCTGCAGACAAACCTAAGCGAAGCAGTGATCTGTCCGGGGCTTCAAACCGAGTCTGCAGACATGCTTGCTTTTTTTTTTTTTTTCGCCTATACTGCTTCAAATATTTTGAATTATATTCCAGTATTTTTAAAATATGATTTTCACATTTAAAAATCGTGTCTTCATAACAACAGTTGGCTGGAACTGTTGTTCGGTGAGGGGCCCTTTTTGTCTCCTCTAAGTCTCCTAACTCCGTCTTGGTCACACGAGCCTTTCTTACCTAATTGAAGTTAGGGCCTCGTGCCTGGCCACGTTTGAGTCGATGGCCTCTGAGCTACAGAATGCAGTTGAACTGCTGCTGCCCGGGACAGGGCTGCTGGCGTTCTCCGGTTTATTGTAACGATTTCAGCGGTCACGAGGCCTCCGTGCGCTGTCTTTAGGAGCAGTGGAGGCAGGTGAAAGAGATTTCTATCCTGTCCTCTCGTGCTGCCTTTTCACTGATATAACCAGGCCTAAGGAAAACCGGACGGTCCCGTAGACCAGATGTTGGCTCAAGCATAGAAACAGTACCCGTTACGATCCTGCTTTGAACCATATTTTGTGGAACTGTCTGAAGCTTCCAGAAAATACTACAAATGTTATATTAAGTGTATGTTTCCAAAAAATGAACCGTAGTATTACGCTTTTAGAAATAGAATGACTGTCATCATTCAAGGAAAATTCTTAATGCAGGAACTCTAAATGATATTATGAGTATGTTTTTAAATTTCCATTGGAATATTTATCTTAAAACGTTGAGACTTCACACTGAAAGGATACAGTGCAAAAATTAAGCATCGTTTTGATTTTGCCTGACATGGCTGAGTTCACACAATCAGACTTTCAACTTAAGCTCCTAAAACTCCATGAGGCTTGCGGATGCCAGCTTGAACCAGAGGGCTCTTCAGTTGAAGGGAAGGCTGCACTCTGCTTGGCAGTGATTGAAACGCAATAGCTTAATCCTTCAAGCTATGAATGGAGATAATTGAAGCCTAAACCGTTTAATGTTTTTGTACACACTTACTTGACTACGTTCCTGTATTTTCTGGGTAAGAAATTACATGTGCATTGAATATTTTCACTATTCTTGTTAGAAGAATCTAATGAAAACGATGTGATTGCATTTGGGTTTACATTCTGAATTTTTCGCTAACTCGTGACGTGGCCTTTTGTTAGAGATTATTTCTTCAAGTGAATACAGTGATGTTAGCTGTGATCACCTCGTTTCTATCAACATTTTAGAAATCAGTTTTCAAGACGGGAAAGGAAACCCACATGCAGAATATGTGACGACTCCTGTAAAATGCATTGCTGCCGCTTCTGTGCTTAAGGGACCCAATGTAAGGACCTCGCCCCCAACTCCCCAGTCTGGCCACCCTCCCCCCGCCCCCACTCCCCTGGCCTGATCACACACTCTAGGACACAGCCTCACACGTACTCACCTGGCTCGCCCTGGGCCCTGGACTTGGTGCAGGCTGTGGTCCCTGCCCCCGTACGTGCCTGTCCCATTCCCGGCCAGGTGATCTTGTAACTTACCCGCACCTTCTGGCTGGCTGGCCAGGAAACAAGGCGGGGTGCACTGTGGGAAGTGGGAAGCGTGTCGCCTGCTGAGGACAGAAACTTCTCCATCCTTTTCAAACAGGAGCTAATGCGCCTTTAACCATGAAAAGTGGGCCACTTCTACAGGCTTTGAAGGTTCAAGTTCGAGTGAACCTGGGGAGTCACGGTTTTGAGGTTCATCACTCAAACGTTTCTATCTTCTGGGTCACATATTATCCTTTCCCAGCTCAGGCCCTGACCTTAGCTTAGCAGCCCTGCTTAGGGTGAGCGTTCAGCCTCCTGGGGAGGGGGCTCGTGTGCTCTTGTCCACTCTTACCGTTAAGTCCCCGCCTCGGTCCTCAGTACGAGCCTCCCTGACCTGGGACCCCTGTGTGTAGAACGGCCCTGCGGGCTTGCTCTGGGGTGCGATGAGCTTGTTTCTTTGAGCTGACCGGTCATTGAATGCAGACTGGCGCAAAAAGGGACACCACCTTTGGCAAGGTAGCTCTTTTCAACCAAAGCTGTTCCAGAAGGGCTGACAGCCAGGGCTGTCAGCGGCACTGCCAGCAGCTGAGGGAATAAGTCCTTCGTTTCTCAGAGGCGATCGGGGTGGTGTGTCACAGCATCCCTTCCAGTTACGTTAAGTGCATTTCCTGTCATTGTATCGTGTGAATTACTCTTAACCCCGTGGGAGGGTGAGGACATTATTGCTTTGTTGACCAAAATTTTTATCTAGCTGTTATTTTATCGTCATTTCAGAGTCTGAGGCATGATTCTTCATATTGAATTGTTAATTCATTGTCTCTAGTTTTATTTCTCCACATAATAAGTCATTTATTTTTTTCTGTTATCTCCGTACATGATTGAATAGTGAAATGAAAATTTTAAATCTATTTTACAAGGTACTTCTTATCCCTTATCTCACGTTACTGTTTCTCAAAGTCTTAATAGCTATGAAACTATGAAAATACAATCGGCAAACATGCAGTTATAGTTCCTAAAATTTTAAATGTAAATGAAACAACAGGAAGCTCATAATTTATCATCTGTTATGCAAATATTTTGAGACCATTACAGAATCAATAGAAAAGAACATTTGCATTGTCTTTCCGGGAATGGAGATGGGCGGCTGGTGGCCGTCCCCCATGCCCACGGCTCCTGCTTGGCCGGTGGCAGTAACAGGGTAGCCGTTCCGATTCTATTCAGGGAGGCCGACTGGCGCATCAAGGCTGACCGACGACGAGCCTTTGATCCCGTGTCACAGAGATGCCTCCTCGCTCATTCTCACGTGGGCCGAGAACTTCAGCAGTGTCATGCTTTTAGTTTGGACAGATTTGCTCGTGTCATATTATATAATCGCCTAATTGCCCCTTCTCTGGATGTTGCTTCTTTCAGATAGCCGAGAGCTTACATTCGGCATGGCTCTCGGTGATGCTGGAATTTCTGTGGCTGTTAATCCCTAATCACTTTCTTATGCTGATTATTTGCATTTTCCGATAATATAAAAATGGAACAGCTTTTAAACATTCTTAGTACCGTAATCACTGTAATAAGTAAAAAAATAAATAATAGTGCTTATTTTTAATGAAATGCTTTATCATAAGACCCTTCTTTTCCCGAGGCTTCCCATTTGAAGGTGCAGCGGAATAACTTTTTAGGCAGTCCCAGTAAATTTCCAAGAACCCCAGTATGTGGATAGCGTGATGTTTCGTTATTCAGCAGTCACTTGAACACATACTGGTCCCAAGCTCTTGGGAGCCATAGAGGTGTGAAAATTAGCAGACATGACTCGTCCCCCCCAAAAGCTCAGGAGGGACCCATATGAGACCAGATGCCAGGCGCATTATAATGACCATGATGACGGCGATAGCGTAGCCCAGTAACAACTAGGGGTCTGTGCCTCCAGAGAGGAGGGGCCTCCGGAGGGACGGGGACATTGGAGCCAGTTTCGAAGAATTAGTCCACCAGGTGGCTGTGAGGTAAAAGGCACTACAGAGAGGAAGTGTCTCGTGAGGGACCAGCAGGGGGTGAGCCCGGAAATCCAGGGGCAGAGGGAGGGCACCTTCACGCGACAAATGAGGCTTACCCGTGTCCAGGAGGACAAGGGGTAGGACTGGAGTTGCACTTGGGCTCTCCAGCATGCGAAGGCAGCGTTGGGGACACGGGAGGACGCTGGCTGCGGTGCATCGCCACACAGGTCCCATGTTAGGAGGGTTCCCAGGTGAGTGTGGAAGTGCACACTTTGTCGGGAGTGTGACTCTGGCTGAGCAAAGAAATCATCTTCACAAAAGACTACATTTCTGCCTCCATAGGCAAAGCACCCTCAGTGTGGTGAAAATAAATGCAGATAGTTGGAACTTACTCGGGGTCAGGAGTTTTGAGTTCAACTAATAATAAAAGTGAACAAATTATTTAGCTTTCCAGGGATTCTAGGGAAATCTTTATTATTATAATTATTCCATAAATGAGCTTCATTAAATTCATATGAAATCTTTACAGAAAACACATTAAAATATGAATGACAATTTTCTAAACATATTTAATAGGGGGAAAAAACTTTTCTTTAAAATAGTCATGGTCTCCCCATTACTCTGAATAATTTCCATTTTTTAAAACACAAAAGAATAATGTTGTTTTAATATTCCTGTGAGTCAGCTCATCATTTGAAAACTTTCCGTATTCACTGAGTAAAATTGCCATCGTGCAGACATAATGAATGCAGCTACTAGAAGAGATTTGCAGTTCACCTGGCCTTTGCATAAATAGGGTATTCGATTTAACTGTCAACTGATTTTTTTTTTAATTTCATTAGAATTTTTGCACGTTTTCAACAAAACAAACTTTCTTTAGTTAGAATATATAATTCTACTCAAAATTTGAAATATAACATGTTCATTTAACATGAATGCTAAAGATTTGGCACTTTTTCAACGAAACAGACTTTAGTTAGAATATGTAATTCTCAAAATTTGAAATATAATTCACGTTCATTTAACATGAGTGCTGAAGGTTTGAGATACTGTAATACCGTGATTTAGAATAATACTCAAACCTGGCTACGATGCATAGGTACATGCTGCCTTCAGGGTGAGGAAGCAAACTGTGATCATGATCAGAATGTCTTTTTTTAAAATATAGGCGACCTTATATTAAAAAAACAAAATTCAACTGAGAGGTCACTCAAAGATCTAATCGATTATTGAGTGATTCATGAATCGGGCACGTCCCGCATAGCAACCAGAAGGAAGCGCCGAGGAGTTGTAAGAAACGGAAAGATTTGCTAGGAAGACGCGTGGGGCCGTGGAGCTATTAGCAGAGGAAAAGAAAGGGTTGTTTGGGGGCCTGGACCGCGCTGGGGGAAGAGGAGGGGAAAGGTCCTCATTCCGCGGGTGACCTCTTCTGTCTGTGGCAGGTAGAGAGGCCCCGCGTGGCATTGCATTGCAGGTGATCGAATGAGGGACTGATCCCACAGGCTCCCTGTCAACATTTTGCTTAACTTTAGCGGTGCAGGGTCATCTGCTTTCTTTTCTCTGACGGACTCGAGCTTGATAAGGTGCAGTTCAAAACATGTGTAAGTGCCAGAGTATTAATAACTCCTTGTGTTTGCGTTTCTTCCCGTTTCTAAACATCCATGTCCGTAACAAAACAATTCTGTTATTTTCCTTCTAGATTTATTCCTCACGACATTGTCTGCCTCTGGTGCCTCCCAGTTTGAGATATGGGAAAATTTGGTAAGGAATCTTTTCTTTGAAGCATTTTTAAATGATGGCATTCAGTAAAAGCATACAATTTTAGAAAATAAAATGGAAGTAATCACTTGGTCGGTTGGTTTTAACAATAAATAGAACAACTTTAAGAGCCTTTGGTTGCATTGCTGCATTCAAACTGCTCAGTACTGCCGAAGGAAATGATTCATCCAGCATCGGCTCCTCTGCAGGTTTGTAGGCTTGCCTGCCAATTAAACCAATCAGTCTGCCCTAATGTGCGTGTTAACAGGGCCCCCGCCAGGCTGCCAGCTGTTGAGAGAGGGTACTGTCATTTAATTTGTCAGCGTGATGGTTTACTGAAGAAAACCCTTTTTTTAAAAGATTAGTTTTTCCTCCTTGCCTTCAGGCTTATATAAAAAATAAGAAAACAGACACTAAACTTACTGCCAAGTTGAAAGGATTAAGGAGTATTTCCCAATGTTTTTTTTTTTTTAATTGCAAGTAGAAGATTCCCAAACTGATGTCACAATTTTATTTAATTTTTAGCTTGATGTAGATTATGTGAAAGATTAATTCATGAAGAATAAGTCATCCAAAATCTGAATTTCAGGCTGCACATAGAGGACAGGATTGGAGGAGAGGCCTGAATGGCCCACCGAGTGACAGTCATCAAGCGACGGTCAGGTGTCGAACCTCACTTGTAAAGATTAAGTGAAATAGTCTGTGTAGAGTGCCTGGCACACTGTAGACAACTAGCAAATTTTAGTTTTAGATCTCTTGGTTTCCATCTATTTACTCTCATTTGTCTTTTATTCAATCCAAATTAAACCCATAATATTTTATGGATTTTTTATTAAAATACTGATGAGCAATAAGCAGATGTGAAAAAAATGTGAAGCACAAGCTCGCGGAAGATGTGCCGTCGGCCGCCTCGTAGCGTCGGCAGTGCTGGTGGTCATGACCAGCCTTGTTTGGGGACGGACATGAGGACAAGAAGCTTTGTCTAGATGACATCAGGGCTTCTGAATACTGCTAACTTCTAAACCAAGCAACAGGATCCCTTTTTTTTTAATGGGGTGTAGAAGAGGAAGCATTTAGGTAAAATGCTAAACCAGAAAGATGAATTGTTTAATATACTACTTTCATTAAAAATGTGATCATATTCATTTCTCTGATGATAAAAATATGGTTGTTATATTCTTGATGATTACTATAAATTAAATCTCACACTGTTTTCAGGTGGCCTTGAAAATAATACCTCAAGTGAATCTTGAGGTATTAGAAAATGAGAAAATCAGTCATTTTGATTGATTAACTTGATCCATAGGGGACAGGGGGGGAGCCTCAGTACACATAAGTATAATGTGTATATAAAATTCTGAAACACTTGAGTGTATGATGTATTCTCAGCCCAGGTTGATCTGAAGGCGACAAAGTGAAACAGCTCAGTAGGAGAGGGCTCTGCACGAACAGACTGCATTTTGAGTGGGGTCTTTTTTCCCATTATCGTTTCCTTTAAAGAAAATTAATAAACGGGCTATTAGACCATAGAGACCGTAAGGGTCGTTCCTGCTGTGAAACAGCCGGGTCAGTACGGTACCCATTAGTACAGATCGAGGCGAGTGTAGACGCGAAACTGACTGGCTCGGATGAAGTGTGGGCTTTGTAACGTGGAGGGTCATCTTCATCAGAGATTGGACATACAATTAGCAGTAACATGTAAATCGACCCAAAACCTCAAAACCTATAAAGCCATATTCGCGAGAGGAAGAACGGGAGCTGCAGCAAATCCTTTCACAGGGTCGGCTGTGCACACAGCCACGTGGTAGGCGCCGTGGGAGAGAGAAGGGAACAGAGCTGGCGGCCAGGAGCGGGGTGAAGATGCGGGTGTGGGCGACCCTGGCTGGTACGACGAGAGGCTCGGGCCCCGTGCTGCAGGGAGCTGAAAGACGGAGCGGATGCTCCATCCGGCCCGCGCAGGGCCTTCAGGGAGGGCTTCCGAAAGGATTGGCGCCTCAGGCAGCAGGTGCGCAGGGCCGGAGTGGGTAGGAGAGAGAGCGGAGGGGAGGTGGGCGAGGAGAGGCACAGGAGGCACAGGACCACCCCCCGTGTGCGAAGCGGCTGGTCTGGGCCGGAACCCGAAAAGGCACTGGAAGGCAAGGATAGAAGAATCGGTTCAGACGTGGTCAGCAAAGCCGTGGCTTCTGAACTGGGTAATCTGATCCTTTAAAACTTCATTGAGACGCTTGTAAAGGTTTCAGGGCTGAGTGAGATGACTGAGCCTCCATTCCCGCAGTTACCGGGCTGCTGCCTCTCAGGGAGGTTCATCCGGAGAGCCTGGAGGGGGGCCGTTAAAGCAGAGGTGACTGGCGTTTTATGCTGGTGACCAGTCACAGGAAAGACGAAAGGAAGGAGCTCATTCAGGGCAGGAAAATAAAAGTATTTTAGATAAGAGACGTATCCAGAAAGTGGTTAGAAATGTAGGTCTAGAACTCAAGAAAGGGAAGAGATAGAGTCATGAGGGGAGAGAGCGCTAAGGGACTGAAGGCAAAGCCGGACCCTTGGACGACACCTGCCACCCTCCCTGTCCCAGCCGCTCGGCCAGGTCGTCCTGCGTGGCGGGGTGTGTCCTGCACGTCGCAGGCTGTCAGGCGGTATCCCTGGTCTCTGCACACTCACTGCTCGTAGCTGTCCCCCGCTGGGACGTTCAGACGTCTCCAGACATTGCCCAGTGTCCCCTGGAGAACAAACTCACCCCCAGTTGCGAACCATTGCTTTACGTGAGTGAAGATGGGGACACATCGGACGTAGCTTCCTGATCGTCTTTCTCCCGTGTAAGTGTGGCCAGTGTAACATTAAATATTAAAACGCACAGGCCGAGGCCGAGGCCGCCATCACGGGAAGATGCTTGGCACAGCGCGGGCAGAGCGCGGCAGACGGCGCCCTGTCCGTCAGTGGCCGTGGGTCGGCCACGGCGCCGCTGGTGCTCGTGCGCTGGCAGGAGCGGTGGCGTCGCCCCCGGCGTCCCTCCTGCTGGTGGCTAACGTGGCCTGGAGGCGAGCACCTGGTGCAGGTTATCTCCTAACCCTCACGGAAACCCCTTTGTCCTGATTTGCATCTTCTCCCCCGACTGGACCGCGAGTTCCCTGGAGGGAGGAGCTGTGTTTTCACAGCTCTGCGTATTCTAAACCCAGTATGGTACTTGAAGCAGAAGACACTCGGTGCGTCTGGAACTATGGTGACGGTGTAGTCGAGGACGCCAGACCGGAGCTGACAGCCGGGAGGGCGTCCAGGTGCCCTTCATCAGCTCACGGCCTCCGTTTGTTTCGTGAGCGAGGCGGCACAGGAGGTGGGCGTCATCGCTGTGCGGTACAACAAGAGCCTTTATTTCTCGGCTTTAGGTAAAATGCTTGATTTCACACTTGGATGAATTACGATGGTCTAATCCAAAATTTTCTGCCTTTAACAGGATGGAAATTTCTCTGTCAGTACAATATTTGAAAAACCTCAGAATATGATGGTGGTTGGACAGTCAGCATTTGCAGACTTCGGTAAGATTGTTTTCGTCTTTCAAATCCTTCCCGTCTCTCTGACCTAGCCATATTAATTCGCCATATCAGAAAATAACTAGTGTCTTCAGAACTATTATAGATTTAAAAGATGCCTGTTCTAGTGTTATACATGGCATGTAGTCAGTTCCTTAACGCAGTAAGGAGCGATTTATGACACGTTTGTTTAAATTATAGTTTGAACCCAAGGAGTCCCTATTTGTGAGAAAGTCTTCTTATATCCAGATTTTGGAACCAAAATAATCGAAGGAGTTAATTTGACCTCTTAAAACTTGAGTACTGAAAAACACTCTTATTTACATCTTAATACCAAAGGAGTAACATCTACTACAAATTTGGACATATATAATCTCTGTTTTCTATAGATTCTGTACAGCAAACCAAGTTCACATTGGTTAGGAACTTCCAGAACGTCTGTGGCCCTTCGATCGTTTGTCAGGGTGATAATTAAAAGGACTTCGGTATCAGGTGGGGACATGGCTTAGATGGCCACCACCTAAGTTAAAAGCTCACTCCCTTCCTGCTGTTCTTTCATTCTGCTAACAAACACCTCACAATGCAGCTGACATGTCACCACATCCAGAGTCCTCAGTTTCTCATCTACAAAACGAAGATGACGATTATATCCACCTCAAAAGGCCCTCGTGAGTGGCACGGTGTGAGTAAGGCTCAGGCACGTGGCGGGAGCACAGGAGGGCACTGTGCGGCTTGTCTGTCGCTGGGCTCGCCCGGTTCTGTCGTCGTCACTGCTCTTCAGCCGGTTACTAAGTCGGCCCACCACGCACTGTCCGGCCTGTGTCCCGGCACGGCTGAGACGGGGTCTGGCGGTGGTATTTTGTTATTTGATGGAAATGTCAACGTGAACCTCTATGTCGTACTGTATTTTAGTTTATTACATTGAATATTACTTTGATCTTAAGCAAATTTCTGGTGTCCAGTTTATAGTCTTTAATAGAAATAGTCAAGTGATAGAATACATGAAAGTAATTTTTTAGTTTGGTGATTGACCTAATGAGCTGGGTTAGTGACAGATCTCTTTGCAGGTCTCTGTAGGATAAAAAGTGTATATGCATTCTATAATTCTCAGGGGGCTCGCAGACCTCCCTTAATCCTTGGTAAAAACCCCCAAATTAAAGTTATTTGTTTTATGATTGCATGTTTTGTATGATAAGGTTCATTGCTTTTAACAAAATTATTAGTAGCTTTACTTTGAATTGTTTTGAAATTGCACTAACCATAAACATAGACATTTACATTAAATGTAAATATGCAGAATAGGATACAGTCAGTTAAGAAACACTATTTCTCCCCTGTTCTTAATAACTTGAGGTAGTATATCAGTAAATTTTTAACGTATCAGTAAACTTTGAATAAATAGCTCACAATATCTGTTTAAAAGTCCACGTATTCTTCGTTGGGTATTGTCAAAAAAACAAGACTGTTAATGAGTCCAAAAAAGCAGATGGCACCGAATGAGTTCATGAATATTAATATATACAAAATATGCATTTTTCTGTGTATTTGAATATGTGACTCGCTTCCTGCCCGCCGTCCTCCACCCCGCCCACTTCCTTTGAACCAAGTCGAGGAAAGTGACTGACAGGAAGTCAGCATGATTTCAGAAATTCACCATTCATTCAGTTAAAAAAAAAAAAAAGGCACACGCTCGAATGAATGATACGGCGCACAGGAAGAATCCTGTTCCAGAAAGGAGTTTAAATGGCTCCCAGCTCATGCAGAATGCCTAGGAACAGACGTTTTTACAGCCGTGGTGACGTTCTCGAGCTCCTAACATGAAATATTAAAATATATTAAAAATATCTACTCTAAAGTGAGGCCATTCCAGCATATCCACAGTGCGGTGGGCAGCGTGGTTTGAAATTAAACCAGGAACCTGTAGCGAGCAAGGTAAGGAAGGAAGCACAGGCACGCGCTGCTCAGCGACAGGGTGTGTTCTGAGAGGCGCACCGGAAGGGGACTTTGTGGCCGTGCGAACATCACGGTCACTCACAGCCCGGTGCTCCTGGGCCACCAGCCCGGACAGCGCTTCACCGCACTACGTCGGCGGTTCTGACCCCGTGGCGAGTGTTATGTACCCAAACATCCAAACACAGAAGCAGAACAGCGAAAACGCGGTTCAAAGGATGAAAGATGGTCCCCCCACCGTGGGCACTCCCACGATGGAGCTGGCGGCACCGGGCGTTGCTCTGGGCGCCCCGCGTGTGAGGCCGAGTGGACGCGAAGGCCGGGCCGTGACTGTCCCCTGCTGCAGACTCTCCAACGCGGGACACTTAGGCTGCACTCAGTGTATGAAACCGCACGCGGCTACGTCAGGCGTAACAAAGTGAAGCCGTCGAGAGACGCGGTGAGCACGAGGCGTGAGGCTGCTGGCGTGACGTGGCGCTGCAGCAGACTTCATAAGTAGAAAGGAAGCGCTAACGATTAGGAGCACAGTAGAAGCGTGAACCGGTAACCGCAGTCCCTTGTGGTCGTCATCTAGTGTCACGTCCTGGGTGTGATCGTACACGCGTGGCTTGCGTACGACTGGCAGCACAGGTTCATGGTCACCAGCGTCACCGCACCTCAGTAGTGCATTACACCGTGACGATGATGGCTGCAGCGTTCCTAGGCGATGGGACTCTCTCAGCCCCCTCGTGTCTCACAGGACCACCCTCATCTACGTGGCTTGACCGAAACGTCATTATGTGGCACGTGACTGTATTCAAAGTAATGATGTCATTTATTTTCTTTATAAGACAAAGAAGTCCTTTCCCAGAAATCAGCTAGTAGAGCTCCACGGAATGCTACACAGCCAGAGGTGATGGCTCTGAAGATTCTGATGGCAGAAAAGAGTAGGCAACGTGTTGTACACTGTCACCGTCCTCTAGAAAAGCAGACTAGAAGGAAATGTGTCGAAACGATAATGGTTGTTTAGATAGGGTGGTGGGTCGGTTTATTTCCTGTTTTCCAGATTTTCCGTTGCGCTTAGATTAATTTAAATATTAATTTAATAATGAAAAAGTAAATTACAGAAGAGTAATAGTCAATAAAGAAACGAATAGCTGCTACAGTGTACGAGAAGCCATACCATTCATTGTTAAGATGTGTGGCGAAAATGCAGATTTTAATACAGAATTAACGATGATAGAGCTGAAATGCTTAGTTTGAGGTAACAGCCATTATACTCCCTCTTGTTTTACAGTTAGGTGTACTCAATAACAGTGTGACAGATTAAAATTTTTTCTTGTTAGTGCTTGATCTGCACCTAAAAGTAAATCAGATGAGCCATGTATAGAAATTAAAAAATATTTTTATTGAGGTATAATCGACATACAACATTGGAAATTTGAATTTTATATTCAACTGGGTCCTAGGGAATAATTGAATGTTTATATTCTCTTTTACAAAAGAATTTTAAAAATCAAATGCCTTTAAATAGATACTTATATTGTAAAAGAGGGTGCATAGAGGAAAGTTCTAGATGTTACTGCTTTCTGGGCTTGGTCTTGTTACGTGAGTTATTTAGGGCTGCCTTTCATCCCAAAGACTTAATAGTATACTTTTGTTCATTTGTTTGTTTCTTAAAGTTGAAAATTGGCTACCCTTTTGTTAAGTGGCATTATCTTTTTTCATTAAATGCAGAACACTTTAATATATAGAATATACACAAATTGGATTAAGTGCAGGATTCAAGGAATTTGAAACATAATACTTGTATTTCCTTGGTACAGATGTATCCATTCAATCAAATAGTTTAATCTGTTCTTTAAAATTGTGCAGCGATCAGTTTTTCTTCCTTTCAGTTTTGCGCTGAAGAAGAACAAGGTGTTAATGAATTCAGAATCTCCTTTCTGGAGTGCCTGCTACTTGGACTTCTCTGTTCTAGAAGCTGGGCATATGGCCATGAATAATGCACACGAGAACTCTGCTCTCATGGAGTTCAGATTCTATCGAGGGAGGAGAGACAAGTGAATTAGTAGGTTATTTTTAGAAGGTGGCGAAAGCTTGGAGGAAATAAGGTACCATCACCGGAAATGAGAAGGGCTGTTTCTGCA
Organism: Pteropus alecto; assembly: GCF_000325575.1. NCBI lineage: Eukaryota > Metazoa > Chordata > Mammalia > Chiroptera > Pteropodidae > Pteropus > Pteropus alecto. The sequence goes on along the minus strand of NW_006433950.1, from coordinate 918,776 downwards.
GCCGATCGGAGCGACTTGACCCGAGACTTGAGCAGTGTCACAGGAGGGCTCAGAAGAGTGTCCTGTGCAGACAGAGCCACCTGCGAGGGTGTTCAGGGACAGAAAGGGGCTTACCCAGGCCGTCGGGGCCTCACGGGCCAGGGTCGGGAGTCTGGATTTCATTCTAGCTGTTATCGGAAGCTCCAGGGAGACTTGTTAGAACACGCGGGTCACCAGGCAGTGGCTACGAGGGTGTGGACTGGGGCAGTCGCTAGGAGATGGAGAGATGTGGTTACATCTCGGGAACGCTGGAGACAGACGTGACAGGACTCGCTGAGGCATCGGATGTTGGACGGAAGAGGGAAAGAACTAGCAGGTGCCTCCCCGACCATGGGTGGGCAGCCGTCTGGGTGCAGCACCGTTCACTGAACTGGAAAGGAGCAGGAAGCGGCCTTTCGGGTCCTGTTCACCAGTGGTCCCGCTGCGGGCGCGTTCAGTTGGAGATGGCGAGCGGCAGCTGCAGGCCCTGGAGGGACGTAGGATGGGTGCCGCACAGCCTGTTTTAGGCATGGTCCCTCGGAGGGCCTTGGCCCTTGCTCCCTCCCCACACAGAGCACTTCGTCTAGGAGTTCCGCACGGCTCGCGCGCTCAGCACGCCGCGTCCTAAAACATCACCTCCTCCAGAAAGCCTTCCCTGACCACTCTAAAATCGTGCCCCCTCCCCGCAGCACCCCCCACCTCTCTCCATCTTCATTTTCCTCCGTAGCGTTTGTCACCGTCTGGCATGCTGTCTGTCCGTTTTGCTCGTGTGCTCTCGCTAGAAGATACTGCGTGGGCGTGTGTGGTCCTCTGCGCTACCTCACGCCCGGAGCAGCAGCAGCCACACCGTAAACACTCCGTGAATAAACGAAGAACTTTCTAATTGAGTGAACCAATTCGTTTTTAAGAATCGAGCCCAGATTTAGGCCAGGTCTTAAGCATCTTCAACCAGAATCCTAAACCAAGACTTCCGAGTGCTATTCACGTGATGAGGACTGATGTAAGGCTATTTTTGCTCATTTTGATTAAAGTTAAGTGATTGAACTAAAAATTGTTCCGAATCTCTAAAATAGGTGCTGCTTCCAGTAGGAGACAGCCTGGGTCCTCATAAATTAGAGCTCTTGGTCTCCATGGTTCCCTTCTCCGACTCCCGCGCTCTGACAGTGCGCGTCGTCCGTGGTACCTACATTATTACCTGTCGTATTCGCACAGCGTCCTCGTATCCTCTGGCTCTTCTTCGTGCCAGTTTAGTTCTGATATCGTCAGAGTAAAAGCGACCAGTTGAAATAGTTCCCCCTCCAACCTGCTGGACCTTCGTCTCCTCCGACCGTGACCTGTTCTCGGTAAAGCCGCAGGTTCTGTGCGCACTGCCGTGTGGCCCGGCACTGACGAGACGGGCCGAGCGCGCGTGCCTCTCAGGCGAGCCCAGCTCTGCCGCATTCCCCTTTCATCGCGTGTCGCCGTGGCGATTGCGTGCAGTGGTTGCCATAGCAAAAGTGATTAGTCCCCGAGTTCGTGCTTTCCAGCAGAGGCTGAGGCATCTATCTTGGTGAGTCACAGATGCCAGGTGCTATTCTGATAAATATTTTGAATGCTTTTTGATTGGAAATGGTAATTTATACACAAATGATAAAATTACTACTGCAGAGTCTTGATTTTCTATATACTCAGCGTTTAAAGCAGACCAGGCTGTATTTGTTTCTTTTAAAGCAGACGAATATCGGGGAAAACTAGGAAGCTCAGCGTCCGAAGCTCGTACGCGCGGGTTTGTGTGTGATGGGTCTTCGCCTTTGCAGGTAAAGGCTCTTTCGAGTAAAGCCATCTCCGGCGTGTTGTATTCTCCAACTACACCATGATTTTGACTTTTCAATGGCGCGTGGTGTCGTGAATGTGCAGTTAGTCCCGGGAACGGTCACTGTGAAGTACTTAGACTCCGATGCGTGGGCTTGCCCGGGACGGTTCCGTGGCGCATTTTGTCCCTGTGAGTGGCTGTCCTTCCTGTTTCTTTGAGCGCCCCGTGATTTCTCTGTCGTGGACTGGCCATTTGAACACCACGAAGGGCTTACTCTGGAAGCCAGCCCCCCACCCTGCCCGGGGTCCAGGCTGTGGCATCCGTTCGCTTGGCTGTTTTTCCAGTCGCTCTCACGCAGGCTATGCTTCTCGTCGTGTGCACTCCCCGAAGCCCGCTCCTGTAGCTCGTGCTCCGCTCACGCGCGGCAGAGGTCTCCTTGACCAGCAGGAGCTTGAAAGATGGGGGGACCGCTTCTCCTGGCCTCTGCGCTTTGGCTCTGCACTGGATGGCTCCCTCTTGACTTAGCCGGTCTTCGGCTGAGGGCTGAGGGCAACCCGGGGTGAAAACTTAGGGTCTCCCACGTCTTTTCTGAGCATGTGTCTTGCCCTGAGCACGCGCGTGGCTTTCTAAATTAACCCCACACCCACGCCCACACGCAGGTGCTTTTAAATGTCCGAATTTTCCAAACATTCTCTCCCGGGTCCCCCCCACCCCGCCCCCATGCTTTAGGCAGCCAGTGGTATATTTTGACCCATAACCTTCAGCTCTAGCATCTGCGGGCCCTGTGTTATTTTTGTGCGGTGCTCACTGTTGCCCTGGCCTACGTCTCAAGTTAGATGAAAGAAAGAAGCACCTCGCACGTGGCTCAGGCAGCCCCTAGACAAGTCAGAACAGATATGTACAGTAGTTTGCAAACAAGGTCTGCTCCGTTGCCTCTGGATCTGGGGCCTCCCCTGGGGACACGAGCTGTCAAAGCCTCGGCTCTGCTGTCACACCCAGCAGGGCCAGGGCAAGGGCAGAGTTTGCCCACCGTTTTCAACTTACCTTTTATTTTTAATTCAGGCTGTCAGCCTTTGACAGTTTCTGTACTTCTGGCAAAGTTGTTTCTATAGGTTTCTACTTGGCCTTTTTATGTGTCTGAAGCTGTCTAGTCTGCCATTTTGCTGATGTCATTTGGTCTACTTTTTGTCTGTTTTAGCAATTTCATATAAAGAGAATCCTGTAATGTTTCTGACTTCTTTCGGTTGACATTATGCTTCTGAAGTTTATTCGCATAGTGCGTATGCGTAATGTGTTCCTTTTTACGGCTGAGTGGTATCCCGTTGTCTGAGCGCTGTCACCCACTGAAGAGCATTTTAGAATGTTTCCAGTTTGGAGCTCTTCTCAATAAGATGCCGTGAACATTTGCTTAAAAGACTTTGTGTAGACGTACAGTTTCATTTGTCCCTGGTTACAGCTAGGAGTGAAATTACTAGGTCTGTATGGCAAGTGCCTCTTTAACTTTTTCCTAGTTACCAACCTGTTCTCCAAGTGGATGTACCCTTGTAAGTACTACCCCCTACATAGGAGGGTTCCAGTTCCTCCGCATCCTTGTCAGCATTTAGTGTAGTCTTTCTTCTTATAACCATTCTGTCGAATGCGTAGAGGTGTCTCACTTTGCCGTTTATTTCCATTTCCCTTATGACTGTTGATGCTGAGCATCTCTTCATGTGTTTATTTGCCACTTGTATATTTTCTCTAGTGAAATGTCTAGTCTAGATCATTGTCCATTTTTTAATTGGTTGTATGTCTTATTATTATAAGACTTTTTTGTATACTCTCGATACAAAATCTAGTATCTGATATAGGATTTGCAAATCTTCTGTAAGTTTTCTTCTAAAGTTTTCTAATTCTACCTCTTATATTTAGGTCTATAATCCATTTCAAGTTAATTTTAAAGTTCTTGAAAACAGTTTGTATTTTTCCTCAACTCAGAGTACTATATTATTTAGATTATTTTTTAATCATAGTATTTGTGGGTAGGAGAATAATATCATAAAATGGAATCCACTTGAGAAATTGTACTAATATTGAGTGATGATTATTTGCTCAGAGTGAGGACGAAGCCGCAGGACTTCCTGGCTGTCAGAGTTGAAATTGCATGGACCCAAGTGTCAGCATTATAATCCAGCTGACAGTTCTTCACCCACATAAAGATGTATAATTTGCCTAGAAACAAGGCTTCAAGAAATGACTCGTAAGGGAAAAATAATGTGAAATTACTTGCTCTAGGACTTTTTAAAGGCTTATTGCACCTAGGTTCGAGTGTTTAATGCAGAGCAAAATGTATTTTCTGCAGCCATAACTCATCCTACAGGACAATGACCTCATTTATCAAGGAACGAAGGGAAAATGTGCACCTGTGCTGCGGGCGGGGTGTTGGGTGGGAATAAGGGCGGGTCTCACTGTCCTTAGCAAAGTCAGCGATCAGCCAGATGGAAGGGAGCCCGATGGGAAGCACTTTACGTGCTGACGCAACTATTTCACGACTGGCGGGCCAGTGTAGCAGGACGGCGATGGCGTGTCTTCCGTGTCATCATGGACATGTAAATTCATAAGACACTGTTTACTGGACGGCGAAGCCATGCGGATGTGGATATCACAGCTTGTAACTTTTGAAATCTAAATTTGGGCCGTCACGTTTCTGAGTCAGTGTTGCTTAGTCGGCCCCAGTCAGTGGTGAAGAGTCTGTTCTCCCGTTTGAAGAGCAAGGTGAAGGGCGCAGATCCCCGAAAGCCGCAGGGAGCCTCGTGTCCTCTCTGTTTGTGTCGTGAATGAGGAACTGGGCATGGGGACGAGAGGGACCTGCCTGTGGTTCTGAAGCCAGGAGGCTCCTGGTGTGAATCCCAGCCCCTCCCCCACCTGCTGCCCGGACTTAGGAAAGTTATTGACCATTTCATATTGCGGTTAACACGATGTTAATATATTTTGCTGAATGAACAAATTTAGAAGGAGCGTTCACATTTCTTATACCTGAACCGATAAACTCAGAAGATAAGGTTGTATTTGAGGACTTATTGTCCACGACTGGCCACTGCCTTAGAGTCTAGCTCTCTGCTAGGTCACTAATCCTGGTCAAACCCTTCAAACGTGCGCGTCAGTTTCAGTAAGGGAAGGAGATGGCCTTGGATAATAAACTTAGACTTGAAATTTAAATCTCATACTTACCAGCCACTCACTTAACTAGCTTTCTGCCTGGACGATTACTGTCACCAAGCACCAATGTCCTCGTGTCTAAAATGAGAATACAACTACTTTGTTCACGGTTTTTGTCAGAATTAAGGGTGAGAGTGTATACAAAGGAAGCTCTGCTAGGATTCAGCAGAGGTTAGGGGCTTTCCTGTTCTCCGCCTCCACCCAGCATACCCCTCCGACGTATCAGAGCGGGGGGAAAAATGGAGCCAAGCTTTAGGTATTGTATATTTATGAAAATTGAGACAACCGCGTGTTTGGATGTTTCTCTCTCCTTTTTCTTCTTTGGTGATTTTTTTCAGTGCTTACAAGCACAATTGAGAAGTTTACAAATGTAATAGTAAGTGATGTTTCAATTATTTCACAGATGAGTAACCCCTTAAATCGCTCCGGTACCTTTGAATAAACTGCAGAAGGCAGTTAGAAAGCCGTACATCAATATTCTGATGTTGCGTGGCGACTTATGCCCAGATAATTACCTGGGCCTGGCCATTCTTACATCAGAATCATTCCTAAACAGAGCCCGCGTCGCCGAAGGAACACGTGACTGGAGGCAGGTCTTGCCTCTCCCTCTGCACGTGACCCTGGACTAGCAGTTTCACCTTTCCGGGCCTTAATTTCCCCACCTGTAAAATGGATGGCGGTAACGGACATGGTGTCCGTGGCCCTTTATATTCCTACCATCTATTTTGAACTTAGTCAAAGTCGATTGTTACATTCTGTTGACCGATTATTTAAAGTAAAGGGATTAATGATTAGGAAGCTGTGTGAACAAAACACCGAAGTTAGGGGCGATCTTTACACCTCTTAAGTCAAACAATTTACTTTTCATTAACGTACATGAAAGAACTTAAGAGATCGTAGCTGATGCAGAATTTATCGTTCACTTTGCTTATGACCTTAGCGACTTAATAAAGTTCGCTTCGCTATTTCTCCTTTGAAAAGGTTGTATAAAGAGATTCTGATTTGGAACATGAATATCTCGTGAGAGTGATGGCGTTGTCACTGCTGCCAGTTATTCATTTCACCCGTCCCCACCCTCGTGACAGGAAGTTCACAGCCACCTAGAGAAACGGAATTCAGCCTGAGCTAGAAAAGTCAACTCTTCTCCGGACATTTCGGATAGAAGAAACTTTTATTAACATAATCAGGGTGCGGGGTATTCTTAAAGGTGAGGGCTGAGCCCCGAGAGCTGGAGGTCTTGGTGACGCGTTGGTTATTGTAGAGATTACATGTTTATCAGCCTTCACCCTCAGCGGAAATGATAACGACTCTACTACAGTTGGGAAGGGAATTAAAGATGTTTATCTTCTGAGAAAAAAGTGCTAATTAGCTCATTGTACAATCAAATGACTAAAAACTTCTAAAACACTTTTCTCATGGAAATTTCAAAATTAGCATGACTGTAAAGTACTTATTTTGCAAAAGAATGTTTCAGATTAGCCTTTGAAATCTGTCCCTTTTTTGTGCTTTGAAACTAGCCCTGTTTATTTAAAATATCACAGGTTATAAAGGGATCTCAGAGGTGAATTCCCAAGGGCACATGTTTCGGTGACGAATGGGTGTGGGCGTAAATCGCGGGATAACCCCAACTCGTGGCCATTGTCAACGTCTGGGTTAATGAGCCGATTTCCCTTTGGGGGTGATGCCATCCTTCAGGCTCTCCAGAGGAAACTGAATGGCCGTAGCCTTTCCCTGCGTTTTTGGAGCAGCGACTCTTGACTTATGTGAAAGCGACTGTCGTTGACCTTGTAGCATCCACGTTTGTCACCTGTTTGACACCGTTGAGTGTTCGCCATCCTGACAGGGACTGGCGTTTATTAAGCTTGCATGTGCCAGGCACGGTGCGGTGGCTGAGAGCACAGGGTTGAGTCAGGCTGCCCGCCTCTCAGTAACTGGTCACAGGCAAGTGCCTCACCTCTGGGTACCTCTGTTCTTCTGTTAAGTTGGGGTGAGAGCATAGGATAATAACATGGTAGGTGTCACTGTGAAGACGAGATAACGTGTAAAACTTACGACAGTGTTGCGAACGTAGTGAACACCCAGTGAATGATTGCCAGTTTCATCGTCGACACCATTTAAAATGTATAAGAAAATGTTGGGGTACTGTGTGCATTTTACAGATAAAGAGACAAAGGCTAAGAAATGGTAACTTGCCTGTAGTCACACTGCTAGCAAGTGACAGCTGACATAGGAACCCAGGTGCTTGTGACACCTAAGCCCATGGTCTTAAACCGTGCCGTGGCCTTGGCGAAACTGAACTCTTGGTATCAACTGCGTTACAGAAACGCAGCTCAGAAGTCGACCTGTGTGCCACTGAGCACCCGAGGCAAAACAAGGAACTGATGCCCGTGTTCATAATTTTGTCATTTAAAACGAATGTTTTGAAGAAATTAAGTTTATACCTTCCACATGATAATACGATAATATGTTCTTTTTCTTTTTTCTTTTTTTTTTTAATTGACCTAGCACCTGTTTCTTACTGTCATAGTTTGGTTTATGAGCATTAAAAAAAACACTAAAGAAATAAAATATTTTCATGCATGCCCTCTTTTTTAAACTATTCATCATTTATTTTAAAATTCTGAATTTTTTTCCTTAAAAAATCTAATCCGGCTATTCTAATCCTTTTTGTGTCATATTTGGTCGATTTCTGTGCCTGTAATTTATCCAATGTTACTGTGCTCTTTTGAAAAATATAAAGTGCCATACTCTATATGTTTCAGTGGAAGCGAAAAGAAAATGGACTTTGGGTAATTTTTCTATTTTAGTACCTACTTGTATGTGTATTTCCAGCTCTATATTATAACGAACCGCAACAAATGTAGTTTTGTAAGTGAATACGTTCCCTATCACGTGTCTCTTGACAAATGCGATGGGAAAGCTGTTACCTCTTCCCTTTTCTGCATCTGTTTTAGCAAGAAATGCAGTTTTAGAAATCATAGAAATCTTCTAGCTTTGGGTCCCACTTTCTTTAGCAATTAAAGAAAGCCTGCAAATCTGTTCAGAACCTTCTACCATTATTAGTCGTGTGACTTGCGGTGTTTATATCCGTGTATGTCGTAGCCATCACGAGTGAGTTTTCCAGGTGGTGGAAAGAGTCCTTTGGACTTAGCCCCTGTTTGAGCTGTCGTGCCATTTTCTCCTCTGTAATTCAGAAATCGCTGATTCGTTTTCGTTACTGAACTCAGAGTTCCAGGTTACAGATCGAAATATTTAGCCATTCCACTTACAATTTTTTTACCTTATCTATGGAGTAACATTCGTCAGATCCTAAATTTCTGCTTTCATTTTTCATGATCAAATGTTTCCATATTTCCCACTAGCAGTGCGTCCTGGAAGTGAGGACTCTCAAGACCAGGCACTCTGTCAGTCCAGGAGTCGTGCGTTCTTTCTCAGTCGCCTGCCTACTAAGCACAGCATTCTGCTGTCCCGAGCGCACACAGCGAGGGGATACGGTAACATAATCAATCCTCACAGTGGCCCCTCGCAGTAGCCAAATCGTGTTCCTTTTGATCATTTTACAGATAAAGAGAAATCATACAAGACATGTTGAGTTTCTTTACTGAAAACTATGACTCATTCAGTAAGGGGTGTGGTACAACTAGGTATATCCATCTGTAAAAAAGTATGGTAAGATTATAACTCACGTTTTATACTAAAATAAATTCCAGGTGAATCTAAGACTTACAAGTAGAAATAACGTCTCAGGGTGCTGTGAATTGGAAATGCCTCTATAAGTTATAACCAAAACCTAGAAGCTATAAAGGAAACTATTAATAAATCCCAAACCAAAGAAAAATTTTCTTAATGTAGGAAGGACTTCTACAAATTGGCAAGAAAAAGACCGATAACATCATTGTTAAGAAAACTAACAATTAAAACCATTTTCACTTAGAGTGGCAAATATCAGACTACTGGATAATTCACTTATTGGTACAACCTCTCTGGCAGAGATTCTCAAAGCGTGGTCCAAAAGCGGACCCCTGGGGCGTGGGCAGGGACTTCCTGCAGCTCTTCAGGGGCCCATGGGGTCAAAACCATCTTCACTGTAATTCTAAGGCTCCATTTCCCTTTCTCAGTGTTGACATTGTTCCGACGATGTAGAAACCGGGCGGGTGAAGCCACTTGCCACTTAGCTCGGATCAAAGCAGCGACGCCAAACATGATTAGCGTGTATTGTACTCTGCACTCACAGTGTTAAAATAAAGAAGGAGGTGGAAGGAAATAAGAAAAATAGTGTCACTTAAGGATGTTTTTGATGAAGCAGCAGAAGAAATCATTAAACTAAATCTCGACACCTGAGCTACATACCCTTCTGACCGTCTGTGTCTGGAAATGAGGACGCGCGGATGAGGCGCTGTCTTCCCGAAAGGCATCTGTGCGCTCAAGCAGCAGCCGAAGCGGCTATTTCTGTTAGTGTAACATGCCGTTTTTTACCTGAAAGAACAACTGACAAACTATGGTTATTCAGACCTGGGAATTTGGTAGACATTTTCTCTAAAATGAACAAAGTGAGCTTATCACTTCAAGAAAGCAACGGACGGGAAGGTGCCAGGGGTAAAATTTGATTTTTATAGAATTGTTTTATAGAACCGTACACCCGAAATTCATATAATGTTATTAAACAATGTTACCCCAATACATTTGATTTTTTTTAAAAAATCAAATTAAGTTTAAAAAATTTTTTTTACACATTTGATCTTTCAAGCAAAAAACATGGAAATTTTGGAAACTTTTATCTGCTCCCATGAGCTGACGGCTCCCCAGTACCTAAAGATTTTTTTGATGAGACTGGTGGCGATATTCACTTGTGAATTTTTGCTATTATATAACAAAATGTTTCGACATTTGAAAGATCCGCATATCTCAGTGAACCAGTATTTTCTAAATGTTTGCTGTGTGATTTTTACAAAGTCAGGCCTTGCTAAAACATTCCTAAAACATTCAAAGTATAAACTAGACTGCCGGCTTTTAATTAATGGAGTCGGAAGAGTTCATCGATGCGGCTCCACGTTCTTCATCGCAGCTAGCCCTCAAGACGTGATCGCTCACGGACTTGGGTGGTGATGGGGAAGACTCGGGGGTCATCTGAAAGGTCGTTCAAATCCTTCTCCCAACTGTTTTCGTGTTCGTCAACCAACACTACAGATTGGATACAAAAGCAGTGTGGAGATCGCTTTTTCTGTTAAGTCGGATGTACCCCTCTTCTTGCAAAACGTTTTTGTTTTAGAAAATAGTTAATGTTCCTGAAAATGTTATTTGTGTTTAGGTTTGATAGGTTTGTGATTTTTTTTTAACTTAATATGTATTGAAGTATCTCTTGGTCTTAATTTCTAATATGATAAATACCCATAGATATGACCCACATAAGCGCTTGTTGGGGTCTTCAGTTTTTAAGAGTATAAAAGATTCTTGAGACTAAAAAGTTTGAGAACCACTCCTCTTTGGAGATTAAAATGAAAAAATTATGTTTGTGTGACCATTGAAACGGTAATTTCCACTTTAGGAATTTATACTTTGATATAATTTCACAAAGATGAAATAATATATGTCAGAATTATTCACTGTTGGATCGTTTGGATTATCAAAGATTGGAAACAATGCAATGTTTGCTCATCAGTGAGGATTGGTTATTTTAAGAGATACTATATTCATTCAGTGTGATGCTCCGTTATATGTGGAGCAGATGTAAATTTATCAGTCTCAAAGATATATTAAATCAGAAAGTCAAGGTGCCAAAAACAAGTGGAGTACTCTATCGTTTGTGCAGGATTATATGTGTGTGTGTGTGTGTGTGTGTGTTATATATGTATATATACGTATACGTATATGTATGTATATATACGTATACATATATACGTATATATACACGTATATGTATGTATACATACGTATACATATACATATATACATGTATATGTATATATGTTATATGTACAAGTTATATATGTGTGTGTATATGTGTGTGTGTGTGTGTGTGTGTGTGTGCGTGTGTATATGTTATATGTACTAGTTAACCCCTGAACAATGCGGGGTTAGGGCACCAACTCCACCCTCCCATGCGGTCAGAAATTCACGTATAACTTTTGACTCCCCACTTGGCCCTTGGTATCCACCGGGGGTTGGTTCCAGAACCCCCTTGGGTACAAAATCCGGGGATGATCAAGTCCCTCATATAGAATGGCAGGGATCACTGCGGGCCCTCTGCATCATAGAATATTGATTAAGATCCGTGGATGCAAACCCTGGTCTGCAGAGGGCCAGCTGTGTGTTTACGGGGTAGGACCCACGTCCTGCAAGTGGACCCGCCACCGTGGCTGCCACTAAGGAGGGGAGCTGGGAGCTGGGGCACGCAGAATATGTCTCGAACAGCTCTAAAAATACAAAGATCCTGTTCCTCAGGTATCTTAGTACTTTAAAAATTTATTTTTCAGTTTCTTTCCCAAAATTAGATGGTTAATTATTTATTACGAGCTAAGCCAAGTTAAAAATCCATATCTAACTAGTCTTTCCATTACGTTAAAATCTCCACACCTCTCATGGAGTGGCAAGACAGTCACACGAAACCACTGTTTTACGTAACGGTCATTGTTTTGTCCCCCTGGTGAAGTGACCTATCCAGAAGACACAAGAATTTGCAGATGACCTGGAGTCAAGCCCAAGAGGCTGAAGCACAGCTCCTGAGAAAGGCACACAGGTCTGAGTCCTGACGGGGCAGTGCCATTTGATTAACAAGGAAGTTATTGCTAAACGGAGGAGCATGATCAGGGCAAGTAGGGGTACGTAATGGCACCCTGGCATCCGTGGGAGACCCCACGCCTCACCGCACGTGCGTGCGTTTTCATAAGAGGGCTTATGAAAACGAGGCTGCGTGCTCCCCGCAGAGGTCCTGCCTCACGCATCGGATCTGGACGGGGGCCCCAGGATTCACATTTCTTACAAGCTCCCCGTGATGCTGAGGCCGGGGCACCGGGGACCACATTTGGGAATCACTGCGTTAGAGAAACTGTGGATCGTCAGGTTGGCCAGGGAGTCCGGGGCCGGAACAGTGAGCTGTAATTTACTCAAACGATAACCACAGATGAGCTCACTTCATGAGACCGAAAGTATTACGAACGTTCAAGAGGCTCAGTAATATACGTGTGACCCATTCTTCTGTGTGTCCTTTGTCTCCTGCTTAATTAAACAGAAAAATTATTATGCAGAAATTCATTGTAATCCATTTTTATGAGAACAATAACTTTTAGTGTCCTCTTGGTTTTAAAATTAAAATTTTTCAGAAAAGCAGTTTGAATCATTAAATCTATTTCAGGAACATTAGCTGCTTTAGAGAAGAATTTTATTTGAAATCTGGCGTGAGGTTAGCATCACACGACTCGTGTGCACTTCAGTCTCTAGTGATGAGCCGCTCCGAGGGCCGGTTTTCACACCGCGGGTCATAAAGTGAGTTCATCAAAATGTCATCCCTTCTGTTCTCATTCCTGTCTAGTCTTCAGGAAGGAACGTAGCCTTCAGGAGAACTTGCCAGACGCCTTCCTCAGGTCCCGGGAGGAAGGCAGTCGGGGGTCGTGGTTCCTGTGACTTCGTCACACGTGGGGCCTGCCTCACAGTCCGGGGCCCCTCCCAGTCTGCTCACAAAGTCTCAGCACTTCGCAGAGAATTCACGTAACAAATCCTAGTCCCTAGCCTTGTGCCTCTGATTCATGCGAAACTTATTTTTTTGAAACTACTTTCTTTCTTAAGCATAATAACTTACTAAAAAGAAAAACATTCCTTTGTGTGAGTTTAAAAAAAAAGATATGCAGATTATAAAAGACAAAGACTGGAACAATTCTAGATTAAAGGATGCTAAAGGTAAATAGCAGCTAAATGCAATTTCTGCCCCTCTCCTGGGCCCTGTGCTACGGGGCAGAAACACTGGGGCGTTATTAGGTCGCTGGGCGAAGTCGGAACGTAGATGGTGCATCGGATAAAAGTGCTAATCTGTGCGAAGCGGTGAAGTGTGCTATGGTTATGTCAGAGACCATGCCCGAGCCTAGGAAATACACACTCACGTGTTTAGGGGTGAAGGGCCGCAAGTTACGCGATTCCATACCTGGTTCAGAAAGGAGACTGATGTCGCAGGCCACACAAATGATGACACAGTTGCGGGGAAATGTTAACACGGGGCACATCTAGTTAGGAGCTGACAGGCATCCCTTGTACTGTTTTTATTATTGTACTTTTAAGTTTAAATTATTTTCAAATAAAAGTTTAAAAAAACATGCAGAAAGGTGAAACATGTAAGATATAAAAGTTTTTTTAAGAGAGAAATTCGGGGGGTTATGAAGTTGGAGTCTCAGAAAGCTTTTCTCTCATTTCCCTTAAATATCAAAAAATAGCACGTAGAGGCAGCACATCTATTTCAGGAACATTAGCTGCTTTAGAGAAGAATCAAAAGATAGCACGTAGAGGCAGCACGAGAAACATGGTCTCTGATCGAGTTCTAGATTTCTGTAGATACCTATAAAATATTGCTGATAATTTATACTAAAAGGCGGGGTTATGATGTTATCAGGTGAGTTAGTTGTATGGTTATTAGATGGTCATTTGCCAGCATTAAATATCGGCTAAGTCATGGTGAAAATACTCATGGGAAATAGGAAACTTCTTGGAAGAAAGAGAAGCTGGTCCCTTCTCCCCTAAGGTCCAAACTAAAAGAAACTAGTTTGAATCATGATCTAATCTTTTGCCACTGGGGAAAAAATGAAGGGCAGAGACTTAGTAACGTTTCTCTAATTGGTCCCCCATTAATTTGTAATAAAGTGGTTTGGTTTTTAATGAAATCTGTACTATTACTAGAGCCAGCTTATAAATCACATTTTTGCATTTAATTCATTCTTACTTGACTAGCTCTTTTTTATTTATTTTTTTTAACCGTGATAAATGTTTATGGCCTCAGAAAGCCCTCTCCTTTCCAAGTTTTCCTGCCTAGAGTTCCATCTCTCAACTTCTTTCTCAGGAATCCACTTTCCATTATTATTCCAACAATTGTATTTAATGGTATCACAGACATCAATCATGAGAATCTGAAGTAATTAGCCCATGAAATTAAATGAAAGAAATTCATTTTTCACTAGGCCATGCCCTTTTCTTTTCCCAAGATTTTTTTTTTTCCCCTGACTTAATTTCTAGCGATTCCCTTACATCCTCGAGGTGGCCTCTTCGATATGTCCCCAGCTGTGGGCCTTCTTTTCAGCTAGACCTCAGGCGGTCCCCGTGCCGGTCATCGTGTGGCTTAGCTGTAGTTTTGCTGATCGTGAGAGGCGGCCTGCCCTGAGCCCGTGCCCCGCCTTCGCCTTCGCCTTGCTGAGGTCAGCTCCCTCCGCTAGGCTTCCGTCCCACTCGGCCTGAAGGTTTTTTTCCTTTCGAATACATTATTGGAGACTCGATGGGCGTATTATAGTTATATATCTCTCAGTAGGTAAGCCTACACCAGAAGGCCATCATTTGTCACCCTTCTATGTCCTTCTAAGCGAAGGCTCCACGGCAGGCACACGTGAAGTGAAACATTAAACCGGAGCAAATAAATCAGTGATTGAAGCAACAGAAATTCAGGCCCCACATCTAAAAGCTAAGGAACCACTCCGCTGTGAATGTCCTTGTCGATTTAGCTGTAGGACATCAGAATCTGTACACCCCACCAGGCGTGGGGCCGGCAGGTAGGAGGGACTGATTCCAAGCCCTCAGCAGCCTCATCTGGAGCAGTCTTTCTAGACACTGTGCGGCGTTTTAAAACCCAGTCCGTTGGAAATGACATCTGTATTCCCTTCATTTGCTTTTTTATTGATAAAAATTTATTGGCGCTTCTTAGAAGTCGGGGAGCTGAAATCTTTATAACTCTTGAAGTTCATGCTATACAAAAGACACTTTTAAAAAAGTATGTGTAAAGATAAGTTATGTGTGAAGACACATTTAAAATATGCCATATAATAATGGGTTACTGCTGACATGCTCCCGTGGCAGCAATGATAATTATGTAAATAAGTCAAAATTCCCATTTTTTTAATTGACTGTTTTTAACATTATCCAGCATGAAATGGGGTCTTTTTCCAGCATTGGATAAACAGTTAACCTCAGAAAAGTGAGCAACTTTAAAGAAGACACAGTCTAAGTAACAGGAAGCACAAGCACCAGAGTAATTTTTTAATTGAATCACGTTTATTCAAAGTCACGGGTCAAATTTCTCATTTTATCCAGGTTAACGTAGACTTTGAGCAAATAGGAAATTTAATCTGCCGTACAAGAACACTTTATATTGTGGCTGTTGATAGACTCTTGAGGGTTTTTTTGGGTTTTTTTTGGCAGATGGGGATGGACACATGGATCACTTACTCCCAGGCTGTGAAGATAAAAACTGCCAGAGAAGCACCATCTACTTAGCGGGATCCGGAACAAAGCAGGTATACCAGCTCGTTTTTTAATGTAAATAGAATTACGTTCTTGAAGAAAATCTTCAGGGGTCAGAAAAGATATCCAAAGAATCAGAACAGAGAGAAACCAAAAATACATTCTTGGCTTTCTCACTTTAACTTAGTGAACTGCATTTAAATCATTTTTTTTATTGGTTTATTAAGAGAGAAAGTACTGTTCTAATCATTTCCAGTGAAGAAAACCCATTCTTGATCCTGTAATTGAATGATCTGTTTTCATTTTATATGCTGGGAATACGGCAAGACACAATAACTATAATAAAGGGTTATATAGAGCATCTATTTTCAAGACTAATCTCGTTTTTATTTGCAGTATCTAGATCTATTTCATTCGCTCATGCTGACTTTTCCCCTGCAGCTCGTAGGTAAACAATTTAGTATCTGATAGTCACAGCCGAAGATTAATGTGGGAATGATAGATTATGACACTAAGAATTTCTCCGTATCGATAACACCGAAAGGAAACCAGTAATATAGCAGTACAGTTATTCAGTTTTATTTTCTATTTGGGGATAATGAATGTTAGAATAACACACTGACTTTTATAGCCCTTATGGGTAGGAAACATCACATTTTATACTAAGAGACTAAAGAAAACAAGTCTTTATACAGTCAGCATCCTAAAACCATTTAACTATGACACTTATAAGTTTTATTATCTTGAACTTTTTTTGACTCCGAATCACTGAAAACATTAGTCAAGTAACACCTCCTTATTGGTTCATGGGTGTAAGTAAACATGGGAATTATAGCCTGTCTTCAAGTGACAGACTCCTGTAAGAATATTTTCAAATTACACAGTCATCTCTCTCTGAGAAGATATATGTCACAGTTTTTTGGTGACTGTTAAAGATGTCACATTAATGAAAAATCTTTTCACAGTTTAGACCCTAATACATTTACCTTAACAGGAATACTTTATCCTCATTAATAAACTGTCAACCTCTTCAGAAATTTGTGATAACTTGGCATTTTGTGAAATTTCCCATCTTCCAAAACAAAACCAACTATTTTTTTTCAGACAAGTGAAGCATTTTGATGATTTTTTTTTTTTTTGCTTTACAAAAGATCGAAAAGTTGATTAAAGATGCAGACAAGTTCTTTAAAACAGCTCGTTTTCTGTAAATTTGTCTTTATCATTAAGCTATTTTTTTTTTCTTTTTTCCCCTCGCAAATTATGCTTTCTTTGGATAACCTAGAAAATGTTGAGGATACCCTGTGTACTAAATCTTTTTCAAGAAGCCATTTTTAATACAGTTTGTCATGCATCCATAGAAATGAGTCTCTTTTGCTTATAAGGAAAAAAACATCTTAGGTACATTTGGCCTCCTGCCATTTCAAGCCAGCCGTGCCCGCTTCTGCTTGGATGTCCCCAGGTGATGTGCCAGTATCCATACTCTGAGCTTATTACAGGCACATCGATAATTTTAAAGGTAGGATTTCTACTTTTAGATTTTTAGTTTGCATTAGATTATTAGAAGGGAAGATTCAGGCCTTCGGAAGAGACAGAATCCCAAAAGCTTATTTTGAAACCAACCTATTCTCTCTACTCATTATAATTAATATAGAAATAAAGATTTATTAAAAACATGCCTTTCAGCTCTTTTGGTGACCAAGCTCGTAATCGCGGGCAGGCAGGACTTGTCAGGGCTGGTATTGTCCAGAGAGACCCAGAGCTGCTTGGCTCTGAAGACGATGACAGAAGTCATCGTTATGTGTCGGAGGCACAGCAGGAGGACTGGGGAGTCTGTCATGTTCTAGCTTTCTTCTTGAACTGGTCTTGAAAGGACATCGGTATTAGATATTACAGTTCGCTCTAATTTTTAAAAATATTTACTCGAGGTTATTTTTTCACGAAACAAGTTTTTAAACGGGCAGTTCTCTGTGATTATTAACATCGTTTTAATCTAAGATCCTGTGACTCTCAAAAACCTTCTAAGGCCCTATGTGCCCATTCAGTGAAAGGTAACTAATGATAAATTTTAACAGGAACTGTTTTTTCCCCAGTGTATTGGTTACCTATTTATCAAAGTAAATTATAATATCCTATCTTATTCTAGAGATAAAGAACTTAAGATGATGCTTATCTTGAAGACTTGTAATGGATCATTTGTTTTGCAAATGGTGAATTTTTTTTTTCTAAAATAATTGTAAAATCTCATCTTTTTCTTCTTAATTCATAGTGGGTTCCAGTCCTGCAGGATTTCAGCAATAAGGGCACACTCTGGGGCTTTGTGCCATTCGTGCATGAACAGCGACCAACCGAAATACCGATTCCAATCACCCTTCGTATCGGAGACTACAACATGGACGGCTACCCAGATGCCCTGGCCATACTGAAGAATACTTCCGGAAGGTATGGAACTTAGGTGGGAAGCATTTGTCAGATATCGTCACTGCGTCACTTTTTAACTGAACAGCACCTAAACGTAGCACAGTCAGCTTCCCAGAAGGAATGCAACGAGCTCAGATTCTTATGTGGTTCCTGAACTTCTCCCAAATGCTTAGGCCACCTGTTGTTTTTGTTTCACACCTTTATTTTCTAAAGAACAGAAGTGAACGTCTAATATAAAATAAAAAGCATATTTTTCATTCAACAAAACTTGATCTTTAATAAGGTCAACATATTTAATGAGTAAATGACCCAGTTGTGTTTTGAGACCGAAGACCATGGGGTGGGAGCTGAGCGTAGGCCACGGTCTCAGTCCAGGCACCTACCACCTGTACGACCTCGAGCAGATTGCTTAAACTCCTCATCCGTAAAATGAGGGGAGCCATTGTTCCTCTGTGGTGGAGCTGTAGTGAAGATCAAATGAGGTAAAAATAAATGAAGCAGTCACGTTGCTAAAGGAAGTAGAAAAAGAACAAACAAAACCCAAAATGAGTAGAAAAAAGGAAATGGTAAAGATTAGAGCAGAAATAAATGAGACAGAGACTAAAAAAAAAACAATAGAAAAGGTCAACGAAACTAAGAGCTGAAACTAAGAGCTGGTTCTTTGAAAAGATAAACAAAATAGACAAACCTCTAGCCACACTCATCAAGAAAAAAAGAGCAAGCCCAAATAAATAAAATCAGAAATGAAAGAGAAGCAATACCACAGAAATACAAAAGATTGTAGAGTACTTTGAACAATACACACCAACAACCTAGAAGAAATGGATAAATTTCTAAAAGCATAAAATCTTCCAAGACTGCATCAGGGAGAAACAAAAAATCTGAATAGAGCTGTTACTAGAAACAATTGAATCAGTCATCAAAAAAACTCCCGAAAAACCAAAGTTCAGACAGCTTCCCAGGTGAGTTCCACCAAACATTCGAGGAAGAATTAATACCTGTTCTCAAACTAGTCCACGAAATTGAAGAGAAGGGAAAGTTTTCAAATTCATTCTTCAAGGCCAATATTACCCTAATACCAAAACCAGAGAGAGACACTACAAAAGAAAAAAAAAATTTACACGCCAGTATTCCAGATGAACATAGATGCAGAAATCCTCAAAAAAAATATGCAGAACAAATTCAGCAGAATACTTAAAGGATCATACATTATGACCATGTGGGATTTATTCCAGCGATGCAAGGATGGTTTAATACCCGCAAACCAAACAGCAGGATACACCACATAAACGGAATAAAAATCGTGAGATCATCTCACTAGACACAGAAAAAGCATTAGAAAAATTCAGCATCTCTCTATGATAAAAACTTAGCAACATGAATGTAGAAGGAACATACCTCATATATGACAGACCCACAGCTAACATGGTATTCACTGGTAGAAAGTGCAAGAACAGGACAAGGATGCCCACTGCCACCGCTGTTATCCAGGATAGTATCAGAAGCCCTAGCCTCAGCGATCACAAGAGAAGGAAATACAGGGTACCCATGTTGGATGGGAACAAGTAAAACTGCCACTATTTGCAGATGATATGATAACTATATATAGAAAGCCCTAAAGAGTCTGCCAGAAAACCGAGGTAATAAATGAATACAGTAAAGTTGCAGGATGCAGAATCAGGATGCAAAAATCTATTGTTTCTGTACATAATAACAGACTATCAAAACAGAAATTAAGAAAACAGTCCCATTTATAAATAATCGCCTCGATAAGAATAAAATACCTAGGAATAAATGTAACCAAGAAGACGAAAGACCCGAACATTAAAAACTGTAAGGCGTCGTTGAAGGAAATCGAAGGCATAAGTAAATGGAAGGATACACCATTCTCACAGACGGGAAGAATTAATATCGTTAAAATGTCCATCTGCAGATTCTGCATGATCCCTATCAAACACCAATGGCGTTTTTCACAAAATTAGGACAAATAATCCTAAAATTTACATGGAACCAAAAAGACAGTATCAGGAAATAAGGAGAGGAACACATACGAATAAATATTTGCTATAAAGTTGAAACAAACTTCTTCTGCCTTATTTATTATATACAATTTTGTGATATACTTTAAAAGTGATCTATTTGCCTCAAATAATCTTACTGATTATAGGCAGTTCTGAGCTTGAACTGGAAACATAAGTTCCCACCCAAATCTGAAATAATAAATACGCTTGCATATCACACAGCCTTCTCCTTACAGCATAAGAAATTCAGATAACACATTCTTCAAACCAGTTTTGTTACTGGTGTGTTTTATGTGTTTGTACTGATTCTTCAGATTCCACGGTGTATTTTGTACGACAGCACGTCCGAATTTGGTGTGGCCCCAGTTCAGCGGCTCACTAGCCACACGTGACCTGGTGTCCACCGCCTTAGGCAGCGCGGGTTTGCACTGAGTCATCTCAGTCTCCACAGACTGGAAACTCAAATTCGTGGTTCTAAGTCCAATTTTATTTGGTATTACCATTTAAAAATGATATATGAAAATGCCCTATCTGATTTTCTCTTTAAGTTTCCAGGTATTATGCTCATTGTAAGTATATTTCTAGATTTACTATTTATAATTGGGAAATACCAATGCATGGATTAGATATATTTCTAATAAAATAAGCAAACTGGTTTTAACATAATTTTGAGTCACTTATGGCCTGTGTAGCTCGATTGAATATAGAATCTAGAATGTTCTCTATGTGAGCATGTGTAAGCTACCACAGTGTCAATGATAACCACCGGCACTCAGTCAGCTCTTCTCATGTGACAGAGAATACAATAGGCATGATTATATTCATTTTAATATTACAAATGTGTCCATAGACTACACACAGATTATCTTATATGCAGCATAAGCTTTCTTGACCTTATTTTGGTAATACTGATATATCCTATGGTAATGAAAATATTTTTCTGTAATTTATTATTAAAGTTTAAAATTTTTCCTTTTCACATACAGTCTTTCCATCTACCAAAACTTATTTTTGTGTATCGCATCAAAGGGATCTAATTATATTCTTTTTTTTGTCTTGGATAATAAATTGTTCCCTTATTGAGTAGTCTGTTGTTTTCCCCACTGATCGTAATGCCACTTTGTCATATGCCAAGTTTACGTCCGTGGTCCTATTGCTGTGCCTTCTGTTCTGATGTCTCACCTTGTTTGCCAGTCTCTGTACTAGTTCTACGTTGCATTAATTATTGTAGTTCTAACATAAGTGTTGATATATGAGAAAAAAACCTTCCTGTGTAATTTTTTTCTTTAGAATTCTCTTGACTATTTTTGTCCCTTTGATCATCCACATAAATTTTAGAATTAATTTTCCTTATTTGACCAAAAAAAAATCTCTGTTGGGCCTTTGATTGATTTGATTACTTTGTATTTATGAGAAGCTGGCTTATTTGTGTTGTTGAATCTTCCAGCCCATAACACTTATTCATATTTTTAAAACATTCTTTAGTCATGTTTTGCCATTATCTTCAGAAAACTCCTACACATCTTTCATTAGATTACTCCTTGATAACTTAGAAATTTCATTGTTACTGTGAATGAGATTTTTTAAATTAGTTTTCTAATGATTATTATTGGTATGTGAGATGAGAATTGAATTTTTGGTACATGGATCTTGTATTCGCCAATATAGTTTTACTCTCATTATAATAGTTTGTATATACTCTTGACTGTCCCTTGTGTATACAGTCACTTCATTTGGAAAAGAGGATAGTTAGGGCTCTCGCTGAACGACTGTCCCTTCTCTCTTCTCCTTTCCTGGTCTTGTCGCATAGGCAGTGCCTCCATGGCAGGGGTGGGTGGGAGAGGAGCTCTCTGGTGTCATTGACTGGGGGTTCGTGACCATTCATGTTCTTACTCAGATGAGTCGTTTATTTTTAATACGTAACAGAAGCTGTCATGACTTAATAGAATACAAATACGGCATTGTAAGTTTAATAGAATTTATGTTTTTCGAACAAACAAATTATAGAAATCTATAAAGTACAAATAAAACAGTACATTAAAATCATCTATAATCCCATCACCCAGAGATGATCTCTTTGCATTTTGGTATACGGCAGAATACAATTCAGGTTTTAAAATCAGTCTAAAAGTGGCAAAATTACTCTTAAAAATCCATTAAATCACCCATAAGTTAAAATACGTGTGGATCCCTATGCATATAATATATACTGTAAAATGAAAAAGAATACACAAGAAAATGCAACTCCCTAGGATTTTTATTACACTTCTAGAGTTAATGAACAACAGAGTGTGCCAGGCATTATACATAGAGTTGAATTTAGGACATTATTTAGGATCAACTCCAGTGTGAACACGATTTCACCTTACCAACGTGAGCACCTATGCTTGTGTAAGATGCTCGAAAATGTACCATAACTTATAAATACTTATGATCGTGTGTTTTCTTGCTAGTTTTTGTTTAGTCTCATAACTGGCATTTCGAAAACGGTGCCCTTCGTCATACAGAAACAGCAGTTGAAGAAATGTGATGTCAAGGGAGGCCTGGGATTCTCGCGTTCCAAGAAAACCCATGTATTATTTATTCCGAGTCTTCAGGAAGTAGACAACCAAAGTCAACTAAACACAGCAGAATACATGTGGGGGATTTAGCAAATGGTTTACGAACATGAAGAGAAACTGTTAAAATAACAGAACTCTGAGGCACGAAATCCACGTTAGCCAAGCCTTTCAAACGCTATCGTTCATGGGTTTTAGAAACTGCTCCCCCACCCCACACCCCGTCCGAATAAGTGAAGATCAGGAATCAAGCGGAATACGAGAGTGACAGCAGCGCGGAGCTGTCACTTTCCACGTGCCGCGGAGGTGGAGGGGGTCGGCAGTGTGCAGCAGAACCGCGCAGGCCGCCGGACTTGGACCTCTTGGGCATTTTAGCCGGAGCATTTAAACAGACTCCGAGCTCGTTTCTCGCAGGACGGAGGTTGGGCTCATGGTCTTACCCACTGTAATCTCAGTCTCTGTACCTTCAACAACTTATTGTTCACAAGAACATCCTAACTTGGGAGTCACAGCTTATTAGCGATATTTTCAATAAATTTTCATTATCACAGGCATGCCATTACTTGACAGTTTTAAAGCCATAATTATCCCAAGAACTGAGAATTTTGTCTCACTTTCAAGTAATGGTAAAAAGTAACTGGATGATCAGCTTAGATCTTAATTTGGGTCACTTGGGGTCACTCAAGGCCAAGAAAGACCTGAAGGAAAAAGTTTTAAGTTTTATAGAAGCACTAATTGTGTTACATCTGCTTTTTCTTTTCAGAGTTTTAGTTAATTATCTAAATGTGTTGTCCTCTGCTTAATAAAGGGTTTAATAGGTGATTGTGTATACATTCCTGGCTTAATCTTTTTTTAATGCATTTTCGCTGATGGGATAATGCCCTTTTCCTAAAGTGTATAATTATCTTAACTCAGCATGTTGTCAAGCTTTTCCTGAGAAGATAAAATTGAAACTTAATGTGGTTCTTTTGCCTCACCGGTATCAAGTACATAAGATTTCTTACCTTTCATGAACTAACGTCTTTCATAGAAGCCGGTTTTGTTTTGTTTTGTTTTCATAGAAGCTGTGGTTTTAGAATATGGTGTAAACAAAATATAGCTAGTGACAGAACAGTTTGTATTTCTCGATTGAATGTCATGGGTATCCCCAACTGTAAGTGAATATGACTGACATTTATCTAAAAATAACATCTACAGATGAATCGGTTGCCCAGAGGACTCACCGGTGAGAGTAGACATTTCTTCAGTAATATTTAAAACGCTTTAGAAATTCTTCTATAGGAATTGCCTATATTCGGAGTGACTGCATAACTCAAAAAAAATCACATAAGATGTCCCATTTAGCTAACATTCACATACTCAAAAACAATATTCATTTCTAATATCGAATGACACAGTGTCTCTCCATCACAGTAAGATATGTATTTTTCATCCTTCCGAGCTGTTGTTTTGCAGGGTTTTTGATCTTTTTATCTGTCACCCGAGGATCCTCCACAAGGTAGAATATTCAGCTGTTGACTTTTTCCTGTATTTCTTCCTTTGGCTGTTTCATTCAGATTCATAACACAAGTTGTCTTAACTCCCAGGTGAATAACGCCCAGGTTTTCCCTCGGCTTCCTTTCCCCGGCTTCCCTGCCCTGTGGTTGTCCCTCCTGTACCACCCTCTCTCGCGACGTGTTCTGCAGGCCGCTCCTCTCCCGTCACAGCTGCCACCTCCCCAGTTCACATCGTTTCTGCTTCCCCGGAGTCGGTCTGACACTTCCCCCGCCGACTGCTCCGACACCCTCTGCTTTTCCGTTCCTCCGCTGAGCACAGGATCTCGTTGCATCAACGGTCCCCCTCTGCTTCGCCGTCAGAATCTGCTCATTCCACCCTCTTTTCTCCCAGTCGTTATATAAATACTGTATGTGCAAGTCTCCCCAAACCTAAAAAAAATGTGTTCATGACTCTGGACAGCTGTCTCTACTTTATTACCTCCCATTCACCGCCCCCCGCCACCCACTCCCCTAGTCTGGCCGCAGCCCACAATCAGCGACTTCTGATGACAGATCCGGTGGACACCCTCGGTCTTCCGGTCACCAGGTTCTTGCCGGCCTTTGGCTGCTGCTCACTCACCCCTAAGACCCTCCTGTTCTCTGTACCCTCTCTAACTGCCTGCACATCTCCTCTGGGGACGCCTCTTCGTCTGGCCGTCGCAGGGATTGGCGCTTCTGAGGGTTCCGCTCTCAGCCCTTCGTTCTCACGCTCATGGTCTTCATCGGCTTTGGCCATTTTAACTGCCATTTACAGGCTGAGGACTTTCCAATCCCTGTGTCAGGGATTTGCCTGCCCGGTGAGCCTTCCCTGGACGCCGCGCCTATGGCACCCAAACCCGAAAGTGTCTCCTCTTCCGTCCGCCCGTCCTTAGCGTGCCACACGTCGCAGGGTGGCACCGTGGCTCATGCAGCCAGTCACCGGAAATGCGGAAGTCACGCCTCATTTCCCCATCTGTTTCATCACTTCCTGTCTCCCTCTCCTCTTCGCCAGTTCACCAGTGCAGCTGCCGGGACTAACTAAACAGGAACGCGTGTGCTTTCTAACCGGTCCTCGTTCCTCCCGCACGAGCGCTGTGTAAGCTGTGTGTCCACGACTTAAAGTCTGAATGTCCCGATGATGCCATGACCCAGCCAACAAGTAACATGACCATTGTATTTCGGTTTACATAATAAACACAGATAAGATAATACCTGGAAAGAAAATGTAGTGGCCACCAAATTAGCCAATTTAATAAGGAACACCTTTGAATGAAGGTAAAACATGAAAAAACTCTTTTCTAACTACTTGTTTGCAGGAACCTTTAGCGTTCAGTGTGCACCCTAATGAGTTTTGCCTTTCACTTGGCCTTGGTCTACAAAAGGTGCTACTTCCTCCTCTCGTTCAAGAAACACTGGATCCCACCTCACAGATGCTGTCTGGAGAATAAATGTGTCGCTTTTGCCTAGAGCGCGAGCGAACCTTGTTCTGAATGTCAAGTGTATCACTTTGAACGTTTCTCGTCAGTAATCCGTATAACAGAAACATTTCAATAGCTTTTAGTATTTCAAAGTGTATGTTTTATTTTGTTACATCACGTTAGCTGAGGATTTTGCATTTACCCATAGCCGGCAGCATAGGTGTCCGAGCAGCAATTCAAAAAAATTTTTTTTGTCTTATGTTTTCAGAAAATTCCTCATGGGCTTATTTGTGTTCCTCCTTAATTCGTTTTTCTTCTGTGCCTAGAACTGCCTTCCTGGGGTTTAGGCAGAACGACACATGTCCCCCAGTAGAAGCTCGCCTCCTCCAGTGAGCCAGGCTGATAATGACACTGGGGAATTACGAGGGAGAGAGCTAAGGACAATGACAGTCTAGACGAGCAGAACTCACCGGAGATGGAAACGACTGAAGTGGACACATGAGCTCTGAGAGCAGCCAGGGAGAAAATCAAACTCCACGTTAAATGACCCGTCAGCTCCCTCTCTTAATGAGAACCAAGACAGATGCACGGGACATATTCGCAACCCAGAGCAGCCCAGACTTCGTCAGGGGCTCGCGTGTTGAGGAAGAACACCGATTTGAATAGCCTTAGAAGAGAAATTAAAACCAGCCTCAGAAGGTGACACGCCAGTTGTGCGAGTATCGCCCCTTTCGGAGAAGAGCCGTTTGATCGTGCGCTGGACGTGCCATGTCGCTTGAACGTTTCCCATGGGTTTTTTTAATGGGTTCACATCACCTGCGGTTACTTACGTCTCTTTATTAACAGCTTTATGGCGACATCATTCACCCAGCGTACGGCTCGCTCGCCACGCACAGTCCGGTGGCTTTTCCCCGCAGTGCTGCGCATCCGGCACCACAGTTCATTACGGAACATTTTCACCGCCCTAAAAAGACGCCCCAGTCACCCTGGCCATCTTGCCATCTTGCCAGCCCTAGAAAACCACTCTTTCTCTCTATATGTGTATCATTTTCCTATTCTGGACACGTCGCATGAATGCAGCGACGTAGCACACGGTGCTCCATGGCGGGCCCACTTGACTCGGGTCTGGGTTCGAGCGGTGGTCTGTGTCGTCGGGACTTCGTCGTCGAATAGCGGCATCCCACCGTGCGGACGTGGCACACTTTATTCATTCATCGGTTGGTGGATATTTTGCATTTCTACTTTTTGGCTATTATAAATAATACTGCTGTGAACATTCATATACAAGTTTTCGTGTGGACATGTTTTTATTTTGCTTGAGCTACGCCTGGGAGTAGAACGTACTTAGGGATGGAAGATAAATAAATGTACTTAGGGATGGAAGTCTGTTCAACCATTTGACAAACTGTTTTCCAGGCCGTTTTCCAAAGCCGCTGCCCCATTGCCGTCTCCCTTCGGCTGTGTGCGAGGGTCCCCCTTCCCCCGGTCCTCACTGGAACTCGTTGTCACCTGTGCGTTTATCGTAGCCATACGGATAGGTTTGGAGTGTGTTCTCAGTGTGGTTCGCAGTTTCTCCATGGCTCACATTGAGCTATTGGCCATTCGTGGATAATTGTCTGGTTGGACAGTTTGCCCGTTTTAATTTAATTATTTGTCTTTCTATTATTGACTTGTATGTCTTCCTCGTCTATTTTCTAAAAAGGTTGTGTAGAATTAATATTCTTTCTTCTCTAATTCATCAGTGAAGCCATCTGGACCTGGAGTTTTTGGGGTTTTTTAAGAAGGTTTAAAAGTACAATTTCAGTCTGTGTTCTTGAGTGAGCTTTGGTAGTTTGTGATTTCCAAGGAATGTGTCCGTTTCATGTAACTTGTTAATTATATTGGCACAGACTTTTTCATAACATTCCCTTATTATTTAGTGTCAATAAAATCTGTAGTGATGTACTTCTCACTCCTCATATTTTTACCCAGTGTCTTCTCTCTTTGTAATGCTTTTAAATGGCCATTCTGGCTTGCAGGTTTATCAGTTTTATAATTAATCTTTGCAAAGAACCAGCTTTGGTTTCACTGATTTTCTCCGTTGTCTTTCTGTTTTCTACTTCATTGCTTTCCCGTGTGTTATTATTTCTTTTCTTCTGCTTGTTTCACATTTCATTTGCTCTTTTCTTTCCAGTTTCCTAAGGAAGAAACTGGGGTCATCGATTAAAGACCTTTCTTTTTTAATAAAGTGTTTAGTGTTATAAATTTTCCTCCAAATACTAATTCTGTGACACCACCAACCTTGATATGCTGTATCTTCATTTCCTTTCAGTTCAAAGTACTTTGTCACTTCCCGTTCGAGTCCTTTTACTCAGAGATTATTTAGTGGCATTCCATTTAATTTCCAAATATTTGGGGATTTCTCACGTATCTATTTTTTCCAGTTTCATGACACATGACTGACATTGACGGTGTGTCAGCGTAAGGTGCACAGCGGATGACTTTACGTATAATAGCGCGGTGTCGAGTACGTTAAGGTCCATCCGCACCCTCCATCTCCCATGATTCCCGTTTCTTGTCTTGTGGTGAGAACGGTAAAGGGCTAGGTCATCGCGGTTCCGGTACGGCATTAATGCGCGGTCACGTGGCGCGTCAGTAAATGCCCTCCCTCTGTCTTGCAGCAATCAGCAGGCCTTCTTGCTGGAGAACGTCCCTTGCAATAACGCGAGCTGCGAGGGGGCGCACCGGATGTTTAAAGTCTACTGGGAGCTGACTGACCTAAATCAGATCAGAGACGCCGTGGTCGCAACCTTCTTTGACATTTACGAAGACGTGAGTTCAGAGGCGTCCTGTGTGTCGGGGTCTAACCGCTGTCCGCCTCGGCTCACTTCCCCTTTACCCTGTTTGACCAGAAAATGTTGTTGAGATCATGAAAGCAGATGAGTTCATTAAAGAGAGCCCTTTGGAATGTCACGTGGCAGAGGGAACAAACTTGTTGACACCGCCGGTCGATCGGTACGGTGAAATGCGAAAACGCCTTCATGTCAGTCCGCGCGTGATCCCATGGAATCACGGGGCGGGCAGGGGCGCCAGCCGCAGAAGCACAGCCAGCGGGGGCCGCAGGAGAATGCGCTCGGTGCTCCCCTTTAACCTCACGAGCTCGAGGTGGCATCTGTTCCTGCAGATTCTCATGACTCTGCCTTCAGTGGCCAGGTGACCTTGTGAAGGGCGCTCAGGGCCCTGGTTTCTTCCTTTCTAATGTGAAAAGCCTTTTCACATCACCACTCAGAAAAATAATAAGTTCTAATAAAAATGCGTTCAATCTCAGAGTTAGTATGACACAGTATATCCTGCAAAATAACTTATTCTAAAACGTTAAAGGTCTCTCCAACCCTGTTTGCTTTTCGTATTGCTTTTTTCTACGAGCTGATTCTCAACTCTAGAATTATCGGGGTCTTGGTTTTCATGTCTCTTTGCTACCAAATCTCATGTTATTTCATTTTTTATTCACAGTTTTCAAGCATAAAGTAATCGGCAAAAATATCACAAAGGAAGTGATTACAAATCAATTTTTAATTTCTGTGCATGAAAACCATCATAAATGAAATTTCAAAGAATAAAATTTAAAATTGTTTTTAAAGCCGGGAAATAAATTTGCTATGAAAGAATCAAATGATTAATATTCTTAACATAAAAAGGGTTTATACAGACTGATATGCCCTCAAAAACTCTCAAGAAACAAAACGTAATCAATTTACAGAAAAATCACAAGTGGCTAACTTACGAAAAAAATACAGGAAACGAACAACCTTATCATCTAAGAATAAGCGGCATGGAAATTGAAATGACCTTCACCTTTTTTTTCCTCCAATAAAATTAGCAAAGCTTCCCCTTTCTTAGAGGGAAAAAAAGATAAGATGCAGTGGTAGCCAGGGAAGATAAAAAGGTACCCTCTTTTTCCGATTTTGGACATGATTTAGCAGTCCATATCATAGGCCTTTAAAAATTAA
This sequence comes from Pteropus alecto, assembly GCF_000325575.1. Classification (NCBI taxonomy): domain Eukaryota; kingdom Metazoa; phylum Chordata; class Mammalia; order Chiroptera; family Pteropodidae; genus Pteropus; species Pteropus alecto. The sequence goes on along the minus strand of NW_006433950.1, from coordinate 889,425 downwards.
TGCCGATATGACCGGAAGGAAATATACCAAAATGCCGTTATCTCCAGAGATTTTATTCGTGTTTTGTTATTCAAGGTTTTGTACATTTTTAATAGTATTTTTTGTTAAACGGGTTGAATAAATAAGGTTCACATTTCCCCGGTACGCGCGCCAAACATCTTCCTTATCTTCAGTCGGTCTGGTCGTTCGTTCTCAGCACCTCTGTTTGGTTTTTTCAGGGCATCTTGGACATCGTGGTACTCGGGAAAGGCTATGCGAAGAACGATTTTGCCATCCACGCATTAAAAAACAACTTCGAAGCAGACGCTTATTTCGTTAAAGTCATTGGTGAGTTTCTGAGTTACATGTTTTTTTATTAAGTATTAACATTTAATTTTGGATTCTTTCTCCGTGTCAACACACATGTCCCAAAGAGGAAGGACGCACTCCTCCCCTCCAAATCAGGGAATCAGCGTCCGCGTGCCACTGCCCGCGCGTAGCAGACGCTGTCCACGTGTCCCCAGCGGCACCGGCAGCGACCGCGTTCTGGTCCGGGTTCTGCGCAGGAGTACCAGCGCATTTAACCTCCGCGTTTGCAGCCGGAATTCCCGAACCTGGGCCAGTCCCTTTTCATGTCCTCCTTGTCCGTTTTAAAGGACACAGGCCTTGCTGCCCTGTTCCCCCGACCCCGACTCAGGCCATACATTCCTCGCGGTGGCAACTTTGACCGCCTGGCTGCCGTGGGTCTCCCTTAAGCCCCCTCCCCCGCCGTAACCGTGGCGATCCGTGGAGCCGGTTCCTGGTCAGACCCCTCCCCGCCCCCCTGGGCCACCACGCATCCGCCCGCATCGCGCTCGCAGAGACGCGCCCCATTTCCAGCATGGCCACTGCACTTTTCAGTTGGCATCGTGCTGGGAGAAAGATGTCTCCGTAAACGATCACTTCTTCCAGTGTTCAGGACACAGTCACTCGCTCACTAAGGCCCGAACTTCTCTTTTCAAGAAACGAGCTACTGACTAGCCGTGTCCCTGAGGTCGGCACGCGGCGAAGGCGGGGACATGTCCTTGGATTGGCATGTGTCGTGTTTTGGTGGAACGCTTCCTAGGGACGGAATGTGGAGTCAGAGGCACCGAGTGTCCTAGTTTAAGTTCTCGAGCGTCCCCACGTTTTCAGGCCCCCTGTGACTAACAGCACCAGGGAGCCACGGGCGGCGTATCGCACAGGAAAGGGTTCTCTCTCGTTACCTCCATGACACGCTGGGCAAATAACCCACAGTAAATGTCATTTGTTTCAAATACGTATGTTAACGTCAAATTAATCATTCTCTTTCAAAGTCTTTTCTCCGTTCAGTAAGATGGTTGTCGGCTTTGTCCTTAATTTGACTTTTGCCACTGCACTTTAAAGAAACTCTTTTCCCGACTCTGAAGCTTTCGGAAGAAGGCAGATTTCTTACTTAGCTCGTCTGAATGTGGCGTTTCGTGTGTGTGGACTGAAGGCTCAGCCTTCCAGACAGGGCGGGAGGCATGGAGAGGAAAACAGTTCAAGCGACAGAGAGACTAGTTTGTGTACCTTTAGGGCAGATTAAGCTCCCTCTGCACTCAGCAAATTCTTTCTTTTCTTTCTTTGTTGCCCCCATTTTGAGAAATAGTTGGCAATAGCTAGTTCTTTTATTCAAGCCTTTAAACTGCTTTTCTGCTGAAATCCTCTGTTTTGTACTCTTCAAGCCAGATGACCGCGTTTCTGCGCCTGGCACACGTTTGTCAGCTGCTGTGAGGCCCGTGACGCCGCTGCCTGCCATGCCCAGCGCGGCAGGGGCTCTTTCCTGGGGCAGAGGTTGCCCGTCACGTGACACGGAAGTAAACTAGGGGTTCCCTAGCAGTGAAAAGAGAGTCTGCCGCCCGGTGGGAACAGTGACTTCGGCACTGAGAGAGGAGGCCCTTTTCGGTGTGAGGCCGAGGCCAGTCTCGCTTTTTTTTTTTTTTTTTTTTTAACATATTGATCATTTGGAAACTGCCCACACGGAAAAAATGCATACGTGTAATTTAGGATCCCCAGTCCTTCCTTGGTATTTATTCACTGACATTTTTAAAAATTACAGAAAGCTCGGGGCATCTTAGAGATGGGAAAGGCCTTGAAAGCCATCTGGCCCACGCCCGGCCTCACGCACACCTCCCCCGAGAGCGACGCACCCGTGCTACCTGCCACTTCGTTGTTAGAAAACTTATTCTGCGTCAGGTCACAATGTGCATACGCGGTTATACGGGCCACTGGTACTGTGTCTGCCGTATAAATAGGCGCTTGATAATATCTGTCGCGTACAAAACCAATTAGTCCTAATCTCATTAGTGCAGGTTGCATCCTTAAAGCAGACCGTAATTTATAACCACAGTAGCAGCATACCTCCGAACACGTTATGGTCCTGCGCGGGAAAGGTGAACCACTTTAACGAGGCGAGTCACGCGACCACAATGAAATAACCCGTCCCGGGTTCCCCTTTAATCCAGGAAAGTAGGAAACGGAGTGTGACGAACAAGACTGGCCACGCGTCGTTGACAGCTGCAGGTGTGTGATGTGTGCGTGGGGTCCCTTAACTATTCTGAGTTGTGTGTTTGAAAACTTGCGTGTAAAAGGCTTTACACCCTCCGTCTCCTGAGACCTGGGGACCGAGTCGGGATGGGCACCTGAGGAGCAGGCCCCCGGGGAGCTGTCTCGCGCGTCCCCGAGCTCACAGCCAGAGTGCCAGTTTGGGGCAGGAGCTCTCAGTTTTAGAAAATAAGATAACTTTGCGTTAAAGATATTAACATAAATATTAATAACATACTTTACAGAAAGGTCATGGGAAATGAGATACCAATTTAAAGCAATCATTTGGGGAAAATAACCTTCTAGTTGTTTTGAGACGCCCTTCCACTCTCTGCTTTGATTATTAGTTGTTTGCTTTAAGTCAGACAGCTACCAGTGTGCAATTACCCTTTCAGAGCCATCAACAGTGTCCAGGGTTGATTTTGCTCTAAAATTATTGTTACTCTCATGCTCAAACCAGCCTGTGCTAAATGTCGCTTTCTTCAGTTAAGGAAATCGGGGTACTTAAGCTTTTATATGCGGCTAGAGAAAAAGCAAACCACCTTCTGCCTGTTCCCACGACACCGGGGACCCACACGACACTCCCCAAGCCCTTGCGTGAAGACAGGGGGCCCCGAGTCTTGCAGAATTGGAGGTGCCCCAGCTCCCTCGAACCATACTTCCCAGCTCTCATTTTTCTCTCTCTCTTCTCAGCCGCATTGGAGGTTCTGCGCTCTAACTCAGCTCCACCAGTGCGTAAGGCAGATTCCCAGCTAACGCGTACGAACCCGTATTTCCCTGGCACTTGTGAACTGGTGACAGTATTTTCACCTTTTACTTTCCAGATACGAGACGTTTAGAAAGGTTTCCTCCTTCCCGCTTCCCGATTCTGTTGAAATAACCTGGAAGCTTACTTCCTGATGGGTATTCTGTTTTACCTTTTGTGCCTTCTGCAAACCCTTTCTGAACCACTCACGACCATCTTGTCACCGATGATTAAAACTTAACAAGCTGTATCAGCTCTGTTGCCACCGTTTTACTGATATGCCACATCTTTCTTTTCTTCATTCTGATTTCTTTTGCCGGAGCACTTCAGGTTATTTCCAGAAAGTTGTACAGAGCTTAATATATCTTCTGAGTACTGGCATGTCTTAAAATAGCTTTCTCTGGCCCTTCCGTATCAACGCTGAGTTCGCCAGCAGAGAATTTTCTAAGCATTGTTCCATTTTCCTCTTGCGCACGGTATGGGCGTCTGGTAAATTCTCCCCTTTTCGTGCATGTTCTGTTCGGTAGAGACCTTTCACACGATTGCTCTTTGGTCTTCCTTTTAAGTTGTTTTTCTTCACACGTCTGAGGCTTTTTCGCTGCTTCTATTTCTAAAAACAATCAGCATCAGTAGATTACAGGAGGCAAAAGCACCGTGTCGCCCGATTCTGCACAGCAGACGGCCGTCACTGTCCCCTCGTCCCGCCCCGTGCAGGAGCTCCTTGGGGCCTGCAAGCCAAGAGCCCACCAGACAGGGGAGACGGATTCGAGCAGGATGGTGGCTTCGGGGTTCTCAGATAACAGCAGAAGCGATGCCCCCTCTGCGGGTCACGGCCGAGGGACACTGCAGGAGCCCCTGGCGGGCCCACTCCTGCGGCCTCAGCCTGGGAGAGTCGTCAGACTCAGTCCGAGCAGAGCTGTGCTGTCCAGTGGGAAGAGAACAGCATTTACGGGAGGCTCTACTTACGTCACAAAAAATTACTGTGTGTGAAACATGTACCTGCCGCATTTAATGCTTAATGTGTTTGCACGTGCGTGAACAGGATCAGAATGACTTGAAAGGGGACTCACCACTTATTTACGTTTCTGTATTTAAGCTTTTTAGAGTGATTTTTTTAACTAAAGAAAATGACTGAAAAGTACGTAATCAAGAACAGACAAAAAAGATCTCTATATAGTGCATAAAATAACGTCTAATGACAAGAATAGCTGGGAGGTGGCCTTTATTTCACACATGGTATTCAATGATGGCATTTGCTTTGTATTCGTGTGTCTTAAACAAAAACTAAAGACGTTTTCAGAGAATGAATGTGGACAGTCACCCATGCTCCAAGGAAGGAATTTCATTTTTAATGCTACTAAAGCTATTTGTACAGTATTGACCTTTATAGCTTTGTCTTTTTCCTATTCGTCCTTCTTCTAACCTGCACATTGATTTGGTGTCACAGTATTTACGCATGATTATTACTATTTTTTGGTTTTGGCTTTGTGTAAACTGAATCACAAAGCCGGAATCACAAGGTTTTATACTTCCAATTTCTTTAAAAACGTGTGGGCTGTAACGTAGTTTTAACATGAAATGTTAAGATCCTAAGCATCATCATTTTTAAGAAAACCTGTGAATTGTACAACCCATTAGTCATGTTTTAAACTAATCTAATAACCAATAATTCACATAGCTCATTAAGTATTTTAATTACAGCTTTTCATTTAACTGTGAATAGCCTATGTTCTTATATTTCCTTAATCCTTCTAAAACAAGTTTGGTTTTAAAAGTCTAGGAGTATTAATTACTTTTTAGAGCTGTTTACTGAAAGGGGTATTATAAAACACTATAATAGATCTTTATGGAATTCTGTAATATGATTACAAATACTAATAATTTACAAACATTTATGAAATGGTTAAAAATCCTTCTAAAAATTAGAATACGGTTCAGCCAAGATCAGCTAGTTATTAGGAAAACATTGACGCTTGAAATGAGACTCAGAGAGAGAGACTTACAAACCAAATACACACAGTCCTTGCCTTTGCAAGTCCTTGCACCAAGAAGCTCGGTGACAAAACACAGATAGGAGAGCTGAAGTCATGGCAGAGCCTCTCCCGGTAAAACTCCCTTCTCCATGACGGCTTTTTGCGCATTTCAGCAACCTGCCTGGTGTTGTTACAGTTGCTTAAGAAAAATGTTTGCTTCACTTATAACCATATGCTTTCATATAAGAGGTATCACTGCCCCACATCTGGGAAGCGAGCTTCTGCCGTAACAATAATGATACACTCCGCCTTGGAGCATTTCGTAGCGAGAGTTTTTTCCTGACTAAAACACGAAGGATGCAGTTTTTATTCTAACGTCACTGGAGAAATTACATTATTGCTCTGATTTCATAGGCCCCTGGTACTTTTCACTTGCTCGTAAGTCTGACTCCGTGGAGTCTTAAAATTATAATTTCAGGGTGACATTTGTAAAAATGCCGTAAGAGCCTATCCTTTTACTTTTCCGTTTATGCGAGAGAATTTTAAAGCATTGTTCCCTTTTTTATTAGTAAAGTTTGGTTTGGAATTTGTTTTGTTTCCGATTACAAAAATAAGGCAGCCTGATTGTAAAACATTTGGAAAGTCTGGAAAAGTATTTTTTAAAACTGCCACTGACAACTCCTGTGAGCCCTGAGCGTTCTCCGCTTCCTCTGCTGGCCCCTGACGTCTCGAGCACACCAGAAGCCAGCGGCGAGAGCCGATGCTTTAAACCCTGGAATGGAGAATCACAGAATGCGTGACGCATTTAAAGCAGTCGGAGCTGATGATGTTCCTCACGGGCAGGGCCTCTGCCGCGTGTTCTGCACGGCTTGTCTTACGTGATAGTACCTATACGTGAAAATTTTTAAACGAAAATACATGGGAATGTCTAACTTTTATTAAAAAGAATATGACCCCGACATATCACGTAAGGAGACAGACGGTGGAGAATCGGCTTGCCAGGAACCACGGGTTCTCCAGGCCCCACTCACCTGCCTGAGCTCAGAGCCCGCTCAGTGCCTGGTCCCTGGTCCCTGGCCATCCTGCCGCATCTGTCAGACCCGCCTCTCCATGCTCCCTCTGTCACCGTCCTATGGTATAGCCCACAACAACACACCGCTTCCCTCTGTACCAGCCGGTGTGAAGCCCCCGAGACTGCCCGATGGCAGCAGAGACCCGTCAGGAATCGTAGCTTTGCAGAGTCTGTACACTTTAGAAGTTACATCATCCACCCCCTTATTTTAAAGATCTTCCTAAACCTGTGACACAGGTGCCCGGCCCCACCCATGCCGCTTCTGCCCCGGCTCCCTCAGCCACAGCCCGGCTCCATGCCACTTCCTGCACTGCGGGGACAGGCGGCCTCGAAGGAGCTGGGCTCGTGGTGGCAGCCGGTGTCGGTGCGGGGGCCACCGCGGGGCGTGTTCCTGGAGGACGCTCACGGCCCGTAGGTTTAGTGTCACTGATCTCACATGCACAGAACTATCAAAAAACTACTAAAGACAGAAGACGAACGACTAACAGGTTTGTAAGATGTGTGCCACACCGTTTCTCGGTGGCGTCTCATTCAGGCCTTCCTTTTTGAGGACATTATATCTAACTTTAATAAGCTGTGTTTAAACCTGTCACATTAATATGCTGAAAAATACGAAATGACAATAAAAACATTCCTTCTATAGCTGTACATTTGAAGAGAGCTAATGCTTTCCAGACATTTATTTTATTAAACCAAGAAGGGAAAAGGGTAGAAGTGTCTCCCTTTTTTGATGGGAAATCTGAAGGGTGGATCACAGAGGGATTCAGCAATAAAGACAAACCTAAAAGTAAAATTTCACTTTTCTACAGTCTTCCTTAAGAAAAGCAGTATAATTGCTGAAATTAGTTAACGACTTTTTTCTGCCTTATGTAAAACACACATCACTAGTAGGGCCCCGAAAGCATGCGGTCTGTCTCTCCTTACCTGCCGCTGTGACCGTGTACCTGTCACCGGGGAAAAGTCAGGCGGTTCTGTAGGTGAAATAATAATCTGAGGCCAAGCACAGGTCAGCCTTTCTCACAGTAGTTGGGAGCCCTGAATTCCCAATTAAGCAGCCTTGTCAAGCAGAAGACCAAGCTCAAGGACTGGCGTGCTTCCTCCTTGAACCATGGTTGCAAAACCCAAGGAAAGGCATACTCCATTTGTATTATGTAGACATCCCTTTTTAAAAGACATGTATGTATAATATAATATATATGACATGTGTGACATACATATGTACGGCGCATTTAAATCTTACCATTTCGATCCTGTTGCTACTATACGAAACCTCAGATGTGACAGGGGAAGTCGCGTAAAAAACAAAAATAGATACAGGACACAAACCAATTTTTAGCTTGCTATATACAAAATGGAAGGGACTATTATGTAATTTTGAGTAAATACTGTCAACTATGCTAAACAAGGCACAGACATTTTCTCTTGTACAGAAAATAAAATAATCCAATGGTTCATTGATTTCCCATCTTCCATAAAAGTAGGATAATGTGTTTTTTAAATGAGTTAATATCTGGTGGCCACATGGTTTTTCGAAAGAATTCCATTTGCTTTGTGACCTTGAGTAATGTACTGGCCCGAGCTTCAGTGTCACATGCGAAAGCAAATCCACGTTCAGTCTGGCACTCAGCAGAAGATCAGTGAAAGATTGTTTGCTAAAAAGATGCTGGGTAACCTTTCTGGAGGTAATTTCACTATACATGCCAAAAACGTTGAAGATAAAACCCAGAAATCATGCTGTTTCTGTGAATTTACCCCTGGTAACCGCCACTCTACTTTCTATGAATGTGACTAGGTTAGATACGTCACACAGGTGGAACCTGTAGTGTTTATCTTTTTGCGACTGGCTGATTTCAGCATCAGACCCTCAGGGTTCATCCACGCTGTAGCGTGTGACGAGATGCCGTCCCGTTTTAAGGAAACATGTTCAGTGAACGCTCTCCCATCGTTCGGTAGACCGCGTTTTGTTGAATCGTTCATCCGCGAAGGGCGTTCATAGGGGTTGCTTTCTCCTCTTGGGTGTCATGACCATGTGCATTTCGTCGTGGTTCTGGTTTGCATTTCCCGGTCACTCATCGCTTCAGGAGCTTGTCTGTCTCCGTGTCTTCTTAGGAGAAATGCCTATTCGGATCTTTTGCCCATTTTATAATTGTCTTTTTATTACTGCAGTATAAGAGTTCTTTATATTATTTGGGTCATTGTCAAATGTAATTTTCCTGTTATGAATTACAGTCTAATTTCACTTTCCTCCAAGGAGCCAGTTAACCAGTACCATTTTCCGAATAATCCATCTTTTCTCTGTTTTAACAAGTATTTATTGTGTAAATATGTTGAGTCAGGCCCTGAGAAAATGATAAAATGATGCAGTTTGCCTGCGAATACAAACAGACTTGTGACTCAATAATCACTATTCAGCAAAATAATGATTTACATAAAGGTTTACGAAAACCATTTCGGTATAAGCGGAAAAGAAATACCAATGTCTGCCTAGAGGCGACGGAAGAGGAATGAAAAAAAACCTCGAAGATAAAAGAGAAACATGCTTTCAGGGCCGGGGTCAGAAATTCAACACTGGAAACTCTTTTTGCAAGTGTGAAACATTTATGTCACTATTTAATGTAAACATTAAACAGTATATCCGGTGTGAATGAACACGTGTCTCCTGTGACGAAAGATGTCACGCTCACTTCTTAGAGCCTTTGTGCTCTGTATACCCTGCCTCAGTACATGTCTGTTAGGACAGTTGTCATTTTATATTCATATAAGTAAATATAAAAACCCATTTTCCCATGGATTATATTCATAACAGTTATTGAAATGATTCATGCATACTGAGCAGAATCGTCAGCTTTCTTTAATTTATAACATGTACAGTGATTAATATCACAGAGTGTCTGCTTTGTAAGAATACAGAAGTGGCCCTAGTATAGTTATGTCTCAAATCTTGTTACTTATATAAAGCCTGTTCAGAAATTCTAACCTTTCCTTTTTTGCTGATTGTAGAATAATTGTGTCATTAAATTATTTTTGTATCTCTGTTGTAGACCCATCAATTATTGTATAGTTATGTTCTCCATAATATTATGTTATTAAGCAGGCCTAAAATCTTTGACCCAGAAACTTTGACTAGATAAATGGGAAAAGTCTAGTTTGAGATAGAAAATACTAAATGTTCTATTTGTTTTTCTCAGTATACATTTTAATTGGTTTGCATTTGGCACTTTTGTCAGATTCTAAATCATCCTTGGAATTTAGCTAACCAACTGGAAAATAAAACCAACAGTAGGTGTAGCTTGATTAAACCATAATTAATCATCTCATCTATATATTTCACAAAAAGGCTGCATCTTGACTGCTCAATAAAGTCTTTTGAAATATTGGTATAAAATAAGTGAACAATAGAAATTTAATTTACTCCGATATAAAGAAACTGAATTGGTTTCTGCTTGTGATCATGAACCAGTAGAGCACGTTAATAGATTTTAGAAACAATTAAAGTTTACTTTAAATATTAGCTTCCATTATGTCGGTAATAACAGCCTTTTCTTTATTTTTCCACAGTTCTTAGTGGTCTCTGTTCTAATGACTGCCCTCGCAAGATAACAGTAAGTAAACTTAACTCAGCTATAAATATTTCTGAGACAGTTCTGTGCATCATAAAGAGATACACACAAAATAGTTGTCGTAGGTTACAACCAAATCGTTGTTAGTCTTTAGAGTGACTTAAAAAGTATCCTTCAGTGCTTAAGTAAAGTTTACTGGGAATAAAGGACCATTTCTAAAAATTTCTCATCTCAAATTTCATTTCCTTTATGAAGCCTCTTCTGATGTCCTTGGAAAGATGTCACCCCTCCCATTATTTGTGTGCATACCGCTGCCTCTGGGCATATGTAACACTTGATCACACTTACCTGTTTGTCTTTAACACCTCTCCACAGAGGACCATGATCCCTTGAGGTCAAGAATCATGTCATCTTTGTGTAGTTGGTACACAGCACAGGGCTAAGCTTATAGGAGATCGTTTTTTCAGTATTAGCTTTAATACTGACTTGCCGTCTAAGGGAATATTTCAGTGAGAAACCAAATGTGAAAATAATTAGGCTTAGTTTTTGAAATTGCCAATTCATGTAAATTATACTAAGAATATTCCATCATGTTGGAAAGTGTGTGTGTGTGTGTGTGTGTGTGTGTGTGTGTGTGTGTCCCTGCTCATAGTAACCCTTGTTTTGTAAGAAATTCACCCCCACTTGAAGATGAGGAAACTGAGGCTCAAAGAAATTAAATTATCCAAAGTGACAGCACTATTAAGCAGTGGCCCTAGAACACAAAGCTGGATGTCGATTAGTCTTGTACTTGTACGACCCCAGTAAAGCACCGCGTGGCCCACATCTTACGTGTGGTTGGGAAACTTTGCCATGTTTAAGGCGGGTGGAAAGAGACGTCGACCCAGAGGTGTGCGTGCCAAGGGTTCATCTAGACCCCACTTGAGCAGCGCCTCTGACGTTGAGGACAGCGAGATTCGCAGGAGAAACCGGTCTGCGATACTCGGGTTGCTGCGAAGCTAGGGTGGGCCCTCGGAGATGGCTCATGGAGGCCGAGGGTCAGGCCTTCAGACGCCCGTGTGTCCCAGCCACTGCACGCAGGCGGTCCCCAGGAAGGGGCCGTGGTGTGCGCAAGCCAGCTCCCCTTGACTGAGAACAAGTTAGAAGTGAGAACCGGCTGGGAGCAGCTCAGGGGCCAAGTGCCCCGGTCCCGAAGGGGAAGCGTGGACAGCATGTCACCATGTCCACTCTGAGCACGTGTGAGCCCTGGTCAGACCCTGCTGCTCCCGTGTCGCAGAGCATGTTGGACCTCCCTGGACTGTCCACTTAATTGCATAGTGAGTCTAAAACCGCTATAAAAAATAGTCACTTTGTTAAGAATTTTAAGTGTAGGTGTGCTTAATCAGAGTTTAAGGACCGCTGCGCTGATCTGGGTGCCGTCTGCCTGGTCTGTGGAATGCCCCACCCCCGTTTAGCTGCCGTGCATCAGTCGTCACTTCCGCCGCCTGTCACTCCCGTGAAGGACTGTCCTCCCATGGTCCTTGCCTGGGTCGGTCCAGCTCTCCCTTGCCCACTCGTAAACCTAGGCTGCCGGGCGTCTGCATGTCGGCACCACGCCGTGCCGTGGCCTTTCACCCACATCACATGGGCGTCATGATTATGCCGTAGCCTTTTGGGGACCCCGGACCCCTTTTCTCCCAGCGCCTTTCTCTGGCTGCTCTCAGGGTTCCTTCTGACTTCCTGCCGACTGAATACGCTACGCCTCGGTGTGGGGTTTTCGGTGTTAACCTCATTCGGTGTTCTCCGGGCTTCCTGGTTTTGTGTCTGTCGCAGATTTGGGGGAAGCCGATTATTATTTCAAATATTTCCTCTGTTCTTTCTCTCCTTTTCCATGGCACGTACATTGCACTTTTTGGCGATCGTCCCACAGCCCTTGGATGCTCCGTTTCCTCTTTCCTGTGGTTTCCCTCTTCGTGTTCCTGCTTTAGAAGTTTCTGCTGCTACGTCTTCAAGCTCACTCATTCTTTCCTCCACTGTTCCCAGCTAGAGGCCAATCTAAATCTGCCGCTGAGCCACGGCAGTGCATTTTTGACTTGTCACATGCTCTAGACGTTGTGTGTTTGTGTGTGTGTCTCACCGTTTTGGTGAGACGTCGTCCTCATAATCTCCTATAGTTCTTTGTACGTATTTATAACCACTGATTTAAAGTCTCCGCCTACTGAGTCAAACATACAGGGTTCCTTGGGAGCGAGTTCTATTCACTTTTTCCTTCGTATGACCCATACTTTCCTGTTTGTGTGTGTCGTAATTTCTTGTTGAAAGCTGGACATTTTAAACAACGTGTTAACCCTGGAAATTGCTCTCCTGGGTTTGTTGTTGCTGCCGCTGTTCGTTCAGTGACTTCGCTGCGCTGATACTCTACAGTCCGTGTGTGTAGCCACTGAAGTCTCTACTCAGCGACGACCGAAGAAAGGTTTCCTTCAGTGAGAGATTAGGGCCGATTCGGGTCTTTTGTCTGAAAACAGGGTTACACGAGTGTGGCCTTCTAGCGCCCCAGGAATATGTGAGAGCTTCTGAGCCCCCTCAGAACATCTGACTCACATTTTTCCTTTTACGATCTGGTCCACCTCTCATTAGCCCAAGCCGATGGCACAGCCTCAGGCAGCTTCAATATAAACCACGACTAATGCTCGTTTTTAGCAAACGTCCGGGTTGGCAGGGCTGTTCACACTGAGCAAGCTCCGTCTGCGGAAGAACACACCGAGAACAGAGCTGGCCCGGAGCTGCCCGACAGCTCTCTGGGGAGAACTGCGTAAAATAGTCACCCTTATGTAGCAGACAATATTAGACCTTAGGAATACCCAACAAAATTAATACCCTATAAATTCAACTACCAGCGCGTTTAAAGTATTAAGAATTTTCTACCATTCTTTTGAATAGATAACACAGGTTATCTATTTAAGGAAATTTTCTCTACATGACTGCCATCTATATAAGAATTTTATGTGAGATGGTTTTACTTGATTTTTAATAGATTCGCCTAAAACTTCAAATGATTCGAGCTTAACTATTGTTCTTTTCTTGCAGCCCTTTGGAGTGAATCAGCCTGGACCTTACATCATGTACACAACTGTCGATGCAAATGGCTATCTGAAGAATGGTTCAGGTAAGACCAGCTACAGCGTTCACACGCCTAAAACACCTTGAATCGGCGTATGGTGAGGTCAGCGAGACAGCAAAAATTACCGTGTTTTCACGTCCTTTATGATACCTTCACTTTTTCTCTTATGGTCTTTCTGTAGACTTACATCAGTAGAGTACAGAAAGTCCTCATGACAAATATATTAACATTAATTTTTTTATATATCCCTATTGTGATGCAGCTTTATCTTTCCTCAGTCACCATTATCCTTATCTTTCAGTTGAAGTAACAGAGAGACTGGGAGAAATTACTTGACTTATCTTGATCAAAGTGTGAAGTGGAAATTAATTAGTAAAGCTCATCTTAGAAGAAGAAGAAATTAGGAAGCCAATCTACGACTTAAATAATCCTACTTTTTTCATATGTAGACTAGAAGCGGGAATCTTACATAGGGGTTGTTCTGATATATTATTATAAAGAAAAATCTAGTTATACATTTGAATACATAATAAAGAGAAATACAATCAAGACAAAAAGGAAATAGGACTAAGCAAGGGATGTCTGCTTTTGAAAGACGGATAGCTGACTGAGATGAGGTCCAATCACAGCAAGTATAACTGTGATCAATTCTCTGAGTAAGAAAAGGAACCCTAACATATTAATATGTTAATATTTGAGACTTTTAGAGCCCTAACCATGAAGAAGTATAAACAAAGTTGCGTTACTCCTCCATATTTATGGACCCCAAAATAAGGAAGCACTCATAGAACTCATATACGGCCATTCTCATTTTATATAATGGCCTAACATAAATCAAATATAGCAGAGTGAATTTCCTTTTTTAGCTCATGGTACACATTTGAGAAACACTCAATCATACTTCTGCTTTAAAACATCCCATAAAACCAAAGCTGTTTTAAAAATTTAAGGAGGAATTGACAATTATAGTCAAATACTTTAATATATCACTGTTAGTCAAGGAAACTTAGAATAAATAAGGATATAGACACTTTGAACAAACTTCTTCATATTTTAAGTCAGATACAGATAAACGATACAAAAGAGATTGCAGGACTAGCTGATGTTATCTGTCATCAGTTAAAAATTCTTTTAGATTTTGAAGATGCAGATAATTTCAGTGCTTGGTGAGATAGTCCAGTTACTTATTTCATTTCATGAAGCGAGTATAACAGGCAAAGCCAGGATGCCCAAAAACCGAAAGCCCAGCTCACTGAAGAATTATCAACGAAAAGTACTAAAATACTAACAATTTAAATTGACCTATATTTTGAAAGACTTGCTTACTTAACACTTTCAAGTAGGTGGTCATCTCAGGAAAATGCACTCATGGTTTAAAATGGGGGAAATCTCTTTATTATCATGAACAATAGATCAGTTTTTTAAAGAACTATCTTCCTCTTTTTTTTATGTAACGATATATTGTATAAATCTTCTCATGTCTGTTTATCTGGCTAGTCTTAACTTATTTTGGGATCGTTTCGTATGTTTATACAATAACTATTCTAGATAATTCTCCATTTATTTTTTTCATTATAATACAACAGTACAACGGTAAAGGTCTATGTGCATATATTTTTGTGCAGTTAAATGAATAATTCTCACTTCATAGAAAAAAATCAGGAAGAATATTCACCAGATTGTTAATGTTTACCCAGGGGAGCAAGATTTCAGGAGATCACTTCTGACTTGGTATATTTCTATAAATATTTACTACTTATAATCCTTCTAAATTTAATGTTTTAAAAAAAGATAAATTTTTTAGCAACTCAAAACCCATCAAAAATATTACTTTTAAAATTAGATGTAGAAAATACTTTTTAATTCTGATCGTTGATTCATGAAAACATTATATATTGAACCTCTACTATAAACCAGGTATTATCACCTACATGCTAAAAACCCATTCAGTAATATTCACCACCCAGTGCTGTTTTTTAAGTGAATGGAAGAATATTTCCTTAGCGTGATTTCTTTTTAATCTACTCCCAAACAATAATGGAACATTAGGTTTATCCTTGCTAAATTAAATATTTCTTCCCTGGATCAGGAAGTAATTCGTAAGCATAAAAGCAAAGGAGAGAGAAAATATCTGCAGAAAAGATAACTGCAGTCAAATGCCTAAATCAAATGAAGGCTCAGATTTTCATGGCAAAAAATCACGAACAAAAATAAAAGGCAAGAGCAAACTGGGAAAATCTAAATGTCCCACAATAGAGGAATAATTAATGAATTATGCCATTTTGTAATCATTTCCGTCCTACAAAATATTTGTAAATCGTTTTTGATAAGATGAACAGACGTTCATGGTATAACATGTGGGAGGGAGGCACAGCTGCACGTATGATCCAGACTGTGCGTACGTGTTTTCAGGTGTACCTATGTCTAAGGAAAACATAAAAAACAAATGACATATAGAAATGTTACCATGATTATCTCTTGGTTGTGGGATTTGAATTATATACTTTTTGCATTTTAGTTCCTACGTTGGTCATATACGCCTTTAGTTTAAGAACTATATTAGTAATTAACAATAAATATTTGGAAAATATTTTAAACGTATGCTGTATTCCATGCACAAATATATGTTCTAAACAGGAAAGTGACACTTAATGTAATTGATTTAGGAAGTACCGTCACGAAAACCTGCCCAAATGTTAAAGGATGAATATTCTGAGTTTAAATAGTAAGCACATTAAAGTCTAAAGAAATCCTACTTGGTTAAGCCATGCGGTCCGGCCCAGCCAGCCCCCCAGGAGACAGCTCCCCACTGTCTCAGGCAGGAACGACCACACACGTGACCTCAGAAGCTGCAACGCTGGTTTTCTTAGCAGCGGAGGGTCATGAAATTAATCCAGTGGCGTATAAGGGCATTTTACTTAATAGGATCAAAGAGAAAAACAGAAGTTATCGGAATACAACACAGACAGTAACAGTAAGTGTCGCTTCATGAAAGTTTTCGGGCGGGAAGGTTTGTGCTAACTGGGCGATGACATAAGATGTAGTTTTTTTGGTCGGCTGTGGTCAAAAAAGTTTGAAAGTGACTGCCAGAGACAATGACATGCCTTAGTGTTATTCAAAAGAGGCCTGTCCTAATTATCCTTCGCTTCTGGGTGGATCTTATCATTGTGAGCAGGAACTCTTGGTGTCTTACGCCACTTCCTAGCGAAGCCCGAAACAGCCAGGTGTTAGTAGAGAGTCACATCATGGAGAGTCATTGATTTCTGAAATAATTAATAGTCCCTGGGAGAGATCAAAAAACAGTGATTTCCCTCGAGTCCTCTAAGGTACTGTTTGTTAACATGTCTGAGAAAAACAAGTGACCCGTCCCTTCCATGCACCCCCCATCACAGGCCTCCATTATGAGCAGTCACAATGTGTGGCAGCTGACAGCACAGCATGTCACAGGGGGCGGAAGCGTTTGGGTTACGGTATGACACATCCAATTATTGAGGAAAATGATTTGTGGTAACAGCATTTCTATAATTTTAAGTATAACTTTTCAGAGTTCTCCATTTTAATCAATAATTGTCCATTACACCCTCCAACGTCAAACATTTTATTCTTTATGTTCATTTCTCACATACGCATTTTCTAAAATTACCTTCAAAGTACAGCCATGTCCCATTTAGCCACATGTATTTATCCATAAAAGAATTTTTTAGTTCTGAATCAATTTAACTGCCCATCACATTTTAAATTGGCATACTCATAGTTCACCCAAAAATTTTAGCCTGAGTAATGATTAATCAGGCGTACTTTTGTGTCAAAAATCATAAATTGATAACAAAAGAAAATGAAAAGAGTTCTTATGCCCTTCTGGAATGTCCTTGACATTCTCTTTCTCTGAAAGAATGAATTCTTACAAGAGGAATCATTCCTTTAAGCTCACATCAACTAAAGATCTGACAGGACCAGCCAAGTCAACAGATATGGGGGCGGAGGGCTAGCTAGTGCTGGTGATGTTTCCTCACTGAAATGAAAGAGAGAAAGGGAGGGAAGACGGGCAGTAAGTAGCTCTGAGCAGTAACCGATCTGTCCTCTTGATATAATTACAAAAATTGAATGATTGAATGAATGAATGAATTACAAGAAATACAGAAAGTCTGAGCAACTATGAGAAAGTTGGCAGATTATTCAGCTGTTCAGCAATTAGAAATCCCATCTGCACAGATGCAAATGAGTCAGTCATATTCCTGAAAATCAAAAGAAGAAAATTAGAAATTGTAGAGCCAACAACAAAAACAAAAGATCTGCTTCACGAGGTTCTATTTACAAGCTGGTTTCTAATATAACGTTGCAGTCAACGTAGACCCTGATACCGAAGGAAACACTGCTACGCAGCAGCTTTGGGGATCTGAGAGGAAGAACCTGGTTGGTTTATTCCGTGGTCTTCGCTAGCAAATGTGTTGTCATCCCACAGTCGTTATAAATAATTCAACAGGCCCCGTCTACAGTGCAAGTATATTTGGTACAAAGGAATTTCATTAAAACCTCGTGCATCACTCAGCGACACCGTTGATGTGTCCCTTCCCATTCCCTTCGTCTTACTTCAGGACTTAACTATTTTCAGTCCCCAGGTTGTCCCCTAACTCCAGTTCCGTACCGCACAAACCGCAGAAAGCTGAGTGCTCCAGCAAAGATCAAAAATCACAGATACATCGCGCGGACCGTGCCTTTAACGCGGGAAGCGTTCCGTACACACCGAACGTATGCAAATGAACACATTTCTTAAGATGGTTTTCTCATGCATGCGCAAATAAAATATTGCCACAACAAGGAATCGGTTGATGTAAGTTGAGTCTAAAACTGAAATAGAATAGTATTTGGAAAAAACAAAAAAACAAAAAACTAGGTTCTGTATCTCCTTGATTAATTTTTCACTACTCCCTATTAAATTCATGAGAATACAGTTTCAGATAAAGTCAAATAAGTCCATTTAAAGAGGAGAGGTACTGACTTAATTACAAATTATATTTTTAGCAACTTATTCCTAGGTATTTGCTGTTTCAGGCTAGCTCTACCCCGTAGTAAATTCTAAACTTTTCTTCTCACATGCGTTTTTTTCCATTATTAATCTGGACTTTCTCGACCAGGAGAACAAGAAAAATAGGGTCCATGAAAAGCAAACGTATGGAATAGACCCATAATTAAGATTGTGCCGACTCAACGTGACGCCTCACAGCTCCCCACACTGCTCCACAAAGCCCTAAATGTGGGGAGATGAGAAAATACTGACCCATGATAGAAACTAGAATTTGTCTACATGGAAAACACCTAGGAAAAATATGTGCTATTTTATTGTCAAGCACGTTGCAAGCATAAAGGTCTTTTCTTATTCTGTTCACATGAACTAGAGTTTTCTCATTAGCCACATTTTTTAAGATTGAAATAAAATGGCTTCGACTGGAAGGCAGATTACCAATATATAAATGATAACTCAGTTTCTGTTGGTTTTTAGCATAATGTCTGCGACTGTAGTGTAGCAGTTTACATAATAGATAGAACTGTATCATAAAATCCATGTCTTATCCACAGTGGAAGAAGCGCCAAATTCTTAAAACCCAACAGTGCCCAGGAGGCGAAACGTCACCATCCCCAAGCCAGAAGCATTAAAAGATCACTGAGAACCTTGCATCCTTTGTCAGCTCTGTGCATGTTCTTATTCTCTTAGGTGAACCGAGAAAATAATTCCAGGGTCCTACACAGATGTCCCCATCGGTTTCATTAACTCGCTCTCGTATTTTCGCATAGTTTGGCAAATGGCCTGGAACTTAGTATAGTCATTCTTCTTTACACAAAATACTTGTTATTTTTAAATTTACTCACTAACCATTATAATATATTTTATGTAATTATGTGTATTCGCAAGAAATAGTAATTGAGACTGTAAATCCTACTTAATTTATTTCAGGATCTTATGTTTTTAAAAATCAATAAGCCATCTAAAATAGGTCTGGTCACCTGTTTCTTGCCAAAATTCTCCAAAAAATAACTAGCAAACCGAATTCGACACTACCTTGAAAGGATTGTACACGTGATTAAGTGGGAGTTATACCAGGGACGTGAGTGCGGTTCGGCATCCACCAAATAATTAACGCGATTCCTCACATCTACAAGACCAGAGATAAGATCAAGGTCATCTCAATAGCTGCAGAAAAAGTATTTGACAAAATTCAATATCTGTTTATGGTAAAACTCTCAACAAAGTGGGTGTAAAGGAACTTACATCAACTTGATAAAGGCAATATGTGACAAGCCCACAGCTGACACTGAAAGCGTTTTCTCTAAGATGAGGATCAAGACAAGGATGCCACTCTCACCACTGTTATTCAGGCTAGTACTCGAAGTTGCCACAGCAATCAGACAAGAAAAAGAAGGAAAAGGCATCCAAATTGGAAAGGAAGAAGTAAAGCTCACTATTTGTAAAGAAGAAAGAGAGGAGATGGGTGGGTGAGTGGGTGGGTAGGTAGATTAGATGGATAGATGGATGATAGATAGCTGACTGATAGAGATAGATAGATCAGATCTCCTTTTAACAAGTACTGTGTTGGGGACATCCAGCTTCTAGTCTAACATGTAAAGGACATGGAAGTCACACTCCCATCCTCTGTCAGGTGAGGGGGGAAATGAACATTATTAAATACTCCCACAGTTACTATTCTCCTTAAGCCTGCCCTCCAGTGAAGTGACTTTACCCAACCCTCACCGACTTGGGTTTTACCGGAGCCTAACTAAGGCGAGGGACGTGAATACGCAACTCCGGCCCCTCGAGTCTTCCTGTCTCACCTGTGCAGATGGACGGGGGTGGAGGGGAGGCACCTGAGAAGCACCTGTGAAGGTCACAGCCCAGGGTCACAGGCTCAATGAAAGACTTAAGACCTAACAGGGCTATAGAACAGTGGTCCTGACCTTTCTGGCACCAGGGACCGGTGCTCCTGTGAGAATCGAAGGCCCGATGACCTGAGGCGGAGCTGAGGCGGTGATGCCGGCGCGGGGGGGCGGCTGCAGACACAGATGGATCTTGGCTCGCTCTCTCCCCTGCCGCTCCCCTCCTGCTGTGCGGCCCGGTTCCTAACAGGCCAGGGACCGGTACCAGTCCTTGGCACAGGGTTTGGGGACCCTGCTGTAGAACACTCACCGTCTGGCCACCACATCCTTCTGGCTCCTATATAACAAAGGAGGTTACAACTGAGCAAGGCTCAAGCTCTATTTTAAAAGGAGTTTCCAAGGAAACCCAAAGAGGAGAGACAAAAGCAAGGACATGAGAGTTTCAGCCTGTGGCGGCACCTGCAGCCACAGCGACCAGTGAACGCGGCCCGACCCTCCGCCGGACACGTGACAGCTCATGCCAAAGGCCTGTTTGCCGTGGCTCCCTTTGCTCATCGACATTACGCCCAGCTTCTAACAAAAACTTACGAGGCATGCTGAAGGGGGGTGGGGACACAAAACACAGTTTGAACAGACAAAGCAGACATCAGAAGCAGACTCGGTTATGATGAGCGGTTTTGGAATTATAGGCCTGGAATCTGAAAAAGTCGATTAGCGCCCTGACAGCTCAGAGGGGGACGGGGGGGCCAGAAACAGGCAACGGCTGGGGAAACAGGGCACCTCCAGCTCCATGGTGTCAGCAGAGACTCCCCAGAACAGAGCGACAGGGAAAGGCGTGCAGAGCACAGCTGACCTCAATGACCACCGAGGGGCGAGTCGCCGTAGGACGGTCCCCGTGACTCCCACAGGAACCGCCGTGGCCTAGGCGCAGCCTGCTGAGCTCCCAGCCTGGGACCTGCCCCGAATGCCCAGAACCAGCCCTGTCTTGTCTCCTTGGGGACAGAGGACCGGCAGAAGGGCAGCCGCCCAGCTTCCCAGCCCACCTGGCCCAGATGCCCGGTGGCACCGGGGGGACCTCCCAGCGAGGCCGTAGGACCACGACGACTGAGATGGCCATATGAGCCACCACACTTCGGCTTAGTTTGTTATACAACAGTAAGTAATTGCTGAAAGGGACATGTCTGCTTTAAGAGCCAAATATGAAAGAATTCACAGAGACGGACCTGTCAGCGTTAACCAAACTGTGCCGAGGGGCTGCAGAGCCAGTGCGACAGGAAATGCACAGAAGCACCCAGAAGCAGAAGGCGAGGAGGGGGAAGCGTGTAAGAACACACCTGTCACGCCTGCCCACGGTCCCGCCTTCAGCCACGCCCCCCGGGAAGAGGGTGCACGCCAAGGAAGTGACCTTGGTCACTACGAGTTACCAGGTGTTTCCGCGCTTTACGTGATGGCCTCTAGGTCTCTCCCACTGAAAGGCGACAGCTGCCTGGTCTGGGGAACGTTTATTTTAACATCACGTTTTTGTACAAATAACCTGCTTTACAGTCGGGGACTGAAAAAGCCTGTCGCCTTCGGTTTGTGACCTGGCCGCGCATCTCTCATCCGCTTCCAGACCAGCAGTCTGAGTTCCTAGCGCTTCTAGTCGCTCTAAAACACGAGCTTTAGCAAACGCAGGCGTCCAGCGCGGAAAATAAACGCGCCGACGCCTGAGCCAGGCTGTCCCTCCTGACTTCTCCACTCTCTCTGGGAACCAGTTTATTTTTTTAATCCGGAGAGTGACAACTGAAACATAATTGCATGCAACCTCCGGAACATTTCTCTCCCTGCTGCAGCTCGCAGAGGAGCACTGGCCATTAAATTAGACTCCACAGGCGGTGACACCCAGCGCGACTGGCTTTATAGGACAGTGAGGATCTGTCTTATTGTTTCCATTGGTTATTTTTTTACATGCACTGCCAGTGGCTTTTGTCATTCCTTCATCAGATGCTTCTGGACATTAAGCCATAGAAAAGCAGTTATCAAAATTGACTACTCAGTTGCCACATGAACCGTTAATTCCACTCCAAGACTTTTCCCCAGACAATCGCAACTATGTCGCACAAAACTTGTGCGTGAATGTCCACAGCAGCATCATTCATGACAGCTACAAAGTGTAAACAAACCAAATGTCCACCAGCTGACAGATGGATAAACAAACCGCCACACGTCAGCACAATGGAGGGTCATCCAGGCACAGACGCCGGAAGCATGCTATGACATGGACGCGCCCTGTAGAACATTCTGAGGGAAAGAAGCAGACACAGGCCGCATGTTACACAGTCCTGTCTGTATCAAACGTCTAGACTCGGCAGGCCCGTCGCAGCTGCAGGGAACGGGCGTGGGAGGCTGCCAGGGATTGTGGGGAGGAAGCAATGGGAAGCAACAGAATGGGCAGGGGGATCTTTTCGGGGTGACGAAGATGTTCTGGAGTTAGTGGTGACAGCTGTGCTACTCTGTGACTATACTGAAAATCACCGACTTGTACACTTCAAAGTGGCGGACTTTGTGGCATGCGAATTATATATCCATTTAACAGAAAAGAGAACAAAACTACCCACAGTCTAAATTATCAGCTGGGAAGCAGGCTGACAGACAAAGCTTGAACTAGGGTCCCAAGCTCCTGATTTGTTCCAAGAGAGAAATTGGAAAACCTTCCATGAAAAATTATTGTTAACGCTATTTTTTCAGGAATTACTATCAAGTTGAAATTCAGCCGAAGGAGAAAAAATATGAGAAATGATTGATGATATAATAATCAAAATAACAACCGAATTTGTATTGGGCTCTGCAGTTTTCAGGGCACTTACATCTGTTAACACTTAAGCATCGCCATGGTTGCCTCACCGTATCTGTGCAGTAGGTGGTACTGTAATTCTCACTTTATAGGCGAAGAAACATTCAAGTCATGTTTTTCTCTTGTGTGTTTAAGCGTCTCCGGGTCAAGGTTTATCTCTCTCTCATCTCTGTGTAAAAGGCACACAGCGTGCATTCAACAAAGGTGTAGGTGGATGAGCAGGCAATAAATTAAGGCTTGGGGAGGTCAAGGGACTTTCTAACGACCAGGCACAGCAGCGTCAGAAGACTGTCTTTGGCACTCAAACCCTGTGTGTTTTTTTCCTAATACCACATTACGAGTCTCCTGCGTAGGGACCACATTTAGTCAAGTTCCAGTCTTTAAGCCGATGCCTAGTGGCTGTCTCCCACGGCAGCCACTGACGTGGCACGTTATAGGACCTCAAGGAAAACCTACATTAAAAAACCGTACAAACTATACTTTGCCGTTTATTACAAACCTTCAGGTTAGTACAGCAGACACTTACCAGGTGTCAGGTGTCAGCCCCTCCTCCGTGCCCCAGCAGTGGGCATAAAAATGAACACGACACCAGGCTGGAAGCACCCAGGCACCTTGTCATGGGGCCGTTTTAGGGTAATGGCGTCCCCCACGTGCCTCCTCGATGTGTCCTTGCTGGGTGCCCAGAATCTGAGCTCACATCCGGTCAGAAGACTCCAGAGGAGTAACAGTCAGATGTCAGCGGATTCCTTGATGCTCCATCATAAGCCGCCATCAACCACCAGGAAAAGAGGCCGACCGTTGTTTTAAGACGTTTTCCAGAAACAGCCACAGTCCTACTTTCTGAAATCCAGGAAGTGCTCACGAAGTCCCCAGACACTTCCCTTGGGATGATACAGGGTCTGCCAGCTGGACCCACATCCTAGGCGCCTCGTAGCACCTCACCCCTTTCAAGGCGTTGGCCACGTCCTCCACGTGGATTATGTCTTTCTACCACGACAGCCGATTTCTGAGTTTTCAGCTGATTACTAAGTAGTGCTGTAAAAACCAGGAATATTTATATAGCGACATTAACACACGTCTTAGGCTTATAATTTGGTCGCAGATTGATTAAAATGTTCCTCCAGTCAGCAGAGTGCCTGATACACCGCAGGTGCTCATACCTGTAGAATAAAGCGAATTAATCACAGACATAGTAAATGATCAGTGAGATGCCGCTGACCCTGGAGACGAGATTTTCCCAGGGTCCCAGCAAAATCATACGCTTCAGCGCGCAGGCCGGTGGAAAGCGCTCACCATCAAGCAGACAGCAAGAGCTTCGTTTCTTTTTCTGTGTGGGTGGCCATCCATTTAATTATAAAATCAGTGCATTTTAAACAGGAAAAATAAGATAAGCAGCTAGTATTTTAAATGTCAAGACTATAGCCTGAAAAGTATCCAAATTTAAAAATTAAATACCAATATTTTTATTATTCTCAGTCAAAATTTCTTTTGGCTTTTCCTCACCTTCAGAATCTATTTTGCCCTCCCCCTCCACCCCCCAATTCTGAATTCTGGTGTCAGATGACAATGTGCTGCTGAGAAGCACAGGTAAATTCAGCCTGTTGGCAAGGAACAGTCTTTCTGCAGTGACTGTCTTCGATATGTAGGAATTCACTGTCTCTCTCTATAGCTGGCTAAATGCTTCAGCAATGAATTTAAATGTTAAAAAAAAATCACTGTTAGTACATTTTATAACTTTTCTTCAGTTATTGTTCGATCTTAGTTGATAATTTATTGTTTAAAAAGTGGTCACGGGTATGTTACTGGAAATCACCCTACAATAACAGCTAAGATATTCTAGATTATCCAGAATATTCAGGGCATCGGGGTCTCAGATCAAATCCAATGATTTTGAAAAGATGCCACTAAGGTCACCTTAGATATTTTTAAATTAATTCCCACATAATTAGAATACAGATGTGTAGGCTCCGACTCACGGATTCTTTTCTATAAAGTCGGCGGGCAAGTCGCTTGAAACTTTGAATACTTTTTTTTATTTAAAACTATCAGGGAAAGGATTATATTACAGAGTGGACCATAAACACCAATTTAATTGGTAGACACTTCTGGCTAGAATATCTGATTGATAAACATTAACGAAGAGCCCTGTCAGAGTAGATGACACAAATGATTACCCCAGGCTGGCATTTACTTACAAGGGACCGTGATCACTGGTATAGCTAGGAAGATTTTATTCACTGGATCAGAAACTTTGTTAGCGATTAAAATAGACTAGCGGCAAAGGAAAGCAAGTGATAATGTATTTCACATTTTTTAATTTTATTATTTATCAAAACCTTTTCAATCTACTGATTTTAATAGAGTCCTGATCATTCCTGATAGCTTTGAGAAAAACAGAACATCAATACCTGGAACAGTCTCTCTCATTTGCCCTGCCAGGAAGAGAATCAGCCACCTAATGAGCTGATAAGACTGATGAAGGGACCATCTCTCACTTCAGGGGAAGAGTCAAGGCAGACGTGGCAGGATGTCAGAAGCACGATCCCCTTAGGCGGCTGGGCAGGTGGAAGCAGCCGCTGAAGAGTATGTTCCAGTCGGTGGGAGGAGACACTGCTGGCCGAGTCACCTCCATATCAGCCCCCGTCGGAGAACCAGTTACCACCGAATCCGATTTTGCAGATCTGTTTCCTTCGAAGGCTCGCCTTCACTTTTCTTACGCTCTACCATCCGTGTCGTTCCCATTCTCCAAATTAAAACGCTCCTCACAGAGAAACAAACACTGTCCTTTACCTCACATTCTCCTATTGTTTTCTTATAGAAAAATATGGTGGGGACGGCTCACACCGCATGGAGCAAAACATCGTGGTGTTTCTCTAGCCCCCCTCCCCCTCAAGTGGAGAATAGACCTAAAATTTTCACTCTGCCAGGTACACTCCCTTTAACTATGTGGAATGAGCTGAGGCCCCGAGCCGATGCCAGTGTAGGTCAGGGACTGGCCCGTGGCCAGAGCACTCTTTCTAAGCGTATCTTGCATGGATGTAATTGGATTAAAGATAGAAGATCAACAGCATAAACCAGCCTCATCTCCCAGGAGAACTGCTTAAGTAGCTCAAGCTTCAGATGTAGAATGGGGACATCACCAAGATACGCTCGGTGGGCCCTGCGGCCTGGCTTTACAAAAAT
Source organism: Pteropus alecto (assembly GCF_000325575.1). NCBI lineage: Eukaryota > Metazoa > Chordata > Mammalia > Chiroptera > Pteropodidae > Pteropus > Pteropus alecto. The sequence continues at coordinate 863,527 of NW_006433950.1, read as the reverse complement.
CCCCAAATAGCCTTGGAAACCAGAACAACTACATATAAAAGATCATTTCCTCGGACCCCACAAATACAGAGATCTAAACAGGAAAAGAAAGACGCCACTGGCACCGAGGGCGTCATTCCGTGCCACCAGAAGCCCTTTTTATAAAGCAGCAAGACAGATGTCACACTTCCTTTTTTAACTGAATAAGAGATCACAGGTGGGGATGAAGGTGTGGGATTTGGAATCAGGCTGCCAAAAGTAAACCCCCAGCTCCACCATTTAGTGGCCGTGTGTTTGGGGTCAAGTTGCTTCACCTCTTGATTCTTCTCATGCTAAGGCAGAGGCGACAGCATCTCCCGCCCACACACAATTACTGTTACCAGTAACTGAAACGACACCCAAGAAGCAGTTGCTACAGGTGCCTGGCACGTTGCTCGCATTCGGTAGCCGTTAATTCTGCCACTGCTTGCGGAAGGTATTTGTGGAACTTCTGTGCCTTGCCCTCATCTGGTGTTCATCCCCAGTGTGGCTGACTCAGCCTGTGTGGCCTTGTCTCAGAGCTGTCAACGTGAGGACAGCAAATGCTTCTCGGAACAGCTTTCTCTCCCAAGGAGAGGCATGTTTTTCTCTAAAGTTACATAAAACACTGGTTGTTTGCATGTGTCCTTTCATCTCATTTTTATAGAGACGCTGGTTTTTCCTTAGCCGAGACAGCTGCACACAGTACTGTTCGATGGGAATTCCTCGTGGCTTAAAGCCCTTCACGGAGAGAACACACACACACGTTCACACACGCACGCACACACATGTTCACACACACGTCCATACACACGTTCACACACTATTCCAATGATTTTTTTTTTCTTCAACCAGTGAATTTCCCTTTTTGCTCTTCCTGCCTCCTATATCAGCATATATGTGTTATTTAAGTTTATTTTTGACAAATAGACATCCAAGCTAGTTATGATAGTTCCTAGCTAGTACTCTCAGACGGTGAAGTCGGCTTCAATATCTTACCTAAAAACAGTGCATGGGGATATCTACAGTGGTGTTAACCAGTCACAATTGCATGCAAGTACGTATTCTCTTAAAGAACAAGAATAGATCAACTTTAAAAACTTTTGTTTTATTACATAAATAATGTGTACTTGAACTATTCTTGGAAAGTCAGATGATACAGGCCTAAACAAAGACATTCAGGTGGTTGGATGTCTAATTGATATCACAAATGCCTTTTACGCATTTATGATAAGTTGTTCACAATTCTTATATGATGCTTTCTCTTTAGGTAGACTTTCTCTATTGGTATCTATGTAGTATAAATTTATATGCATTTTTGAATTGGAATATGTTACAAGTCTCAGGTCTGATACATTTGGAGGCTAAAATTTCATTCATTCATTCACTGAACAAATCTGTTCTGAGTGCCTAACATATGCCAGGCCTGATCTAGGTTCTTAGAATATGGACGTGCATAAAACAGACCAAAATCTCAGCCCTCAAAGAGATTGCATTCTAGTAGAGAAAAGAGGCAATAAACATAATAAGTAAATTAGTTGATTCTATGTAGTTGCCAGGAAGTGATAAGTACTTGAGGGGATAGATAAAGCAGGGTAGTAAGGGTAGAGAAGGAGTCATCAGTTTTATCTAAGGGGGTCAGAAGGGCCTCTCTGAGAAGGTGTCATTTGAACAAAGACTTGAAGGAGGTGAGGGAGTTAAACACATAGTTACCTTTTGGAGAATATTCCAGGCAGAGGAGAAAACCAAAGCAAAGGCCCTTCATTATACGCATTCCTGGGATTTCCAAGAAAACAGTGAAGAGAATACTGTGAACAACTGCACATCAGCAAATTAATGTAGATGAAGTGGATAAATTCCTAAACACACACACCCCCCCCCGAAATTTCAAAAAGAAATAGAAAATCTCCACAGACCCAGAACAAGAGATTGAATCAGTAGTCAAAAACCTTCCAACAAAGAAAAATCAAGGACCTGATGGCTTCACTGGTGAACTCTACAAACCGTTTAAAGAAGAATTAATATCAGTCCCACTTACTCTTCCAAGAAATAGAAAGGGAACCTTCCTAACCCATTCTGTGAGGCCAGCATTACCCATACCAAAGCCAAATGATGCCCCACAAAAAACTACAGACCAGTACCTCTTACAAATAGACATAAAAATCCTCGACAAAATGCTAACAAACCAAATCTAATGGCACACCATTATACACTGAGCAAGTGGGATTTGTCCCAAGGTTCTTCGACGTCAGAAACTGAATCAGTGTCATAAATCACAGTAATCGAATGAAGGAAAAAAACATGACAAAATTCAACACCTTTTCATAATAAAAAACACTCAGCAAACTAGGAATAAAAGAGAACTTCTGTTATGTGATAAAGGACACTTATGAAAAACCCACAGCTAACATCATCCTCGATGGGGAGAGATCGGAAGCATTCCCCCCAAGATCAAGACGAAGACGAGGATGGCCACGTTCACTACCGCTTTTCTACTCTGACTAGAACTCCTAGACGCAGCGATTAGGCAAGAAAAAGAAACAGAGTCATGCAAAGTGCACAAGAAGTAAAACTATTTACATTTGCAGATGACATGATTCTGTCTATACACCTCGATTTAAAAATGGGCAAGTACTAGACATTTCTCCAAAGAAGATAGACAAATGGCCAAACAATCACATAAGAACATGCTCAACATCACGAAAGGAAATGCCAGTCAAAAGCACAGAGTTACTACTTCGCAACTACCAGGACAGCTTTCATGAAAAAGTCAGAAGCAACAGTGTCAGTGAAGATGTGAAGAAACAACGCTCATACGTTGCTAGTGAAAATGTAGAATGGCTCAGCCACTGTGAAAAATGAAATGGCAATTCCTCAAAAAACTTACACACAAGATTACCATGTGACCCAGTGATTTCACTTCTGGGTATACACCCATATACCCAAAGGAATTGAAAGCAGGGTCTCAGATGGCGTCTCTATATTCACGTTCGTGACAGCATTACTAACGATAGCCAGAGGGCACTAGCCGAAATGTCTGTCCGTGGATGAATGCATAGACAAATCAGCGTGGATACGGACAAGGGATGTTATTCAGCCATCAAAAGGGATGAAGTACTGATACTTGCTACAAGTTATGAGCCTTGAAAACATGATGTTTTTAGTATGGGAATTATATCTCAATAAAAACAGTTTTCTTTAAAGTGTCATTAATATTAATAATCCAGACATTTGAAATTTTTATTCTCAAAGAATAAGTTCTAGCACCTAAATTTTTAACATTGTATCATTTTAATATTTGACGAGAGCCGTTTCCAAAGATATCTTTTCTTTCTTAATGAACTTAGCTGGACAGCTCAGCCAGTCGGCACATTTAGCCCTCCAGCTGCCCTACAACGTACTTGGCTTGGGTCGAAGTGCCAACTTTCTTGACCATCTTTACGTTGGCATTCCCCGCCCATCTGGAGAGAAGGTGAGTAAAAATGTATTTTGTTTACAATTAATCTGTATTTTAATGTTGACTCTTCAGATATTTGAATTCAGTCATTTGTTATTCCCTTTTAAAAATTCAAACCTGATCGTAGTGACCTGTCTAAGCTTGTCCTACATAGAGCACTTCATAATTGAAGATACCGTTTTCTGCCACCTGTCCCATAAACCTCGCGACTTCCGGTCCCTCCGTCCTGCTCTTTCTCCTGATCATTCTCACTGTCTACCATACCGTGTATTTTCTTTATTTTGCTTATCGTCAGACTCCACCTCGCCTTTAATTTTAGGTCCAAGCAGCACTCGTACATGGCACTTTGAACAGCGACGACTACAGAAGAATAGACAATAAATATGAGTCCGTGAGACAGAAATATAATCTTACCCTTTAAGATCAAAAAACTTTTGCCGACAGGGCACAGGGGCCCTATTTGGGGCTTAACATATGTAAATGGAGCTTAATCCATTCCCAGGATTTCTGTTTGCTTGTTTGTTTGTTTGTTTGTTTATTCATTTATTTATTTAGAAGAACCGTGGTTTTAAAGTGTGCTGGATGGTAAATGTTCTTCATGCTTCTTGCAGTCTACACGGAAGCAGGAGTGGACCGCAATCATTCCCAATTCTCAGCTCATTGTCATTCCCTACCCTCACGACGTTCCGCGGAGGTAATGGCCTTGATTGAACTGAACTTGGTAAAAACAGTGTCAGCTCTGAATCACAGACAGTTACATCTGTTTAAAACTCCCTCTGGTCCTGCTGCGTTCCCGTGAGTGCCGTCACTTCATTTCCTTACGGCAGCTTAAATGACTAAACAAGTTTCCTGACACTTTCCATGAAGAACAAATTAGACCTGATTAGAAAGACAGCAGGTTGGCTAATTAGGGGGTTAAACATATTCTGCTTAAACCGATCTTCAGTTTACTAGCTAGAAATTCTAAAATTTCAGGACGCTGAATTTTTTAGTGAGCATGGAGCTTTTTGACAAAAGCTTGGACCGGTGGCATGTGTCTCACAGGGGTTGGAGACAGGCAGGCCTAGGTTAGCAGCTCGGACTCACCGAGACTGGGGACCGGTCCTTTGTCTGCATCTGTAGACTGGGGGACAGTCTGCCTTATAGGGGTGGGGGCGAACTACGCTCCACTCGGTGCCCGGCATGAAGTTTTCAGCGAACTGAAGGTATTTTTATCCTTATTAGCAGAATATGTCCCTTTCAAAATATAGCGTTTTCTCTAAATCCTTAGTTTCTCTCTGTTTATTTTTCTTTAAATTACCAAATTGATTCCATCTTTTTAAAAAAGTAGATGATGAAGGTATTCGCTAACATTAAATCTCCTTGGGAAAAAATATGTCCAACACGTTCTTAAGGCTAGTCTGATAGCAATACGAAAAATAACCAAAGAGAAGCAATGTAATGTGTCTACGAATGTGTAACCACTGGGGTCCTGCTCGTCACGGTTCTCCTCAAAATACAGGCTGTATTGTTCATTATTAAATTTTAGGTGGGATATATTCGGCAGTTTGCTAGAACCATCATGCCACCTCATAGCTGACTGCATCACTGAGGTCACATTGAAATCAGCTAGGATGGGCGTATTTATACCACAAAAATTGCCAAGTGCCAATCAGTTTGCTTTTTTCCCTCAGACACCACTGGATGTATTTTGTGGTGGATTGAGGGGCTTGAAAACCAAACTACTTAAGAAAACAACTTTATTGTAGCATTGTCCTTGAAATAAGATAACATGTATAGAAATAGTCTGAATTCACATTTTCTTAAATGAGGCAGGACTGTTAAGCTTTCTCTACAGGAAATTCATAACCAAACCAGAAAATCTGCACCGTGAGTAGAAAACTATAAATTATGATACATCTCTATGGTGCAATATCAAAAGATAATAAAAGGAAAATGCATGTACAGTATGTAAAATAATTTTTAAAAGATGGTATCTGTGCACGTTTATATATGTATAGATTACCTCCGGAAGGATATGCAAGAAACTGGTAAGAATGACTTCTAAGTAAGAAATTGAGGATTTGCCTTTCGTCTAATTTTTTTTCTTACCAAAATTCCTATGTTCATGGGTATTTTTTAACCCGTTTAAAAAGTCGAACAACCCAAAAAAATCTCATAAAAGAACTGTTTTTTAAGTATAAGATACTGAGAAGAGCTAACCTCAACTAATTAACAGTATTTGTTGTCTCACTCTTGAATTTCTGGAAAATTCCGTGATAGCATTCTTCCATAATCTCCACATTTTTCACGTTTCTCTCGCTCTTTCTGAAGAAATGTTCTTTTCGAATTTATGTACATAATAACAACCAAATTGATTTTAGTTTGAGGTGTGTTTTGAGATTTATTGAGTAAAGACTACTTAGGGATCAATAAATTTTAATTATCCCAAAATAAATCAGAATGCTGTTCCTCAGAATGCTCTTTTATTAAACTTTTAAAATGAAAATATATCCATTATATATTTTCAGGGAGAACAAAAAGTTATTCGTATAACCGCCTACACTGCTGCTGATGTAAACTCAGTTGTAGGCTCTTCAGGGTTTACAAGTGCTGTGGCACGTGGACTATCGTAGAAGAAAGAGCCAGTTCTATTTATGCTGAAGTCTGTGTATCGCCATTAACACTGACAGACTAGCCCTGCTCTGTAAGAAGTCTCAGCGTCACCGTAGTAATGTAGACCCTCCAACGTGGCACAGAAATGGTACAAGTTTTGCACAAACCACCTATCTACACCCACTCGGACATATGGTTGTGTTTTAGTCAGTCATAGGACATAGGTGGACAGGGACCAAAGCAAAAGATGAGATAGAAATCCTACCGAAGTCACGTGGCTACCTAGCCTTAGAGGTCAAGGTTTCAATTAAGCAAGTCAATCAAGATGTAGAAACAATGGCTAAGATCGTCCAGGGTGCCCGTGATATGTTCACCTAAGGACAGTTCTCAGGGGCTCAGAGAAGAACATCGCGTCGCATGGAAAATTCCATTTCAGTTCACTGAGTAAACTCTGAACTCTGAAGGATCCTAATGAATGGACGGACAGGTGAATGACTCTGAATGAATGAATGGATTCATTCATTAGTCAGCTGCTTTGCTTTTCGGTCTCAGTTACAACTGTGAGATTCTAAGTCTTCCGTTTTCATCTACAGCTGGAGTGCCAAGCTGTACCTCACCCCAAGCAACATCGTCCTGCTCACGGCCGTGGCTCTCGTCGGCGTCTGTGTTTTCATCCTGGCAATAATCGGCGTTTTACACTGGCAGGAAAAGGTTAGTACGTTGTGATGAAACATTACCTTCGGCTAATTGATAGTAGTACTATCCTGCTCTTTAAAAACAGTGTATTTTTAAACTTTTTTGACCTGACTAAGATTTTCTGATTTTTCAAGTTCTGTCCATAATGTCATCTTATCGATAACAATTTCTTTTATCCCTTTAAATTCTATGTTTCATAGCAGTTCATCCCAATCTGGATAAAAACTGTTTTAAAACTTGGATGCCATACAAGTTATATAGTCATCACCCAAAATCACCGGGTATATAGAAAAACTTAATTAGGAACACTTTCATAATGGCCTGAAAAATAATCATCTTTTAATGAGTCTGTGTTCGTCGTCTGCTGATAGGGCCGTGGACACTTTTTTCCAGGAATGACAGCTGTCCCCTTACAAAGGGAACTAGAGCGTGGGGAGGCCTAAGCGTTTCTCAGGGTTTCGGGGAGGTGACAGCTGAAGTAGGAGACATCTTTTCCACCCGTCAGGTGTCCTTAGCGCTACACTAAGCTGACTTCTGTTCCTTAGTATAACACCCTAAATAATAATTAAAAACAAAAATGTTTACGAGGAGGGAAAAAGAGGCTATCATATAAATAAATCAGTAGTTAAGGTAGAAATCGAAACGCTAATCTCTGCTGGCACATGAATATACAGTACGCAGCTGTCAGGCCCCTGCGCTGGTCCCCAGGAAGCTGTCAGGCCCCTGCGCTGGTCCCCAGGAAGCTGTCGGGCCCCTGCGCTGGTCCCCAGGAAGCTGTTGGGCCCCTGCGCTGGTCCCCAGGAAGCTGTCGGGCCCCTGCGCTGGTCCCCAGGAAGCTGTTGGGCCCCTGCGCTGGTCCCCAGGAAGCTGTCGGGCCCCTGCGCTGGTCCCCAGGAAGCACACGCTTTCCTGTCCCAGAAGCGTTGCCCTTTTTTGCACTTACTCCTCGTATGGCCACGCCCATCCTAATCTTTTTTTAACTAAAATTACCAGCAGTTTTATCTTAGCTATTTTAACTTATAAAAAAGAGAACGCGTTAATTGTTCTGATAAATGTTCATAGGTTTGTCTCTCCAAAAATATCGCTCCTTTCCTATAAAAAAATGCTAGTTTCATATTCAGTTCATGTTAAGACTGCAGCCTAAGAGGTAAGATCTCGGATGAGGACGTGTTCGTATCCAGAAGCATCAGCTCCGAGTCTGAACTATTACGTAGCTCTAGACCTGTGATGGCGAGTTTACTTCGCTTGATTTCTCAGGAGCTCTGAAGAGCAGACACACTGGGAACTCACCACAGCCCTGACGCAGCGGCTAAAAACTGAAGTTTCACCTCCGGATCTGGGGGCCTCCCGTGTGCGGGAATCCTGCCCACGATCTCGTCCCCCTCCCACGGCCCCTCACCGCACCTGCCGCAGGCCCATGTCACCTAGGTCACATGCCCCAGCCCACATCTCTGCGAGGGTCCCTCCCCCGTTTCCAGACCACGCACAGGCACTTTAAAACGGCCTCTGAAGCTTAGTGTCTCTTCACACTCACGTGCTCTTCACACTCACGGGCAAGATTCAGCCAGTGGCCCGCCCAGTGCCGCCTCCAGAACAGTCTGCGGCCCGTTCCCCTCCCCCACCTGGCTCCAGCTCAGCTGATCAGCCCGCCTGCTGTCCCCAGCCCCTTCCCAGGTTCCTCCACAGGAGGTTGAGCCTTCACCCTGCCACCCCTCTGCTCAAAAACCTCCAGTAACTGTCCCCTCCTAAACCACAGCACTCCCTGGGATGCCAACGCTCACCTGGCCCACCTGCCGCTCCCCAGGTGCTCCCCAGGGTCCCTGCTCCCGCCAGACTGCCCACGGTGCTCCCCTCCCCCCCGCTACCCCGTGTCCCCAAATACCATCCTTCCAGAACTTCCCTTTCCTCGCCTCCACTAGAAGTGACCCCTCAGAATGCTGGTAACATTTTTCACTTTTTACCCTGAAATAAGTTACTCAGTGTTTTGGCTTTTTCTTTCTAGGCTTTAAACTCCTTGAGAACTAGATAAAAACTCGGGGTCTTTTTATTCCCCCAAGCACAGTACTTTGCTGGGACCAGAGGGTCAAAATAACTATCTGCCAAATCTGTAGGTTAACCCCTAAATAACTAATGTACATTCACGTGAGTAATCTAGGCGCGTCTGTTGCCATCGGCATTACCGATGCCCCCTTGCAGAATCTTACTCGCAAATAAATACTAATCACAAACTAAGCTTTTAAGGAACACTTCTTGTTGGTTTTAAATTCATATTTCATAAGATTATTCCATAAAATCACACCTTTTATCAATTGTTGAGGACATTTTTAAATTAACCACTTTATATTTCAGAAATGGGCCTTTTCTTGAGATTTTATCATTTGCAAACGGGTCTACAATTCTTTTTCAGAAAGCAGACGACAGAGAGAAACGACAAGAAGCCCATCGGTTTCATTTCGACGCTATGTGACTTGTCTCTGTTACACATGGAGCCGCTAGTCACTTGAGCAACTGAAATACTGAATTTGGCTTATAGAAGAAAATAGGAGATTTTGAATATTATTTATAAATGATGCATCTCTTGGTAATTATTGGAAAGTATTCAAATAAATATGGTCTGAATGTGTCACAGGTCTTTTTTTTAAGTGCTTTGTGTACAGTCATCTGGGTTCTTTATTCACTGGCGCTGCACGCTTCTGTCCCTCTGTCGAATGTGCTGCACGTCCGCGGTGTCTGTGTATTTATGATAGAGTAACCGTGACGGGAAAAGGCACGTGTAAATAAAAATATTTAAATGAGCAGGGTTTTTTATGTTCTACCTGAACTGGCCTTGCTTCTCATTCTGACCCTGCAAATTACACGACTGTGCGTGTACCCCAGACAGAGTCGTGAACCCCTCACCTTCGCCACAGCGGGCCAAGGTCTCAGCAACAGCCCGCGACAGAGACTGGGTGCTGGGCCTTCGGAATCGCAGTCGGCCGGGCTCGCCTGACGCTCCTGGCTCCACCGCTCGCGAGCTGGTGGGCCCGGCTCATGGCTTCTCCGTCAGCCTCGGCCTCCTCGTGTCTAAGTTGTGATAACACTGCTGTTTGGCTGATTTACTGTAAACGTGAATCGGGACTGTGAGGTGCTCAGCTGAGCAGCCGGCACAGACTGTGCTCAGCGAGCGGGCGTGCCCATGACCACTGTGCTTAGATCATCGTCAGGAAAGACGCGACAGTTTCTTTTCAGGCATGAGGGAGCCACTTTCTTTGGAAAGCCTAAATTCTTGCTGGTTGACATTTTATGTAAAGATTTAGTACTCGCTCATATGAACTAAAAATGCTTACATTCTACCAAGAATTAATGTGCCCTAGAAATTCATTTGAACACTGACCCTTATCATGTGGTGCCGGAGAGCATCTGGTTCCTTGAAGGGGGACGCTGCAGGTGGCACCTGGGACGCGGACGCACGCTCACCGCTGTTCTCGAAAGCTGCTGGGCGTCTCTAAGTTACGTGCAGACTTCAGTGCAAATTTCTGTGGGCTTCATCTCACCAGAAAGTCGCTTTAAGACTTCGACCTAAGATCGGGAAAACAGTTCATATGTCAGCACTAATAACATTCTGATATGCAGATGAATGTGTAATGGCTATAAAATATAAAACCTTATCTGAAAAGTTCTGTCGTTCATGTCATTTTTCCTGTGCGGTTCGCTGAGAATGGCATGTGTATCCAGTGATTAGCTCTGCGTGTCCAGCATGTCAGTATGTCGTCGCAATAAATACTCTGTATTGGAACAAACTGTTTCGGTGAGTTTGTAAAGAGCTGTTTCGGAGCGTGAGAGGCTTTAGAGGTCGTGAGGTCTGTATCGTTGCTCTGGACAGCGAGGCAGAGGCCAGGCAGACGGGCACCGGGCACCTCCCGCCTGCGGTCCCCGGGGAAAGTCGCCAAGCCAGTCACCAGCCCAAGGCCCTGGGCCTGGAGACAGTTAGCCTCAGTGGTCATTGATTAATGTAGCATGAATATTAAAACTCACTTGGAGTTGGGGTCTACGACACAAATAAAATGTTAGTAACAACTTAAAATGCAATCAGCGACCTTATACTGTGTTTCCGTATTTCGATACGAAACGCCAGATGTGACATCAATATCATTTATTGAGGGCCAGCAGGTGAAAAACGTGTCACGACATCGAGAATCAGATACAAATGCCTTTATATTACCCTTGATTACTGTAGACTTTAAATCTCATAAAAGAGCACACGGCTTTGAGGTTAGACAAATCTGGATTCAGAGCCTACCTCCCATTTTTCAAATAATCGCGATCCACGGTTGGTTGAATGCGGAGGGCCAGCTGCCAGTGCAGTGGCCATGTGCATGGTGGGTGACAGCCGAAAACCGCCCGGATGCCACCTGTGTGGGGTTTCATGCAGTGAAGTACTGGACAGCGTGACAGCTAATGAAGGACAGCTATGCCTAACAGCACAGACTGACCTCGCAAACTTACGCAAAAAAAAGCAAGACAAAAAAATACAGCACGGTGCTAGTCACAGAAAGCTCAAAAACAGGAAAAACTACTGTAATTATGTGCATATTTTCAGCGGTGTGGGAGGTCGGTGCCCCCAATGCCCACCATAAAGGACAGAAATGATAGGTCAGAACAGCGAAGAACTCTTGGGAACTGGGATCAGGTACAGCACACGGGGGCTTCGGGGCGGGGGTGACGTTTTATTTCTGGATCTGGGTGCTGTGTACACGGCACTTAACTTTATAATTAAATTGTACAGACATCATTGTTTTAGGCATTTTTTCCAAATATGTATTATAGTTCACAATTTTTTTTAAATCTTAGAAAAGTTTCCCGAAGACCCCTTTGTAAATCACATATCTAGGACTTTCATTACAAATCTTAGATTATATATTTTGTAGCACAGAAATAGTTTGAGATTTGTTGCTGATAATCACAATAATTCAGATATAGCTTCTTGACAAATATGAGAGTTGAATGACACCGACATTAGGCTGAATATATGCATTTCATTGTACTGGTGTCAATAGCATAGGTGTATCAAGCAGCACAAATATTCACGGCCCATCAAGCCCTTAAGTTGAGTGTCTAAGGAAATTCTGTCTAGCAAACATTACCAAATTATTAAGAATTTTACACTTTAATATCATGGTTTCATATTGTACCAATAAACTAGCATGCATTTCAGCTTGTAGAAAACAGGTTTAATCATAAACATCTTTCAAAATGGAATTTTGAATGTCTAACCAATGTACTGTATACTCAAAACTAATAATAAAATGCTAAAAAAAAAGGAAGTTTAGCATTTAAGATACCATATATGTGAGCAATGTTACTGTAAAAAATATAATTAAGAGCTTTCTTAGTTTTTCACAGTCAAATGAAAGTAACTGGTGACCAGGAATTTTCCAGACAAAGCCGAGATATTCTAGTACTGGTTGTAGGCAATATTTCTTTAAAACTTTCTTTGGAACTGTGCTGGGCAGAAACCAGTGTAGGTGGCAGCGTTGCTTCCAGAACCAGTTCTGACTCCCTGCAGGCAGCTCTTCTCTGAGACCAAGGACACGGAATAATTTGAGTCCGTGAGCACATGGACAGAACTGTGTCCCCTCAAATTCCTACGTGGAAGCTCTCACCCCCCAGAGCACCTGCATTTGGAGACAGGACCTTTAAGTCTGTAATTAGGTGAGGGCGTAAGGGTGGGACCTGGACGCACTCTGATCGGTGTCCTCATGAGCCAAGGAAGACACAGCAGGAGTTGGTGACACGCAGAGGAGGGACCGCAGGACGACGGCAGGAAGTGTGCAGTCTGCGGGCCGCAGGGAGGACGCGCCGGAAAGAAGCCGACCCTCCTGACACTGACTTTGGGCCTCCAGCCTCCAGCACCGCGAAAAAGCAAACTTCTGTGGCTTAAGCCACCCAGGCTGGTATTTTGTTACAGCCGCCAAACCAGACTAATGCAGTGAGTTCAAAAACTAAGACTTTTCCTTCCCTAAAAAAAACCCCTAGAGTTGCATAACTGTGAAATCTTCATCCGTGGAGATCCTAAGTGAATTTGTTTTCCACTGAACTTCACCATCATTGTAGGCGTATCTGCACACACCAAGAAAAGCAGTGAGACGCTCCTGACTTGACAAGTAGGTTTTCTGCGCTGCGTTTGGGTTGCAGGTAAACTGTCTTCCCCAGGTACGTCCGCAGCAGTCCGCCCGGGGCCGCCGTGACGAAGCACCCCAGACCGGGCGGCTTAGGCATGTCGGTTCTCTGCGGTTCTGGAGGCCGGACGGCCTGGGTCAAGGCCATGGCTTTTCGGTGTCTGGTGAGGCCCCTCTGCCCAGCCCGCAGATTGCCGCCTGTTCTCCGAGACCGGAGGCGGCCGGGCCCCCGTGCCGTGCCCGCTGGTGTCTGGTCTTCTGAGGTCACTAATCCTGTCCGACCAGGGCCCCGCTCATAGGACTTCGTTACCCTCAGAGGCCCCGCCTCCCACACGCAGTCGCACTGGGGGCTCGGACGTCACCGTGTCCACAGCAATCTCTAAGCACACAGCCTGCCTCCCCCAGGCTGTCATTCAATAAACCGCTAGAGTTCCCGAACTCTAGCAAAAAAAAATAACAAAATGAGAGAAAGAAAAAAAAATCTGCTCGGTACATAAACACTGAGATAAAATGCTGCTTTTTTGTCACGGTTCATTCTAAGAGCAAGTCGATGTGACCCAGCACTGCAGAGCTGCAGGACACCCGGGCAGGGCACACCGTGCTTCCCCACGGGAATGCCTGGGGGATGGAGAGGCTCCGCCCGTGCCAGGAAGAGCAGGCAGGAGGCGACGAAGGCAGAGTCCTCAGGCACCTGGGGACAGGCCGGGTGCCACCGGTGCTCTTCCGGGAAGGTAATAATTCAGGTACGGAACTCCCCAGCTGAGAGCTATGCAAACGGCGTTCCTTTTGATTTAGTTAACATATGGCCACACAGTGGTCTCAGCCACGGTCTGTGCTGTACCAGTCCTTGGAAAAACCGGCTACGATAACACTACTTGAAAGGGAGCCACGAGATGATCATTTCCAAGCTATTCCTTGGGAATCTGCTCCCCAGCCAAGATGCTAGAGAAGAGACTTTCGGTTTCATCGAAATGGTGCTACCAGAGTCCCTCGGCTGAATGATAAAAAGCCCTGTGCATACCCTCCTGATGCCTACGGTCGCTCCAATCTCTCCCCATGCATGTCCTCGACTCCACTGCCAGATCATCCTCCCAGGACTCAGTACTCCTACTAAAAACGGAGCCTCTGGCCTCCCGAACCAAGCGCAAACTCCTCTGCCGAGCGTTCAGGGGGGATGTCCATCATCCAAGCCCGCCACAGCTTGACCTCGAACCACCCCCAAACACAACACTTGCCCCCAACGCAACGCTCACCCCTTCGGCCTCCTCGCCTCGCCTCTCGTCACCCGCAGCCTTTCCGTTGTCCGTGTGTCACCTCCACGAAGCGCTCGCTCCGATGACATCACACACACGGATTCTCCCTTCAATCCACGACGGTGCACTAAGAACCCGGTATGTTCCAGACGCAGGAGGGGTCGCCC
>NW_006433950.1:848019-849146 GCF_000325575.1 Pteropus alecto | reverse complement strand
CTGAGACTTAGGTTTAATGCCCTTATCACTGTCCTCGTCTCCCAGTATGTCACTTTGTCACATTTGTGGGAAAGGCTCTTCAATGTTTTACCTACCAGTTGGTTCCTGTGTGCAGTCTCAGTCAGTGCAGGTGATTTGTCCTTGGAATCCAAGCGCACACGCCCTTGACAGCTCCCATAGCACATGGTAAAGGGCAAAGTACCTTGAAATGTGTCAGTGTTAAGTATGTTTTCACTTGTAAACCTGTGAATACTGACTTTCGTGCCTTTCTTGGAGGGGTAGAAGGAAAGAGAACTTGACATCCGTGGAAGATTTTTTTCCGGTTGCCTGACACTGTCCTTAACTATAAGTTGTTCGACAAATATTTATGGAACGCCTACTATGCGTCAGATAGGAGCATAAATATTCTGTCTCCTCCGATCAGGCCTTAAGCACAGGTGTTCCCCAGGGCCTCTCATTGCTTTCTGCATACGGCTAACGACATGTGGTGCGTCAACATATGAGCCTTCCTGCCCTCAGGCAGCTTATATTTTAACAGATGGGGGTGAGTGGGATACAGGTAATGAGCAAATAAGCAGATGAGCGAGATAATTTATGACCAAATTACTATGGAGAAAATAAAACAGGATAACTAATACCACACACTATGCAGCAGTTTGCAAATTTGGAGATTTTTATCAGCAGAGTCAAGCGACTCCATGAGCATGGCTTAGCGATTAAGAGGGCAGGCTCCGGTGGCAGACCTTCCCGGTCACAACCCTGCCTTCCCCGCCCTGTGGCTCTGGACAAATCACTTAAGCTTCCTGGCAGGAGGTGAGTCCGAGGATTAGAAAGAGTTGATACGTAGAGTGTTTGGTTCTGTGCCTGGCAACCTAGGAAGCATTTGGTGAGTGTTAGTAATCATTACCTTAGGTCAGGTAACTCACCTGGCGCTAAAGGGCAGGTGACAATCTCAGGTCCCCTGTGTCCCTGCGCCCCTGCCCGGATCCACGCCTCCTGCCCGAGGCAGGTAGTGGAGCAGGGCTGAGCTGGGCAGTTTTGACCTTGAACTGAGGTCCTCGGAGGCCGAAGAGTCGGGGTCCCCGTTCCCGTGCGCGGGGGGGCTGAGGGGGACGGGCGGAGATGGG
>NW_006433950.1:846124-846680 GCF_000325575.1 Pteropus alecto | reverse complement strand
GTCCTGCGGCGCTGGTCGCGGCGCGCTGACCGTGCGCAGTGACAGATGGCGTTGCTTCCCAGCCGTACCCACACTTTTCCCTAATTACTTTTATTAGGAAATTCGGTACGGTTTCGCGTTTAAACTTTAATGGGACACACATTCTCTCCAGACACCCCTACATCCATAGTCGCGAGCTCAGTCGTCTGAAACGTCTCACTGCCCATCCGTATGCGGTCGGCACCCGCAGTTCGTGCTGGGCAAACCCGAGACTTTCTCGCCACCCAGCGCCCCGGTCGTCCCGCGGATCCCTCGCGGTTCCCTCATTCTGTAAAACGTTTCTGACGCCGAAATTATTTCGCTAGCGCTTCCTGCCCGGGACTCCTAACTTACGTAGCCATCGCTTGGAAATGAAGGTTTTGTTTCACTCTCTCAAACGAAGCCTGCCCAGCGGGGTCCTGACCGCGCGCCTCCGGATTTCCTTCGTCGCTCTGACCGCGGCGGGCTTGTCATCGTCATTGTGACAGCCGGGGTGACGGCCCCCCGGGCAGAAATCCGCGGCCCCGCGGTGCAGCTG
>NW_006433950.1:842782-846010 GCF_000325575.1 Pteropus alecto | reverse complement strand
CAGCGTGCTGAAGCGGGCCCGGCTGGCGGCCGCAGTGACAACGGCGCGGGCCCTGGCTTTTCTGGCTTTTCTTCCGCTGTTACCCGAGCTGCACTATTTTTTTCATGCTTGAGCATTTTTAAAGCTCGGGCTAAATTGTCGTTGTTGCTGTTATTGTTGTTGTAGGCTCACTAGTCAGAAACCAGGCTACTTTTAAGTCTCCTCAAGTGCTTGCGAAGATGGAAATATTGGTCTGGAAAGAGTCAGGAAATGAGCAGAAGTCGCTTCTGAGAAGGGAAGACGCAGACGGACGAGGGTGCACCGCACGCCCGTTTGCATCACTTGTTTTTCTTTTTTTTTTTGAACCAAACGTGTGCGTTTACCTATACGAAAATTCATGTTTTCAAGTCGAAAAGATGATCTTTTAAAATGAGCTGGCCTTTTCCTGTGCTGCCGTCCTTGTGTGCACCAGAGCGTGGACAAGTCCCCTGTAAGGTGAAGCCGCTTCCGCGCAGAAGGCTTCTTGTCAAAGGCGGTTCCTCTCACACTCGCGTAGTCACGCGCACTTGCCCTGGAGAGCCCCGTTTGGAATGTCATGTCATGGTCAGCCTCTGTAAAACGAGTCGGCCATCATGAGTGCGGGAGCTTTGAGGGGGACGGTGATTTTCCGCAGGAAGCCGTGGATTCTTTTCATTTTCCTTCCAGCAGTGAGAACAAAAGGACAGCTCTACGGGGCTTTTTAAACCTCGCTTATGTTGCTAAAAGTAAACAATTCACTTTGAATAGTTAGTGATCGCTGCAGGCCTTTCCAATCTGACTTCCCTTCTGTCAAAGTTAGGTAAGCATCATGTCACACGAACTGTTCGGTGAGGATTGTAAACTCATCGTTTCTCTGCTCATTCCACGCACTGGCTGCAGGGGGACCCTGTTTGACTCAGTTATATTTAAATCTGTATAAACTGTGTGATGAAGCATAAATATCCTTTGGCACTGGAGTTGAAAAATCACATCCGAGACTGTGACAAATTCCAACTCGTGTCCTTTATTCTAAAGCCTCATCCAAGAAAGTAAGCTACACAGAAAAGGGTGTAGTACCGAGAAGTCATCTCATTACTAGTGAGGTCGTTAAACACAGCCTTGTTAAAACTTAACTTTTCAGCTTCCCCACCCACCCCCCCCCGGAGTTGGAGAAAATGTTTAAATTCTGACAGTTGAAGTCTGATGAAGGAATGGCTTTCTTACAGGAAGTCCTCGGGTAGAATCCAGTCCGTCTGCGTTTTAAAAAACCAGACTCATTCGGTCCTGTAACATACACTCCAGTGCGTTATTACAGAACGAAGTCCTGTTAAAGCCACTTTCCGTCTGTTTTTGGTATAAGAGAAAAAAGACTATAGGTAAAGTTCACAACTAAAATTTTAAAACGGTCATCCAAGTTCTGCTCTTGGTTCCTACCCATTCAGCAGAACCTTCTATCATCCTTAAATTTATGCTCCTGCAGAATAACTGTTGATAGAAAACAATTACATCCACACTGTGTCTTTGAGCTGAAAAGGGACTCCTAAGGGGTGACCCATCCCAGTGGCTTCCACATGCATCAGGGGAAGTCCCTCGGAGGGGCCCCGATGATGGACACTGGAGCACAGAGAAATTGGCAGAGGGAGCGAGGTCGCTCTGACAGCGAGGGGCCCCCTCGCCCTCTCCGTGGCTCCTCAGAAGGGCCCTGGGAAACTGATGCTCGCAACGTGTCTGCTGCATCGCTGAGAACAGCTGCAGTTGCTAATCTGGAAGTTCAAGGCTTCCTATCTGAAATGGCATTAAAGCGTGTCGGTTCGAACGTGCCTGGAGTGATGCGTGGGAACTCACAGCACGGGTGGGTGAGAAGGCATCAGACTCTTCGGAACGTGACCTGGGCGACCTGGCCGTGTTAAAGGTGCTGGGCGTGGCTGTGGGTGTCTAAGGGAGAGTCCCATATAATTAGAGCCCACGAGATGGCCCTGTGAGGGGCATCGCTCGTGACAAGGCCGTCACGTCCCGCCGGAGACACAGGGCACCTCGGCTGCAGCCACTGTCCCTCACCAAGGGACCGGCAGTGGGACCAGCATATGTCGCTGGAGGGGCCCCGAGTTCACCAAGACACACCTTCTTTCTCAACTAATTAAAATCCAGTTTGATTAAATTTAGGGACTTTTTTATTCTCGGGCACCTAGTTCGTCGAAAACAAGTTGCTGTGACCTAAAGTAGAGCATGGACTCGAATGAGACTCCACTCAGCTTCCGGTCAGAGACCAGGAAGGAGCAGGGAGACCGCCTAGGCGCGGTCACGTGCTCGTGTCCCCCGAGAGGTTAGCGCACCCCGTGTTTACACTGAGATGCTTAAAACAGGCAGGCTTCGACGGGGGCGCATTCAGCTGGTGGCTGAGTATCCGAGAAGAGCAGAGTCCATTCTATTCCTGTGCCCTGATTTAGGCTCAGATGAAAAGGAGCTGGGTCATCTGTCAGGGCCGGGCCCTCCGCTCCGGGTGCCTCAGCTGCAGCAGAGGTCTGTCAGGTGGTGCTCGGTCACTGCCTGTGGTCATGCAGTTTGGGCTGAGCGTGGCTGTGGGCCGGGCGAGCTTCCAGTCACTAGAGACACGTCCATGCATCATGCAGACCAGGCCCCTCTTTCTCCTGGGCAGAGACGGATAAACAGGCAAGAAAATACCAGGTAATACAAGTAACGACTAAAATACTGTTTATACAATACAGCAGGACAGAGGAGAAAGTATCAAGCTTCTTTAAGAGTGTGCAGTGTGGGGGGCCTCACGTGACCTGAATGACAGGCAGGAGCCAGCCACGCAGAGATGTAGGCGGGAGGAGTGGCCGGTCCCGTAGGCGGCAGCTAGCTTGGCGTGTTGAAGTCATGGACAGAGGGTGCCTGTCAAGCCCGAGGGGGCAGTCGGATGGTCAGCGGGGCGGTCAGGCCCCACCTCGCAGGACCTCTGAAGTCGGGGCAGGGGGCTTGGACTTGTCCCAAAGGCACCGGGACTCCACTGGAAGGTTTGTTTTGAAAGGATTGCTAGCTGCTGAGCTCAGAACAGACCGTGGGCGACCGTGGTGGGAAGTCAGTCGCCCCCGGTACCCCTTTAAGCCTCCAGGAGCTCTCTGAGTCTGGCCCCTCAGATTCGTGTGCCGCTTTGGGGAAGTGGCGATGTTTTTGTTTAGTTAAACTTTTTATTTTGAAGTCTGGGCACGTGTTTTTAAGGAAGCAGGA
>NW_006433950.1:824308-842772 GCF_000325575.1 Pteropus alecto | reverse complement strand
CCAGATCCTTCCTTCTTTCTTGCTGCCTCCGAGGCAGGCCTGCCTGGTAGCTGCGATGCAGATATGATGGCCGGCGCTCCAGCATCCACACTGGACCAGAAGCCGACCTTGGAAGTGAAAGTCATACACAACTGACCCGTCAGCGAGAAGGAGGTTTGGGCCTGGTGATGATGACACGTTCGCTCTAGCCCTTGACGATTTACCCCCGAGCTTCACTTGACAGAGAAATGTACTCTGTCTTGTCGAAACTGTTGGTCGAGGTATTCTAGAAAAAGCAGGCTTTAAACGGAGCGAAGGTGATTTTGTAGAAGCCCAGGGGCGTTCCCGGCAAGTGCAGGTGGGCAGAGACGGGGAGGATTTGTAGGGACGGTGTCAGAACAGGCAGGAGGGCGGCCGCCAGCATTCCCAAAACCAGCTCGCCCACCTCCTTTGGCCCGCCCTCTGCCCGGCCCTCCATCGGGGCCCAGACGCGCCCGTCCCTTCCCCGGAGGAGAGCCAGGCAGCCTCCGTGTCTGTCTTTCCATGCCCCGTCGTTCTCCTAATGCTGTCATCCTCCTAATGCTGTCATCTTCCAGGCGGGTCCCAGGGCCAGCAGCTTCGGCGTCACTGAGGACCTCATTCAAATGCAGGTTCTCCCGCGCCGCCCCACGCGCTCCCATCTCGGGAAGCACTGCCCCCCACGTGCGTTTTCATCGGCCCCCCGGTGATGGTGCCGCACACCGGCTGCCCACCCGGTGACACGGTGCCCACATCTGGCCCGAGGCCTGCTGGGAGGGGCGTGTCCGTTTTCAGCCGATGACCCTCCAGTGGCTGTGTGCGTCAGCTCCCTGTGTCCTGGCCAGCGCCGGGCTGGGACTAAGGACAGGACAGAGCACCACGGCACTAAATAGTCCCAACGTTTGGCGTTAAAGGAGTTCACTTGACTATCTCGGCCCGCCTGTGACAATGACTTGCAAAGATCCTGTCCCACAACTTGGAGGGAGCTGTGTTTCTGACACGGAATTTAGAATGATCGGTGGCAGCTGCAGCCCTAACACGCCCGCTCATGACGTGTCGTTTTGACATTCGACGGCGCAGCTCATTTGGCTGATGAAGTTGCAGAGTTTTTTGAACTTGGGTAAACGTGAGTTCTGAGCAGCCCTCCAAATACGTAGAAAAGAATAATAGGTGTATGTGGTCTGGTAATTTTGTTTTTCTTGCGATGCTTCTACCTTAGTTGTGTATTTGGCACAGATTTTAAAAATCAGGTTGTTTCACACAACTAAAGTTTTATTGGTCTCCACATGATGTCATTTTCCTGGCGCGGCTCATCTTTCTGCCGTGATTGTGCTGCTTTTCTCCTGGTTTTCTGATAATTTTGTTTTTACTGCGATGCTTCTGCCTTAGTTGTGTAGTCGGCGCAGATTTTAAAAATCAGGTTGTTTCACACAACTAAAGTTTTATTGGTCTCCACATGATGTCATTTTCCTGGCGCGGCTCATCTTTCTGCCGTGGTTGTGCTGCTTTTCTCCTGGTTTCCGTTCGTGGGTTCCTGACTTGCCATGTCCGCCCGGCTGTGTTGCTTGCGCATACGCTGTGAATGATAAATGCCCAAACTGGTCGCCGTGATGGCTGTGCCCCGGGGGAAGGGGTACACCGCGCACAGCGCTGACCACCTGCGTGTCCACCGAGTGCTGTGCCTTGGTGGACGGTGTCCTCTAACAAGACAAATGGACACAGATGGATCGTCAGATATGTAATACAGCCCTGGGTTTTCTGTGTGATGATAAATCTCCTGTTTTTTTCTTCTTTCTTTAATCCCTCTAACTCTGACCCAGTGCAGAGATGCAAAGAGTTTGCAGAAGGGATTGTTCCTAAGTAACATGGCTCATCAACAGTACCAGCAGCCAGTGGACGGAAGGGCAAGCTGTGGGCAGGAGACAGGTCAGCCAGGGCGCAGGAGACCGAAGGTGAAGAAGTCGGATTAGATCACAGGATGTGAGCCGCTGTCTGCGCACCCTGGTGACTGGGTGGCAGATGCTCAGCGCAGGCCGAGTGAATCATGGCATGGCCGCCTACCGGCCGCTTGACAAGCCACCACCTCCACGCCTCCGTGTCCCCTACCCTGTCAGTCACCGGTCACAGTTGACTCTGTGTCTGAACCTTGCCGTAAACTTCTTCCCATTTCCCACCTTTTTCCCATTTCCCGCTTCAAGACCTCATCGAACTTCTTCCTAAGGGACCTTGTCTTAAAAGCGTAGGCGCCTGACAGGTGTCAGGATGGCTGGTCTGAAACAAGGACGTGGTGATGTCACTGGTTTAGACCCCCACGGTGGCTTCCCGTTACAAGGTCCAGACTCCTCAGCATGCCATTAGACTGGGTTTCACGCACGTCCCCGATTTCTAATGCAATGTGCCGCTGTCCCCGCCCCGCATGACCGTCACCCCACGGGCGAGTGCTCAGGCCCGCGTTCCGTGTAAGCTGCTGCTTTCTCCCTCTCCTGGGCCGAGGCCTCCGAGGTCCAAGCAGACGGTACTTTGTTTGTCTGACTTTGGCCTTGCTCTCTTCCTCGTAGCCGCGGGCGGAGTGGGCGGCCCCCGTCTCAGCTTCCTTGTGCGTTGTGTGTGACCCTTCAGTGCCTCTTCACCTCGTGCTGGACGTTGGCCACCTGTGACAGCAGACCGATTCCCTGAGGGTGGTGGTTTATCTTCACGTCTGTCATTTAGCAGCGTGCCTAGCACTTTAAAAGTGCCCTGTCCATCACAGCGTTGAATCTCGGCGACGGCCGCACGAGGTCGGTGCTATTTGCCACACCCCCGTTTTGCACTCGAAGTAAACTGAGCTCAGAGGCCCCACGATGGCACACGGCAAACGGCAAACCGCGTGCCCAGCCCGGACCCGGCCAGCGCCGCTCTGCGTTTTTCCCGCCGTTCGCTTGCTGACCCAGTGGGCGCTGGGGACTCTGGTCCACTCAGGGCCAGTTCGGGGCTTTGGGGCAGCAGGAAAGTGGAAGACACCAATGCACCATCCATAAAAATAAGAGGCTTAGGAGAATCTTCAAGATGTAAAACAATTCAGTGTGTTGATTGGGTCTTAGAAATGTCCAGCTTGGGGTTTTGGGGCGGTGAGTGTAGAGGGAGCATCATTTTCTAACTGTGCAGCGTCTGTAGCACAGGACGCAGCTAGCACAGCCGTGGAACGCCCTGGATCGGTTTCTGGGACACTGCTGCCCCCTTACTTCCATCTTTATTACAAGTGCTCACAAAAGTCGGATAACGTAATTGAATTTTTACTGACACATGCAGTGCAGGGCTAGCCATTCGCATGTCAACTCTTTGAGACGGAGTACAGCACACGTAAGCATGATCGGGGTCAGCAAAATGTGTTGCAAAAAAAGGTGTCCTTTAGTCCATCTTAAATCGAAAAAATGCTTTAAGTGCCACGTACTACTAGGGCTTATATAAATGAGTGTGATATCAATTGTGTGTTTTCTTGGGTCGTCCTGGTTGTCAAATAGTTCACCTGAATGTAACATTTAACCCTTAAAAGTCTATAGAGTGAATGTTAGCAACACGGAGTGGTTCGATTCATTTTTTTTCGGTCATCTGATTTTTCTAGTAAACTTAGTAAAACATAGATTCAGTGTTTTAACGTCTCTTTTCTGTTATTTCTCTAGTGCTGTTAGTAACGGTGCTGGTCGTGGAAGGGATCGCCGTGGCCCAGAAGACCCAAGGTGAGTCACGCCACGTGTGCAGGGTGGAGGAGGCTTATCTGAAAGGGTTACAGCTTCAGGGGGCTGTTTCCATAGTCCCTCTGCCGTGTTCCAGTGACCTAAGGCTTCCTGTCTTCCTGTCGGCCTCGATGTAACTGGGTTCAGCTGCAGTTAACGCGAGTCAATTGTCGACATAAAGTCCTGCCTCAATAAATTTTAAAAATTGGCAGCACTAGTAGCTCCTGACTAACACACGCGTGCTGCCTCAATAAATTTTAAAAATTGGCAGCACTAGTGGCTCCTAACACACACGTGCACACGCGCACGTGCACACACACACACACACACACTACAGATTTTGTCCGAAAATTAAATGAGATTTATGCTTTATCACGAAGCAAAAATAAAAATCCATTTTTCCAGTGTAGACAAATGAAACATTTCCGTCAGCATCTCATTCAGCGCCCCCGGACCTGTCCTGATTGTCCGTTTGTGGCAGAAGATCAGCTAGTATGATTTTTGAACCAGATTTTCATGTCCGACTTGAGCACATTTCTTACACGACCTGATCCGTCTTTATTTTCCTCAGAGTTATACGTGCACGTGACAGAGGTCCAGGCACTCTAAAAAGTCAGGAAAACGCAGGCCCCCGCCCTGCCGGACGCCCCCGGACCTGTCCTGATTGTCCGTTTGTGGCAGAAGATCAGCTAGTATGATTTTTGAACCAGATTTTCATGTCCGACTTGAGCACATTTCTTACACGACCTGATCCGTCTTTATTTTCCTCAGAGTTATACGTGCACGTGACAGAGGTCCAGGCACTCTAAAAAGTCGGGGAAACCCACGCCCCCGCCCTGCCCGACCCCGCTCCCAGCTCCCTGGGGATCCCTGCTCCCAGCTCCCTGGGGATCCCCGCTCCCAGCTCCCTGGGGATCCCCGCTCCCAGCTGACCGTTTGGTGTCTGTGTCCCCACTTCGCTCTCACTGACTCGCTTCCTGTCACCGCTTAGTCACTTCCCATTCAAGTGTCCGCGAGGCTTTCCCACCGCGGGAGGTGAGGATTCGGCCCGCCGTGCACTCGCTCACCCTCCACCCCAGCCGCCACTCCATTTGGGACAGTTACGTCCTGAGTCTGGTTCCATCCGTGTTTGGGATTCACGTTAGGATTTCTGCTGAGCCTTTTCAATGCGAAAAGTTTGTGTTTCCGCTTGGAAAGTTCTCCTGTCCCTTGTCCTCTTCGTCCCCGCTGCGGCGTGCGAGGGCCGGAGTGGGCGGCGTGGACGAATGCCCGGGACTGCCCTGCAGCTTCTCGTGCGACAGGCCGCAGGCCACTCCGCCCGTGCTCAGGCCTCGGTCTGCAACCCTCCGTTCTCAGCTCTCCACTCAGTCCTTCATTTCTGTTTTGAGGAGCTTCCCTTTTTCCTTGGGGTGGTTTTTAAGTGTCCTTGTACCCAAGTTCTTATTTCGTGGATAGACTCTCTTTTTCCCTGAGGAGATGAAACGATAGTTTTGTTTTGGATGTCGCTTGTGTTTACAAGGGGGACATTCGACTCCGACCACTCACCGTCCGCGAGGCGGGGCTGCTGGCTGTGGCCCCACTGCCGAGGGGCCCGACACAGGCGAACCCCTTTGTCTGCATCGTCGGGTCTTTTTCTTCGGGCTCACTAGATTCCCCAGAGAAGCTTTCCGTCTCCTGCCACGAGACACCCCCCGCCCCCCACCTGACCAGGAGACCTCCCGGGAGTTGCGGGGGGCGGGGTCGTCGTGAGGTTCTTCAGTGTCACCCAGTCTCCCTGTTCTCAGGCCGGCGTCTGCACCCTCAGCTGTGCCCCGCTTTCTCTTCTCCAAGGGAAGAATCTCGTTTCCGATACAGGGACGGAGCAGCAGCGACAAGAATCCGCGGGGTCGGGAGGGCATCAGGACCGAAATCGATTCTAAATCGGGGTTGAAGCAAGACTCACCTCTCTAAAAGCCAGTGTCACTGCCAGGACCCCAGCCCGCCTCCTGGGACTGCGGGTCGTCGCCGTCGAGTGGTGCCAGCTGCCTCTTCGTCCTCGGAGGCTTCTGTCCTTTATAAAAGCTGCTCCTCTCCTGTTGGCGAAGCGGACTCCGGGGAGGAGCGCAGCCAGACGTGCGTGTCGCGTCTGCAGCCGCCCGGGAGACGCCCCCGTGCGGCCCGTGACTCTTAACTTGACTTTCGTCTTGAACTAGGGCAGAGACGTGCCGTAGCCGAGACGAACTGCTGCGACCCTTTTCATTTTATGTCACAGCCGAGTTTCACGCGGTTTTCCTGACGCCTGATTCTCCCCCTCGGTTTGGCCCCTGTGAGCCGGGCGCCTCGTGTCCCCGCTCTCCGGCGGCATCCCCCGGTCGCGGCCTCGTCACGCATGTGCGTGCGAGCGTGTGTGCG
The DNA here is from genome assembly GCF_000325575.1 of Pteropus alecto. Classification (NCBI taxonomy): domain Eukaryota; kingdom Metazoa; phylum Chordata; class Mammalia; order Chiroptera; family Pteropodidae; genus Pteropus; species Pteropus alecto. The sequence continues at coordinate 836,671 of NW_006433950.1, read as the reverse complement.
TGTAGCGTGTGTGCATGTAGCGTGTGCGCGTGTAGCAGAGCGGGCAGTTCTTGGGGGAGCTGGGGAAAGAGGATGCTGTTCTCTGTTGTCGTCACGAACGTTTTAAATGCTGTCTTCTCCTCAGATGGACAAAACATCGGAATCAAGCACGTTCCTACGACCCAGTGTGGCATCTGGGTTCGAACCAGCAATGGGGGACATTTCGCTTCGCCTAATTACCCCGACTCGTACCCGCCGAACAAGGAGTGTATCTACATTTTGGAAGGTATCTGACCAATTTCTGTCTTCTACCGAATGAAGTCTAAAACTAAACGCTTCGGTAAAGTTTCCCGTTGTAACCCATTCGAACAGAATTAAACGTGTATTTGAATTAAACTCCAGTAATTATAAATATCTTTGAATATTGAACACAAGATGTAATGGTTGAAATACTATCGGGATTCTGAATCTCCTGAGACGTAATTCAACGAGATGCACCAGGAGGTACGAGAAGTTTCTCCGAGAAGACACTTAAGCTAACTGGCGTCCCTCGCGGGGCAGCATGAGAACGCGTGTCCATAGCTGCTCTGGTCGATCCTTTCGTGTCTTATTTTTCTGTTCGCCATGATACCCCGTATCTCACGAACCAAGCATTAGCTTCTCCACCCTAACGGGAACCCGTTAAGTCCACTGAACTCATTTGATAAGTAGCCTGGGCGGAGGGGACGGTGACGCTGGGTCCGCAGAGCAGCGTTGTCGTTATTATTCGTGTGACCTGTGACATTCCTCGTGCACGTGACATAAAGCGCTCTCATGGTGGCGCCCATTACGAACCGTCAGCCCTGGTCTCGTTGGTGTCGCCCTCATTTGCTTACTCTTCCCTTCTAGCTGCTCCGCGTCAAAGAGTAGAGTTGACCTTCGACGAACATTTTTACATAGAACCATCATTCGAATGTCGCTTCGACCACCTGGAAATTCGAGACGGGCCGTTCGGCTTCTCCCCACTCATAGATCGCTTCTGCGGCGTGAAGAGCCCCCCGTTAATTAGATCCACGGGGAGGTTCATGTGGGTTAAGTTCAGTTCTGACGAAGAACTTGAAGGACTGGGATTTCGAGCAAAATATTCATTTATTCCAGGTAACGCAATTGCCTTATTCAGTGGTTAGGCCTCGCTCTGATGGTAGAATCTGAAGGCTGGAAAAGAGATAATTCAGTCACGTTAACCCTTTAAGACATGGAAACACAAGACACACAAGGTATCGTTCCTGTATTCAAAGAGTTACAAACTAACAAGATGAAAAAGCAACGTAGTATAACTTAGTTTTCAGTCCTTTTGCTTTTATTTATCTTTTCATGCAAGAAATTTGTTAATTGAAAAGAATGAAAACAGATCGAAATGAAAAAACATCCATAATCTTACCACCCTATGTATAAAAAACCGTCATGGAGAATTTGGCGTTTATCCCTCAGATGTTTTTCTGTATTTTGTTTGTTTGTTTTACCTGAGAGCATCTTGTACATACAGGTACATTACCTGCTTTATTACCTGCTTTTTGCCTGAACAAAGTCACCTTTTTTTTTCCCCCAATCACTAAACATATTATGGGAATTTTTAAGTGTTGCTTCAATATTTATCTTTTCAATGCCAAAAGGATAACATCTTCAAAAAGTGAAACTTACCTGATAGACTATTTTTTAGAATAGTTTTAAGTTCACAGCAAAACCGAGCAGAAAGTACAGATCCCATGTACCCCTTAACCCGCACCACACACGGCCGCCTCCAAATCAACGCCCCCTCCCCTCCCCAGGTGGTCCATTAGCTCCTGTCGATGAATCTGTCGACACATCACGATCTCCCAGAGTCCGCAGTGTACGTCAGGGTTCACTCTTGGCATCGTACGTTTCCATGGGTTTGGACAAACGTATAACGACATGTATCCATCATGACATCATCACACAGTATTTCTAGTGCCCTAAAAACCGTCTGTGCTCACCCGTTCACCCCTCCTGCCCCGACCCCTGGCAGCCGCTGATCTTTTCACTGTCTCCATAGTTCTGCCTTTTCCAGAATATCGTAGAGTTGGAATCATACAGTACGTAGCCTTTTCAGCCCGGCTTCTTTCACTCGCTAATATGCATTTAAGGTTCTTCCATGTTTTTTCGTGGCTCAGAACTCATTTCTTTTTAACACTAAATAACATTCCATTGTCTTGGTGTCCCTCAGTCTGTTGATCCATTCTATTGAAGAGTATCTTGGCTGCTTCCGAGTTTTAGCCATTACGAATAAACCTGCTATAAGCATCCACATGCACATTTTTGTGTGGAGAAGTTTTTAACTCATTTGGGTAAATAATCAAGGAGCACAACCGATGGATCATAGTGAAATTTATTTGTCATTTTTGTGTGAATGGATGGTGATGGTTGCACAGCATCGTGAAATGTACTTAATGCCACTGAATTGTACACTGAGAAATGTGTAAAAGGGTAAATGTTACGTTATATATATTTTACTACAATAAAAATAAATTTTAAAAAATTACAAACAGGTGTCTCAAAAAACCTTAATTGGAAAGTCCAGATAGGACCTATATATACCAAATTGCCAAAAGGAAAACAAATTGCTAGTCTAAAACGTCTCAGAATCTTTAATAAGACTAAAACCTATTTTAATGCAGTTGTTGTATATAATTGGGTGCTCAATTCTTGTTAAAATGGTTTTCAACTCCAGATATTTTGTCATGCTTATTAAATTACATATTGAAAAAAGTAGAGGGGTGATTTTTAGCTTAATTTAGAAAACATCTCAGAGACGATTCTTTAACTTAGTGAACTAAACCCAGCTAGGGGAGCAATTAATTACTTTTGAGATCTTTTGCGGAGAAGTTTAAACCTTAAACGGCATTGGAGTACAAGTCACAGGAGCTCTCTGACAGATGAGTCAGAATTTCTTCATATGTAGGCAGAAACTCTAGGACACTGCCATTGCTGCATTAAAACTTCCAGAATTCTCCGTTACTTACAGGAAGTAGCAATCCATTAAGAGCCTCCGCCTCAACCAGTATCACTAGGAGCTTAGAGAATTTCATTGAAAAAAATACTAATTTCTCATCATCGTTAATAGGTTTCTTCCAGATTTACCAGTTCCTAAACAATTTATAAATATGATTTTAAATAACTAAACACAGCCGTAATTTAGCTAATTATGCATTGCCTGTTTATTTTGACATTTCTTTTAGTGCTAAAATTGGGGAATTCTCACCTACATTATAAGGACAGCACGATAGAGTAAGAAAAACTGTCTAGAGAATTAAAATCCAGCCCCGGCTTTGCTGTTATATCATCTAAGAAAATACAATCTCTCTGATTCAGTTACCTCATTTATGAAATGGAATATTATGTAATCCTCCTGACATGACTTTCATTGGCATAATATTAAATGTGATGTATATTAACAACTGAAGTTCTATAAAATGCAAATGTAGGGTAATACAGTCTAGGAATCCTAAGCATTTTACTATAATTTGTCTATAGTTTAACTATAAGCCATATCAAGTTGCTTTCATGATACAGCTAATAGAGCTAATTCTTACTCTGTTCAGAATAAGAACCTTTCCATAGAAAGTTGCCTGATTTTGTTTTTTAATATTTAAAAACATTATTCAAATAATTAAGAGCATTGTTTTTTAATATCTGTTTTTTCTTTCAGGTAATCTAAACTCATTTGCAAAGATCCGATTCATGTATAAGATTTTGTAACGTATCTTTTTGACAGGAAAGTACCTTTTACTTCCATTAATTCATTTAGTTCATAAAAATCAAACAACCCCCAATTTATTTAAATCGCTTATTTTGATAAAAACTTTTGGTTCTCAGTCTTCTGTGAACTACTTCACAGGGCAGAAGAGTCTGTGTATCACCTCGTCTTCCCCTGCCCTTGTGAAAAAACCCTCACTAGCTGCTACTGTTTTTTGCGTGTGTGGGGTAAATTTTATACGACATAAAATACATCATTTCAACCCTTTTTAAGTGGCATTAAGTACGTTCACGGTGTGGTGCGACCATCGCCACCTTCCACCTCCAGAATGTCTTGGCCGTCCCAACCGGACACTGTCCGTTAAGCGCTAGCTCCTTGTTCCCGCCCGTCCAGCCTGGTCCTCACTGTCTCTGAATTTGACTGTTCTAGTTATTTCACATGAGTGGGATCCTACAGTATTTGTCCTTTAGTGTCTGGCTTGTTTGAAACACTCAGCGTGTTTCAGGTTCATCCATGCTGTAGCGTATGTTAGAATTCCATTCCTTTTTAAGGCTGAGTAAGACTCCTTTGTGTTGTGTATATCACATTTTGCTATCCTATCCGTCCGTCAGTGGACTAGCTACTGCTTTGACAGGATCCTGAGTTTTCAGGTAGCATAAATAAGTTATTAATGCATGCTGGGATCAAAAGCGTAAACACTATCATTTTAAAAACTTTGATCCTGTAAGTGAGCACCTGCGTATGCTTGTCAGTAACCGGTGGTCTATAGTCCACGCCCGTGGAAGTGTTCTTGTGCATCGTTATTAAACGTAGCATCAGACATAAGATGTTAAGTCGCAAAGGGACTCAAGATATCGCAGAATGCCAATGACTTTCTTCTTTTTTCTGTTGCAGATCCAGACTTTACGTACCTAGGAGGTATTTTAAATCCCATCCCAGGTTTAGTATATTACCTGTCTTCCTCGTGGCGTTTTTGATCGGTCTTCTTTTCCTTTGAACGTATTTCATCCATTCTTTCTAGATTGCCAGTTTGAGCTCTCGGGAGCCGATGGGATAGTACGCTCTAGTCAGGTAGAACAAGAAGAAAAGACGAAGCCTGGCCAAGCCGTCGATTGCATATGGACAATCAAAGCTACTCCGAAAGCTAAGGTATAAATAACTCCGTGTCGAGTCCCTTCAGAGAAGAACATGAGATGTGATTTGTAAAATATGTCATTTTGATTTATGCTCCTACTTACTGATTACATAAGCCGCTGTTACAACTTTTTAAATTTCTCTTATTGCATTCACGTTAGTCACCTCCCAGGATCTCAACACTGTGATGGCTAAATAGGCTACAGTGTACATTTTATCCCGACTCTTATTTTAAGAATCTTAAGATTCTTAAAATCTGCATGTTCCTAATCGAAGAGTGCAGGTATTGATTGGTATGACTGCAAATTTATAAAAACATTTTTATGATGAGGAAAAATGGGTCACAAGAAGTTAAAGAATCTTGTCAAAACATCTCGGTCACAGCAGTGTCAAAACCCCGGCGCCAGCACGTTGAGTCTCAGTTCTGTGCTGGCCGCGTCATCTGTCCTCTCTGCTCGTCGAGCTTTCGGCCGACAGTACTGCGGGGAAGGATGTTTTAAATAACTGACAGATTGAGACTGGGTGCTCACTACTTCTGCTCTTTGCTTTGAATTCGTACTTTCAACAGAGTTAAAATTATATTCCATGTGCATATATGTAAGAAGAGAAAAGAGGAAAAGCGAGGGAAACAGACCTTTAAAAAATTACGAACACCCAGTTAACAGTTACAGTAATGTGACGGATTCGATAAAAAGGAGGTCATTCTTGCAGAATCGAAATGAAGACAGAGAACTGTAAACCAGAGCAGTAAACTGAACACTGAAATCGACGGCACAGATGCCATCAGACATGGAGACACGGGGACCGGTGGACGTGGCAGAAGCGTGGTGTCTCAGCCACGCGACACAGACGCAGAAAGGTCTGGGGTTCACGTCACCTTTGCGGAATCCCCCACACAGAGCCTCAAATGGAGACGATTGTTATGCGAGGCGAGAAAAAATACTCCGCTAGCACAGGTGTTTGGTCAATTCTTGAACATGTTCTTAGGCAGAGCATCCTCTGACAGAATGCAGTTCAATCAGGAACCAGCAACCACAGGTAACTTTGAAACACCGTATGTTTGGAAAGTTAATAATACACCACTTAGTGATTGATAGGTCAGAGAAGAAATCGGTTGGAAATCGAACATGTTTAAAACTCGATAAAACAAAGTACTACATCTCGAAATGTGTGGGATGCGGCTAAACTAGTAACAACATCCAGGCAGAACCTCCACCTGCAAAAAATTACGACCCGCTGAAGGCTCAGATGGTTAGCATTTTTTAGCAATAAAGCACTTTTTAATTAAGGTGTGTACATTGTGTATATAGACATAATTCTCTCGCACACTTGATAGACGACAGTATAGTATAAACAGAACTTGTGCGGGCACTGGGAAACCAAAACATTTGTAATACTCGCTTTATCTCAGTCCTCGCTTCGTGGGCACTGGTCCGGAACTTTTTCTGGGGAGCTCAGCAAGCTCATTCCAAAATTCACATGGACGATGAAGGATCCGGGAGAACCTGACCATTTTGAATAAAAACAAAGCGAGGATACTTACTCTCCAAGCGAAAAGCGTGGTGGTTGGACTACTGTAGGCAGGTGTCACTCGGATATACAAACTAGTAAAACCGAATAACGTATGTGCACACGAGCGGGAGCTCGGCATCTCACCGACGTAGCGCGTTGCGGGTGGGAAGGAGATGCCTGATCATCGGCACGACGGTTGGCTAGTGACATTAGACCCTGCCTTACGCTTGACGCGCGCTCAATTCTCAAAGGTTAAAACTAAAACCCGTATAAGAAAATACAGTACAGTCCTATGACTTTTGGTTAGGAACCAGTTTTATTCAAATCAAACACAGACGACGCAAAGTGTCCACCACAAAAGTGAAATTCATCGATTTTACTATATTGAAATAAGCTCAGCCTCCAAAATCAGCCAAGTCGGAGGAAGCCCACGACGGCTTATTTCTCTTAGTTTACGACAACTGAAAATTCTGAATAGACTACAAAAAAGCAGTATGAGAGAATTCTGAAAAGGAAGTCAAAACCTGAAATTTGGTTTTTTCCTTCTTTGTCTCCTGGGCTGATTTCTGGAGCTCATATCAGGATCAGGTAGCAGGAGCTCACAGAAAGCAGAGCGCTAACAAAAGGACCCCTCCAAACAGCGAGGGGGGGGTCCCCGGACTTGCTTCCCCCGTCCACCAGCTCAGCCAGCGTCAGCCGCGGTCACAGATTCAGTGTAGCAGTCAGCACTGAGACCCCAGGAGAAACCCCAGTTTTTCAGTAGTGGAACGGGGGAGAGGCGATGTAGATGGCTGGAGTTTTTCGAGGACCCCCATTATTTTTTCTCCGTCTCTCAGTCTCTCCGAACTCCAAGCAGATTAGGAGGCCAGAGCTTTGAGTGAAGTTGAACTTTCTGGGCACCAGAGGGGCCGGGAAGAGGAATCCATGTCACCCAGGAGACCGGAGGGAAGCCATGGAGAAGGGGGAGCCCGGGACGGGGCTAAGTCCCGAGCTGCGTGCACAGGAAACACAGCGAAGGCACCGACACCCAAACGACAGGAGAAACTGCCGCCTGCCTCCCTGAGTGGGGACGCCCTGTGCAAGCCCACCCGGCGCTGGCATCGCCCCCACTGCCCGCACGAGTGTCACGCTGTCCGCACCTACCTGGGCGGGCCGCCGGCCGAGACGGAACACGCCAATGAAAAGTGCCGCTCACCAGGGTTTGCGACAGGACCCGGAGTCTCACAATGTTAGGTTCAGAATGTCCAGGATATAATACATTATATAGAACGAACCGAGGAAATACGATTAATTCCGAAAGGGAAAAAATAATAATAATCAATGGATCCCAGCCATGGCAGGGCCCAGCTGGAGGAATGATCAGATTTTTTAAAGTAGCAGCTCATCCAGGCTCCGCGAGGAAGAGGTGGATAGTCCTGAAATGGCTGGAAACAGAGGCCTTGGCGGAGAAATAGAAACTATAAAAAAGAAGCAAGTAAGAACTCTGGAACTAAAAATGGAAAACATAATGTCTGCAGATTTGAGCAAAATATTCACCGTGTGGGCCCAGTGGGGGAGCAGAGATGCAGAGGAAGAGCCACCGTCGGCGTGAGGAAGACGCCGTGGAAGCTTCGGTCTGAAGCACCGAGAAGATGAGACCGAAAACACACGGGCCTCGGGGGCCCGCGGGGCGATGTCGGGAAGGCTAAAGTGGTTGATGGGGGAAGAGCTTAAAACCGCGCAGGTATGTCGGGGGGAGACCGTGGGTAAACCAGCGACAGGACATCGTGGGGACGAAGAGCCACGTGCAAGATGAAGACAGCTGGACGTGCCACCGCAACAGCAGGCACGCGCACCTTACAGGTAAACTTCGGCTTGAAAACGCGAAGAAAAATTGAAAAGGAACTCGCCAGTTAATCACGATGACTCTGAGAGTAATAAAATTGTGAGTGACCGTTTTATTTGCCCAATGCGTCAGGACCGTGAGACTGCTATTATAATAAGGAAAATACATACGATGGTTACGCCTCACAGAGCACGAAGTTTCTTCTGTTTAGAGACAAAACGCAAACTTCAGGCTCCTTCGTGCTCGGTGCCATAATGGGGACAACCAAAGAAACAGACTATTAGTCCTAGTTTTTTTTACTGCGTAGGCACCGGTCTTCTGTCTGCTGTTTTCCCGTAAGCTGTCATAGCTCAATTCGGTCTCCCGTGTTGCTGGATAATAGAACTGGAAATTGCAAATCACTGTGTCTCTTTAAACCCGTGTTTGTCTTGGTTTCGATGTTGCAGATCTATCTGAGGTTCCTGGATTACCAAATGGAGCACTCCAACGAATGCAAGAGGAACTTTGTCGCCGTGTACGACGGAAGCAGTTCCATTGAGAACCTGAAGGCCAAGTTTTGCAGCACGGTGGCCAATGACGTGACGCTGAAAACCGGGGTGGGGGTCATCCGGATGTGGGCCGATGAAGGCAGCCGGCTGAGCAGGTTCAGGATGCTCTTCACGTCCTTCGTGGAGCGTAAGCACACCCTACCCTGCCCTTCCCGCGGCGCCCGGGTCACACGCGTGACGTTCCCGCAGGATGCGATCGTGGCGCGTTTGCTTTTGACAAGACTGCAGGTCCCAGGGTGTACAGTAACTGAGTCTTAGTCCCTCTTCTCGAGGAACCGGCTGTCCTGGGTGACAAAAAACCACGTTAATGCATAAATCACGGCACTGCCTTGTTACCAAGGTGTGTGCCGAGGACGGGGACCACAGGAAGCGGAGCCTTCTCAAGGTTTCAAACTTAAAAATAATCATCACTCGTAGGAATTGAGCTCAATGAATAGTTACGAGTCCACTAAACCATGATCGCCAAAGATTTAGATCGTTTTTTTTTGGGGGGGGGGCGGTTTGTTTGTTTGTTTTGACTTTTTATTTTTAAATAATTTAAGCTTCTGGAAAGTTGTAAAAACCGTACAGATGTGATATCGTTAACCGACCAAGAGACCTCGTTCACACGTCACTGGTTTTCCCAGGAGCGTCCCTGTCCGACCTGGGGCCACACGCTGCATCTGCTTGTCACGTCTCCTCCACCCGCGACACTTCCGTGTGGCAGGGCCTCAGGGAGAGCCGGCCGGTTATTTGGTAGAACGTGCATCGGTTTAGGCTGGTCCGGCGCGTCCTCACGGACTGAACAGGGGCTGTGCATTTCTGTCTGGAACACACAGAACCTCGGCCGGAGCCTCTGGGTGCCCCGCTCAGGAGGGAGGGCACGCGGGGACCTGCCGGGCCCTGCCTTCGAGCGCTGTGCTGTCACCAGGGGTCTCCACCCTGAAGTCACTCCTTTGTTCCTTTCTGATTAACGGGTCCCCTCGAGACCGTGCAGATGTCCTTCTGCTCGCTAGTTTTCACCTCCGTCAGTGGCTCCCGCCTGTGAAGGTTGTCGCCGGGGCGTTTGTCCGAAGGCCGCATCCGTTGCCATCTTTCCTTCTGCACTCTTGTCATTCTGCTGCGAGGAGGAGCTCGTCCTTTGTCCCTCGCATGTTTGTTCGGTTATTTGTACCAGCACGAGCTCGCGGCTGTCTATTTTATCCCATTGCTATACTTGCCGTATTCACGTAAATTATTTTATTCCACGATGCCCCCACTGTTCTGTGGCTCCGAGTCCCAGCCACGGCCGCGGGGCCCTCCGCCCAGCCGCCCCCCGTTCCAGCGCGCCGTTCTCGGTGTTTTTAGTCAGTCCCTCGCTTCTGTTGCCATGTGAACAGGCTCGACCTGTGTCGGGCCCGCCCCGGCCCCTCCTGTCTCGCAGTGAGAAACCCGGTGTAATACACTGAGGACCCGGTGTATTTATCCGTCGAATCCTGGTTCACGCATAAGGTACTTTTATGTCTTTGCCTTGCTTTGAGTGGCATATTCAAGAAATCACTGCCAAAGACAAGGTCGTGAAGCTTTTTGTCCTGCGCTTTCTTCTAAGGGTTTTATGGTTTCAGCTCTTACGTTTAGGTCTTTGACCCATTTCAAGTTATTTTTTTAATATGGTGAAAGGGACGGGTCCAGCTTCATTCTTTCGCATGTGGATGTCCAGTTTTCCCACGACCTTTTGTTGAAATGACCGTCCTTACCCGCTGACCGGGCTTGGCACCTTGTCCTAAGTCAGTCGACCTCATATGTGAGGGTTTATCTGAGGACTTCTGTCCTAGTCCATGGTCTTGGTGTCTGTCCTCACGCCACCGCCACCTGTGTGGTTACCAAAGCTTCGTGGTGAGTTTTGAAACCGCGAAGAGTGAGTCCTCCAGCTTTCGCAAGATAGTTCAAGCCATGGTCGTAGTGACCACGTCCAGGATTTATCATATCTGAACTCTTCAGTTATCGTCGTAAAGGACTTTGGGAGACGCTGGGTGGTCCCTTGGGTTAGGAAGCCGATCGAGCCAGCCAGCCTTCCTGCCCTCCAGTCCCTATTAGCATTTATCATACAAGGTGCTGTGTTTGCTGTGAAGATACGAAAAAAAATCGGGAGAAACAGTCCCTGTCCTGAAGGATCTCATAGTCACCTAAGCAAGGTGATATGTATGCAAATGAGGCAGATACAAGCTTGACTGAGACAAAGGCCATTTGGGACAGAAAATAGTGCTTTTTCGAAAATTAAATATCTGTTACTTCTAGCAGGCAGTATCAGTGATGGCCCAGGTGGTCCTGGAAGGGAGGCCCTTTGAGTTTATCCTTGCGGGTGAGAAGATTCTAGAAGGTAGACATGTTCATCGAGGTTTTTATTACAAGCAGAGGCAACAGAATGAACAGAGGCATGGACCAGAGCTTATTGGGGGCACAAAAAGTAGCGGAAAGAAAGGGGCACAGAGAAATGAGGCGGGAAAGGTAGGGTACGGCTCCAATGTAAAGGCCTTTGAATTAAAGACTAGATTTAGACTTTACGTCACAGGCATTGGGGAGTTGTGAAGGGTTTTGTGCTACAAAGTGACATAACCAGCGCGGTGTTGGGGTGCGGAGGCCAACCTGGAGGTCACCTCCATGTCAAGGCTGGGACCAGAGCAGTGACACGGGTTCGAGGGCTGTGGACGCAGAATCAGAAAGACGTGGTGACTCAGCAAGACGAAAAGCATCAGAGAATGAGTCACAGAGGCCTGCAGTTTGGGGTCTGACTGACTTGGAAAATGGAAGTTTTCTGTGAGTAAACTTTTCCTCTGGTTGCCTCATGGATATAACCTCAGTTTGTTTTTATAAAAAAAAAAATTTTTTTTTGAGAACTCGCCAGACTTGCAAAATGAAAAACAACTGTACAAAGGTCTTGGCTGTTTCAGATAACTACACATCAGTGCTTGATGTAGAAACGGGGTTGGCAAGAAAGCCTTGCAGCCTCTGGCTATTTTTCCATGGATTTGTCACCAGCATCTACACCTGCGCTTCCCAGCGTGGTGTCCATCGGCCGCACGTAGCTGTTGGCACATATAATACGACCAGTGTAAACTGAAATGTGCTGTGACTATAAAACCACATCGCAGATTTCGGGGACTTGGTGTGAAATCAGGAATGTAAGTGACCTCGTTAACAGTGTTTCATGGACGCACCTCGGAGGCTTTGCAGGTTTTGTGCCGGACCACACCCGTGAGTGAAGCGAGCCGCACGTTGTTCGGTCGCCCAGTGCATGTGACAGTTGTGTTTACACTACGCTGCAGTCGATTAAGTGTGCAGTAGTGTTGTCAAAAAAAAACCAGCGTGCACACCTTAATTTGAAAGAACTTTCTCGCTAAAAAACGCCACCCATCACCTGAGCCTCGGCGAGCCACACCATTGTGCTGGTGCGGGTCCGGCCCCGCCGCTCATGGCCGCTGCCCGGCCGGGGCCATTACTACTCTCTGTCCTAAATCTTAATCTAGGATAAGTTCCCCTAAATTGTGTTTCCTCAGTGTCCAGTAATATAAATTGTACAACCATTAGACTGCAATCAGAAACCCAGATAGGTTTCCAGGGGTCAGGTTCCAAAGGTTATATTGACGTGTTTG
>NW_006433950.1:823130-823517 GCF_000325575.1 Pteropus alecto | reverse complement strand
CCCCAGCCCCGGGAGCCCCTGCCAGGAGAGTCAGCCTGTCCTCTGAAGCTCTGAAGCCGGCCACGGACTTCTCTCTGGCTACGAATGTCCCAGGTGGCATCTTCCAGCGCAAGGCTGCGTCGTCCGCAAATCTAATCTGTCGTTTGGTGGAGCCGCCTTCATTCACGGCCTTAGCCAGACCTTCTGGAAAACCTGCTGCTCCCCCGGACTTCCGTTACGGAGCTCTTTCCAACCCAACTCAGCCCCGGTGACCCAGCCTCTGCCCGCTTCAGACTCTTCCGCGGCGTCCTCAGCCTCGGCCTCCTTGGAACTGAAGAGAGCCGGGGCCTCGCTCTGGACGAGGCTGTGGCCTACGGGACCGTTGTGGCTGGGTTCGCTCTCTTTCCC
>NW_006433950.1:792281-823040 GCF_000325575.1 Pteropus alecto | reverse complement strand
GCCGAGGCCCCGCTGCCGGCCTGTCTCGGCTGCCCGCGGCCATGCTGAGCGTGGCCACCCTGGCTTTTGAGTCCAGGTGAGAGACGGCGACTCTTCCTGTCACTCCAACACCTGGAGGCTGCCGCAGTGTTATTCTCTGGCCTGATTTCAGCACTGTCATTGTCCCAGGCACCAGGGAGGACCCAGGAGAGGAGAGACGGGGAACGGCCAGTCGGTGGAGCAGTCAGAACACACACATTTATCGACTAAGTGCACTGTCTTCTGCGGACACAGTCCATGGCACCCCAAAACAATCAGAGCAACATCGAAGATCACTGATCACATTTTATAAGTTAGTATAAAACGAAAGTCCCAGTTTGAAAATCTCCTTTTGACAAATTTGAGAGAGGCAAACACTACCTTTCCATGCTTATCATTAATTCAGATTGTTGAACTACTTTGTTTTTTAAGCTGCTCGTGATTTGTAAGTGCTGGGAACCCATCCCCGATCGGTATTTCAGGAGAGGTTTATGTAAATGGACTAGCTCTGCAGGACGGGCGCTTCGTACCTGCCCGCTCCAGGCTGCAGCTGTGACCGAAACAGCACAACTTGGCCAAAGCGAGTGAGATGGCGTAGCCGGCGAGCTGTGTGCGGCTCCTTCCCCGGCGCCAGCTCTCAGAAAGGGTGTCGTTTTAGGGAATTTTCTAGGACTAGAACTGTGAACACAGCAGCAGATGTTTTGTTAGAATAAATACATGATGTGGTTTTCAGTGACATGGTGCCTGCAGGCTCAGCTGAGGGACAGAGCCATCTTTCAGCCACCCTGCCACATCTCATCAGAACTGAAGCCGGAATTCTGACACACACACACACACACACACACACACACACACACACACACACACACACACACACACACACACCCGCACACCCGCACACACACACACACCCGCCTCTCCACGCCATGACCAGGCAATAAGTAAAAGGTGGACGTATAAAGTCCTCAGGCTACATGGCGAGAATAGTTCGTAACTGGCCTCATTTTTGCTACTAACTTTGTCCCTTCCTATAACTTTGAAGTGACGCACGTCATGAGCATCCCACGTCAATAACTGAAACTTTGATCCACATGGTAAACAGCTGCGCTTATCCATTGACAATCCATAAAGCTTAGTACATTCGTAATTACAGATGAAACGTATTTCTAGAAAACAGTGCTGTTTTCTAATTGCTTTAGATAATGTGGAGAGCCATTGTAAAAACCTTGTTGAATGGAGGGTACTTCCCACCCCGCTACTCGATGGGGAACACCGAGCAGAAAACCTGTCTCTTTTTTTTTTTGCCACTTTTGAAGCTATAAAGAGCCATCAAAACGCAGTCACATAATGTGCTGTGGATAAACTTTAAGAGCTAATGATAGTCTAGCTCAGAACAATCAATACCTAGAAGCCTCCATGCTATTTATCACCCCACTCAGCCTGTCTTGAAATTAGCTTCTCTTTTCTGGACCCCTATTTGCGAACTAGATAAAATAGGTTCAATTAGAATTCAACATGTAATATGATATAGTGCGTAACAGAATTATGGTATATAAACAAAAAAAACCAAACTCCAGGTTTTAGAAATGAGTTCAAAAATCATCATGTGTTCCCTCGGCCATGTGTTACATTTAAAGTGCACGCGTGTGTGTAATACAGCGTGTGGGCACACGAGCTAATGTTGTGCTTAAATGAAATACCATCACCCGCCTGCCTTGGCTTTTCTGCCCTTAATCTAATGGAATATATTTAACCTTAACGAGCTCGGAAACCATCAAGCATTTGAGAATCACGTAGTACTTACCTTACTCGTTTAAATGATACACTTTTGACAGGTCAGCAGTGTGTTGCGTAAACCTCCCAGTCGTTAGATACCTTTGTTGCACTTAGATTAACAGAAGTACCAGCATGGCTGGGAGGCCCAGGTCACGGTTTCGTCAGGCGTTAGAACCAGGAGTCCGAGACGCCTGCAGCCTCCCACTCACGGAGAGGATGCCGAGGCCCAGAGGTGCCTCCCCGCTTCTGCCTGGTGGCGCTCATTCCCCCGTTCTTCCCGTTCTTGGCTATTTTCAAATCTTCAGTCCTTAGAGTCACCTCGGGGCAGTTACACCTGAACCGTGTGGGGAAGTACGCAGGAGATAAGCCGCTTCAGAGTTCAGCGTGGAGACGTCATGGCTCCACTCCACCTGGCTTGCAGTGGGGGGAACAGACGCAGGCTCCTCACAGTTAGCGTAGGCCGCAAACCCACTGCAGTGCAGCCTGGGTAAGCGCTGCCTTTGGGGGTTCTGCCTTAAGGGGGACCGTGCTTCTCTTCAACAGCAAAGCAATGTCGGATGTTCTCTGTTGACCTACACCTGTCAGATTATTTTGGGGGGTTTTCTGGAGACTCAATAAATAACACCTGTTTTCCAGTCCATCTTCAGAGTTGGGGAGAGAACTGCAGGGGCCAGACAGGCAGAGACCCCACTGGGGTGTCCTTCCTGACGCGGGTCGGGGGGTCGGCGGGTTCCAGGGCACCTGTGACTGACTCGGGGGCGGGGAGGGAAAGAAACACTAAATTTATGGCTATTATTTCAATGAGGTTCATTTTATATTTACTAAAAGGAAGATAATATTTAGCCAAAAAAACTATCATAGTGAAATATTTAAAAGAAAATACTAAAAGATAGTTGAGATCTGTTAATGTAATATAGAATGATATTTAGTTCTTCCTTGATGAAACGTATTTTCTGAAAGTAAAAAATGTGGAATCTTTTAGGTGGTAAATACATTTCGTTGGATTATATTCTCGGGAGTTGAGTGGCTAGTTGTTTGCGGGGTTCCTGTCCCCTCCTCTGGGGGGGCACAAGCCATCCCACTTGCTGACTCAGGTTCTACGTGTCCTTACTCTGAGACACGTGCCATGCTACGGTGGCACTTCCGTGTCCGACCAGGACCCGCTGGCTAACAGAAGCAGGCGCACTGGGTTGTAGTCTAGGAGGCCACGTCTGCACGTACACGAGGTGCCGAACAGAACACAGCGTGTGACAGGGACACGCGGGAGTCACAGGCTGCCCAGGGGAGGAGCAGGTGGTCGCCGGGCAGGGAGGGGAGGGGGCGTGTCAGGCCAAGGACCCGCTTACACAGAGTACAAGACTGGGTGGCGCACACTGCACGTGTCCTTATTTTAAAATTTAGTTTGAAATTCCAAAGAATGGATCGTTTTTACTTGTGGTAAAATCCACGTAACATGAAACTTGCCGTTCCAACTATTTTGAGTGTGCGCGTCGGTGGATTCTGTACGTCCACAGTGTACAACCGTCACACCGCGCGTCCGGCTCCGGAACGTTCTCGGGGTCCCAGACAGAGGCTCTGTCCTCGCTAGACACCGACCCGCAGCCTGGCTCTGTCTCGGAGTCTCGCTCCCCGGGCGCCCCGTGTAAGTGGACCGGCGGAACTCGTCCTCCGGCGCCTCGCGGGTCTCGCTTAGCACGGCGTCCTCAGGGTCCGTTGGTGTCGTAGCGTGGATCGGAGTCGCACGGGGAGTGTGAAGTCTGGGCGATGCTCCGTTGTCTGCACGCACCGCGATGTGGCCGTGCCCGCCGCCGGCTCTGAAGACGCCGCCGCGCACGCTGGCTGCGTGCATCTGAGCCCCTGCTCTCCGTCCCCTTGGGTGTAGACCTGGGGGCGGGTTGCTGGACCGCATGGCAGGCTCATCACAGGGGACCTGCCGCGCTGTCCCCAGCGGCCACCCCGTTTAGCATCCCCCCAGCCGGGCGCAGGGGTTCGGCGTCTCCACGGTCTGACCAGCCTTTCCTGCAACAGTTTGAGGCAGCTGGACCGGGCCGTGTCCGAGCTCCGTAAGGACCTTGGGAAATGTTTTCCGTTCATCTTCTCTGTCATTGCGTCGAAGATGAACTTCGGGTCCCCAGTGCCGGTAAAAACGCACACGGGCCCGCGTCAGAATCCCGGCCTCCGTCACGCCGTGCGCGTGGCTCATACAGAGTGTGCTCGCGGGGAGGCCTTCGAGGCCAGCCGTCGGCTTCGTGCCGGCTGTAAACTAAATCGGGGAGGGTTCGCCGTCCACGTTTCCGGCCTGAGCAACAAAGTCTTCTTTTCTCCTGCAGCTCCCTGCACGGGCGGCACCTTCTTTTGCCACAGCAACATGTGCATCAACAATTCCTTAGTCTGCAATGGCGTTCAAAACTGCGCATACCCTTGGGATGAGAATCACTGCAGAGGTGAGTCCCCGGCGAGGGCCGGCCTGGGCGAGGGCTGGCCATCGCCTTTCATGAGGAAAGACTTCAAACGACCCCTTTCTCTACCCCTGTGCCTCCCAGAGCTACTTCGGCAGACGTGGAGACACGTAACGTAAATGTTCTCTTAACTGGATCGCAGACCTCTGGATGTGGCAAAAGCAAAGAAAAATATGTTTTCAGCTGTTTTTTTTTTTTTTACTACGTTTTCTACCTTAAGTGGTTCAGAAGTTCATCGTGATCTTTCTTGCCCTCATTTTCTTAGTCGTTTGTATTATAAAGATACCTCATTCTCAAAATAATTGAGAAAGTGACCTAGAATATTGTTATTTTTTAATTACACGGAAATACCATTTAATAAAAACCAACTGATGGGTTCCATCTTACTATATAAAGCATTCTCAATATAAATGCCCCACATTTCGCTTCCAGTATATTCTCCCGCAAAGATAAATAGGGCTGTGGTAGTGGTCAGGTTATCAGATCATCGTCTTGGTACTAGAGTTCGTCTGCCTCTGACTCTCCAAGGGTTCGATAGACCTCTCACCATGAAGTTAATGTCACCTGGCGTGGCTGGCTTAAGTACTTGACATGGAGTATTTTCAGGTCATCAGTTCAAAGCCGGTAGGCCAGGACAGCATGCCCAAGCTTGGTCCTTTGCGCGGCGGTCATCAGCAGAAATACCGTGGGACAGACTCAGACCTACCATGGGCTATACTCAGACCTTCCGTGGCTCGGAGCCCAACGGGGCGGAACAGGAGCATTCGTTCTGGCATTTTCTGTATCCACACACTGACGTTGCTTGGCAAATTGGCAAATTGTATGCGCTCGGCACTCGCGTGCCTCCTAAGTAAAGAACCACGTCCTCTTCTGCCTTGTAACCTGTCTAGCTAGGTTCGGATCGGTTAGTTTAACCAGAAATCCAAATAGGATTATAGTATTTTTCGTTTTAAAACCTAATTTTAAATCGTACTATCCGTGATGCGCTTCACCCAAAAGACACCTCGCGGTTTGCGACGGGACTCGCGGGTGGATCCCGAAAGCCTCACCGTCTCTCCTTCTCTTTCTGCAGAGAAGAAAACGGCAGGACTGTTCGAACAGGTCACCAAAACGCACGGCACGGTCATTGGCATCACCTCGGGGGTCGTCCTGGTCCTCCTCGTCATCTCCGTCCTGGTGCAGGTGAAGCAGCCGCGGAAAAAGGTAGTGGCCTGCAAAACGGCCTTCAACAAGACCGGGTTCCAGGAGGTGTTCGACCCGCCTCACTACGAGCTGTTTTCTCTGAGGGACAAGGAGGTGTCTGCGGACCTGGCCGACCTGTCGGAGGAGCTGGACAGCTACCAGCAGATGCGCCACGCGTCCGCCACCTCCCGGTGCGTCCACGATCACCACTGCGGCTCGCAGGCCGCCAGCGTCAAGCCCAGCAGGACCAACCTCAGCTCCGTGGACCTCCCCTTCCGGAACGATTTCGCTCAGCCGCAGCCGATGAAGACTTTCAACAGCACCTTCAAAAAGAGCAGCTACACGTTCAAGCAGGCGCCCGAGGGCCCCGAGCAGGCGCTGGAGGACAGGGTGATGGAGGAGATGCCCTGCGACATGTACGCCAGGGCCCGCGGCGAGCCGGCGCAGGCCTCCATATCCATCGATTTCTGACGGTCCCCTGCCGGGGGACACTAGCCACTGCGCAGCCCACAGAGCACCCCCGCCGTCTCCAGCTGCCAGCCCCCCCTCCTGTCAAAGCCGGGGCTGTCACTTCCCGGCCACCTGCCGTGACCAAGGTTGTGTGGCCTCAGGCGGTTGATTTCTGTCGCAGCCACCAAGGAACTCGCTCCCCTCCGCCCCCCGCCCCGTGTCACCGTGTCACCGGCGAGCATCTTCGCCCGGTGTCTGAGGAATGAAGCGCCAGTTTCCGCATCTGAGGTGGGAGGCGGAGGTGGGGAGCCAGGCTCGGGCTACCTGTCCTTTCAGCGACAGGAACCTGCTCACGACTGAGACACGGCTCTGTCGATATTTCCGTCCCACAGTACGTTTAAAGATAAGATGGCCCTTTGCATCCACTTTTATTTTTCCTTTGAATTTCATTCGTCCTGTGAGCCAGTCGTTTTGCCATTTCCTGCATTAACATACGTGGGTCATGTGCCACATGTATGTCCACAGTGGGCGTTTGTTCTAGAATTTGTCAGAGCGTCACAATCACCGCGGTCAGCGCCAGCAAAGACCCAGAGCTGCGGCCCGTCCACCTGCTGCTTCCTGAGCGGCCTCGATACCGTCGCCTTTTAATTACTGAATCCTCCGTCTTTATTTTCGGTGAGAAGCAGATGCTTTATCACCTTTAAGTCTATTTCGTCTTAGTTCTATTATGCTAGAAAATGTCATAATTCTGGGATGTCTCTACCATGGCCCGTTTGACTAACACCTTGAAAAAAGATGAAACCTTCTGGAAATGCTTTGAAACGTCCCAAACCTGGTCCCGTTCGACGACGGCTCATCATTCACTTCCGCGAGCAGAGTCGTCGAGTCCGTTTTGGGGGAGGCCTGTAATTATGTCTGTCCCCAGTGTTTCTCTCCGCCGGACGTGTCCCCCGTCATTTCTGCAGAAAGGGTATCGAGCTGCCTCTGTCTTAGGTCACCTCGCAGCGCGTGGCAGCCAGGGTCGCGAGAGTTACAGGAAGCCCTCTAAACCTGCGCAGGCCTTCGGATCGCTTCTTACCTGGGACAACGCATTTTTCTAGTTCTTACCAAGAAAAACTACTTTCACTTTTTTTTAAACTGCACTTTTGACCTTATTTTTTTTATGGTATGTAAACAATAATTTATAAACATGATATAAAAACTCATTGTGTTTTTTTAGACTTTTGATATTATTTGATACTGTACAAACTTTATTAAATCACGATGAAAGGCCGACGTGACAGATTTCTTTCGGTGTTCGCATTAGTAGCTCTGCTGGAAGCACCCACTATAATTTATTGTGAAGACCTTGATAATGTGTACGTAGCTTTTGGTTTCCTTTCGTTGTTGCGTTTGGCTTATAATAAATTTTTTCACTGTGTGATATTTATTGTTCTAAATCACTACACAGATCTCATATTAAAATATGCATTGTTACATGATTCTTCAATCATGTTATTTATGGCACTGAGGTTTCGGATCTTAAGATGTATATGGAAAAGGAATTCATGTATGAATTACAACTAATACACGCCGTTCAAACGAGATAAATTCTCATTTTCTATATTTTTTGGTAGTAAATTCTCAATGAAATGAGAAATTTTAAGTTTCACTGGATTTCGTTAATTGTTTTAAGTATCACATCTGTGTTTTCTCAGATTAGTGGAAACTGACCTTAAATGATAGACATATAATTCTCCTTCAAAATGATTCTTACATCACTGTTTTTAACAAGTACATAATATCCAGGAGATAGGAAAACCTGTACACAGTATTTTTATGATTTAGTTTTTTTTAAGTCAGCATAATTTCTTGTTTTAAAAATGTAACTTGGGAAGGTAGAAGGACTCCATGAGTGTAGTACTCAGTGAACTAATGAAGCAGAGCCAGATCAGATAGCTAAATTCTTTCAGCGGCTGTGTTGAATAGGTATGGTCATAGATAACTTGCCGGCCAACGTTTGAAGGACATAATAAATACTTGATGTAATAATCACTGATCTCGTTCTTTACGATGAAAGGAAAACTAGCATATAGTTACCAAATCCATTGTAACAACAGCTGTTAAATCTCTTTAACATCTAGTAGGAGATAATACAGTATGCTCAAGCACATGATCTATAGTCGCTTGTAACTTTTTAATTCTTGAAATTTATCTTCCATTTTCTTATAAAAGGGCATGAAGAGGCCCATAAAATACGGTCTTTACAGAACACATTTAACATTTAAGTGCGGAAACATGTGATCTCAGGCAGTCAGCAAGTAAAGCTCGGAAAACAGCCCTGGCCCTAAACTTTCCAGCTGCTGAGACAGACAAAATCGTTTCTGGTTTTCACAACAGAAACCCAAACAGCTGCAGAGGCCAGTCTTTTAAAGAAAGAGACGACATTTTCTCAGAATTTTAAAAAAGAGGCAAAATGCAGAGAGAGGTCATAATGGTGAATCTTAACCCGGCGAAGGCTCCTCTCCATGGGTCTGGGGACACAGTGCCCAGCAGGCCGTCCGCAGGAGCACAGCCACCCCAGGTGGCCCGCAGCGTGCCACCCCGGACACCCGCATCCCAGATGCCCTCCGGGACCTGGAGACGGGCATCCGGCCTCACTCGAGTCTCAGCCAGACACTTGGCGGTGCACCCCAGGGAGAGAGAACGGGACGGATCAGTCAGGCGTTCCCACTGGCCTGTCGCTCATCGTTGTACCCAACACCTTTCACCTTCAAGGCCGCTGAGAAAACTGAACAAATCGTCCACTAACGTGAAAGCCGTGCGTTGCAGTAATGGAAGACGAAAGTCAGCCGCCTTGTGGGAGGCGTCACGCCCTTCACAGAGGCCGTGCTGCCCAGTGGTAAACACATCCCGGAAGGAGCGAACGTGGGGACGGCGTCGAGGAGCAGCGTCGAGTACGGCCCAACCGTCATCCCGTCATCGTTATCGTCCACCTGTGACACAGTCGATCCCGGATTTAACACATGACGCCAACTTCCAGGTGCCCATGCCGCAGGAAGCCTGGCCCTCCCAGCATCTGACGGACGTAGGAATAAAACGTGCTGTTCCCTGGGCAGCGGGGAGGGCTGGGGGGAGGATTAACAAAAAGCAAACGATTTTCCCCATTTCCCATCCTAAAAGAGATCGAAAAGGCTCCTTTAACTGACTTGCTAACAGCTCTCGTGTGAGCATCTCCATCACGTCTCACGTGATTAACAGGTGCGTGGAGAACCTCGGCGTCTGCTTCCCAACAGTTACGTCATTCTGCCGCTGTCCGGTGGCAGGTGTGTCCTTCGTCCCAGAATGCGCCAGCTGGCGAGCCCAGCCTGCGTCCAGGAGTGGGTCTCAACCCAACAAGCCCCGCTCTCCTGCAAAATGACGCCTGCTGTATCATCCGTGTTATTTTATTTCATTATGCCTTGGATCAGACTCATCGGACCGATCAGATGGAACCTTGAGTTTTGGGTTTTTTTTGTGTGTGTGTTTTTTTAAGATCCAGGAAAGACGATCTGGTCCAACCTTATTAATGAGAATAACGAAGCCTGGAGAAAAGAAGCGAGCCACACACACACACACACCCATCTCGGAACGAGCCCCCTCCCCTGCGTTCCGCTGTCTGCTTTGGCCAACTCTGAGTTTCAGAATTCAGTGCGTTCTCAGCAGCCCCGATGTTCCACGTAAGCTTGTTCTGAAATGTCGTTGATTTGATAATCGCTTTCTTCAAAGCATATTTTACTCTCTTTTCTTTACCTGTGTAACACTTTGCTGTTCTGCAGTTTAGTCGCCATGATTTCTTGGCACCTCCAAAGCTGGCAAGACAGTTACTGTGACTTCTTGATAAAGAAGCATAACCATTTACAGGCTCGACACTAGACAGAGAGCGTCAGTGTTCCGTTTTTGCGACCGTTTTTCAGTCTACAGGAAACCAGTGTGTCCTCTAGAAATTAAACGTTTGTGTGCTGTATCTCTTGAGTTTGGAGAATGATTCGAGTTTGGAGCCAGGTTGACCTGGGGTGTGTTTTTTAGCTCCCTGCAAAATCAATTGTCGTGTCTTATACATCTCTACTAATAACATTCAAAATTCTGAATTTGCTTGTCCTGAGTAACTTTTTCACATACGTCTGTGATTGGTTTAATGGCTATACGAGCCCAAGAAACTAATGACTGAGATGCGCATTTCGGATATACTGTCTTGAGTAAAACAAATTTTTTTTAAAGCCACCGATTTTTTTTTTTTAGAGATGAACTTCCAAACCACGTAGGAATTCGCACATGCTAATCCCGGATTTGACACTTTGCAGTTAAGAATTCGACCCTTGAACCGAAAATAAAAACGTGTTTTGATACCCTTGCTCACCTCAACTTCCAAAGTGCGTAGAAGTGGCCGGGAATCCTCATATTTCCTGCCCGGTGCTTTCCGAGGTAAACAGTCATGGTTATGACAAAAAAAATAAATGCATCCTCTGGCTATTCCACTTAAAACCATTTTAACTTTTCAAATTAATCTTCAAGTGAAGACGAGCCGTAGAGAAATGACGACTCCGGTCTTGAGGTTCCTGCAGGGTGCAGCCTCCTGCATCGGCTCTCAGAAGCGGGGCCACAGCGGGCCCTCGGAACACGCTGGCCTTTGAGGTGCGGAGTGCACGGGTTCGTAAGGATGGATGAGTAGCCGTCACGAAAAGTGTACGCAGGAGAAAGCAAAATGCGAAAGCTCCCAAGTTTGACGGTTACGCAGACACACATCAAGGGGCAAAGGAAAAAGGAAGAAAGGTCGTTACCACTGGTCTGTGCAAAAAAGCAGTTTTACTTTCTGCCTTATTTAGGATTAAGAAACAGCTTTTATCGAAAAGTGCTCTCACCATCCAAGCTTCGTCACACTCTGTGACATCTGGCACCTGCGGGCCGCTGAGCCGTTATCCATTGCATTGAAACGGTTTTGAGGAGCCGCTGATGGCTAGCAGGCCTTTTCACCAGAAATCAATGCTCTTCACGTCTTAGTCTATTCTTCCACGGCTGACTTGCTTCTGTTGTATCGAGTGGTGTATCAGAGAAGCGTTCACAAATTTTGAACCAGAAGATAGCCATGCGCGTCATAGAGGGGTCCTCTCTAGACCCTAGAGTTATTTCATCGCTGTTACGTGTAACGTCTCAGGCGATCTAGCTCGGAAGATGTGTGCAAGGAGCAGATGGCGAACTCACTGCCATTGGCTCAGGTGCACAGCGTCTGCCTTTCACATTCGTGACCGATCACCGGGCAAACTTGCTTTCTCAGGCGTTAGCTTTTAATATGAAAAAGGGAATGACACTCACGGCAGGAGGCTCCCGAGACGCCGCCTGCCGCCCCTGCCTCCTGGTGTCCGTGATCTTGGGTCGTCCCCCGCCCTTGAGTGTGAGCCGGACCTAGTGACCTTCCAATGAACAGAATATGGCCAAAGTGACATGTCGCTTCTGAGATTAGGTGACAGACTGGCTTCTGTCTTGTGCACTAACTCTCTCATGCTGTCGTGCTGAAGGACACCACTTGCCACGTTCTGAGATGCTCTGTGGAAAGGAACATGACAAGAAACAGGACTTTCTAGCCGACAGGTAACGTTGGCACAGAGGCCCTCAATCCAACCACCTGTGAAGAACCGAATCCTGCCAGCATCGCACGAGGGCACGTGGAACGGGCCCCTCCCCACATGGAGCCCCGAGGTGACCACAGGCAACACCCCAATTGCAGTTTGTGGGAGCCAGTGAGCCACACCTGGGGACCAGCTGAGAAACCCAAGATGGCAGGTGTTGTCTTAAAACTTTGGAATAATCTGCTGTGCAGCCATAGATAACTAGTACAGAGCTCGAAAAGGGCAGAGGGGTCTCAGCGCCACCCCGGGGGAAAAGTGCTTGGCAGGGGTCTCACGCGATGCTTCGTTTGCAGGAAAATGACCAACGCCACGCACGCACCGTCCTGAATCCAGCAGCTGGTCGTCCCTTGCGTGAGCACCTGGCGGCTGTCAGCCTCTCAGCCACACTAAACCCGTTCTCTCTCGAGGATGGCAGAAGATGCCGAAACGCAATCCTAGCCCTCGAATGCCTTTCAAGTCACTCATCGAGCCTCGTTTGGGCAGGACGAAATCACCTAAAAATGAATAAAGGGTGACATTCCGCGCAGCTCCCTGCGGGACCCCTCTAACCCAGCGTCGCCCACACCGCCGTCACAACGCTGCTTCCTGCGCTGCAGGGCTGGTGCGGCTCCCTCGATATGTGAGAGGGGGCTCTGGGGACAACCGATCTGGAAACGTGGAGGGGGCTGTCACTGAGAAAAGCAGCCTTTCATGCGCACAGCCCACCCGACCCCGAAATGAGACGTGTCGCCGAGACCTGTCTACACAGATACTTCTACTATGATGAAAAAGAAAGAAAAATGTTCTTTGTTCACTTTGCTTTGCTCGGCTTCAGTCAGAATAGACAAAAGACCAACTCGGGAAAGTCTTTCTTTCCGCAATTGTTTTCAGTCGCTGGCCGGCAGCCACAGCTACCTGCTCGAAAGATGAAATTGTATCTCCGGTGGCATCTGTGTGTACATGTTTCCTTTGAATTCGAAGCCGCTGTTGCTGACACTGTCTCGCCCCGTGGGGTATCACTGTGCCCTAAATCCTCCTCTAAGGCGACCCCGTCGGGTCAGCCTCTGGAAGTAGGTGGTGCCCGTTGCTCTGGAAGCTCCACCCTGGGCTCGTCCCTGCAGGACGGGCGCCCGGAGACTGTCTCGTCTTCATCCTTTTGCCATCTTTAGTTGCCAGGTGGCAGTCAGTGGCCATGCAGCTTGAGGCTGCTCGTTTTCGTCTGCCGGCCCCCGGGGAAGTGGCCGCCTCCCCTCCAGGAGGGAGCCTCGCGACTGTCCCCTCCGTCACTTTTAAACCAGCAAACCCACACACGCGCTGTCCAGAACCCGTCCTGTCCGATGGCCCCCTCAGCTTTCTTGAGGACCCAGTTCTTTGTTTTCCCATGACCCACAAACAGATGTTTTTTAAGTAAATTCTCCAACACCAAACCAGGTTCTCTGAAGAAACTGCCAAGTTTGTCGCTGACAGCGAGACAGCGTCCCTGAGCGGTGTGGGTCGGTGGCAGGCTGGGGCGTACCGCGCAATGGCCTTGACCAACGGCCACGTCCCAGAGGCGGTGCCAAGGCCGCTGGCGGACACTGGCCTCCTCACCTCACCTCTCAACCCCGGAGGAGCAGCTGGGTCCCCCCAGCCCTCGTCAGGGAGGCGCAGAAGCCAGCGCGAGCCGATTGCAGCTGCGGGTTCCATGAGCCCACAGACCGGCTGGACTGTGACCTGCAGTTCGACACCCCGGGCCGCGCTGAGGCCACATTCAGACGCAGCCCCAGAGCCCGGCGCAGGGCCGCCGTCCAGTCCCGACGTGCACCGGCAAGACACGAGAGGCAGAAACGGCCGCCGTCTCTGGCTCCTCTCTGTCCCTCTCATGGGGACGAAGGAACTGAAGGCCGGACTGTCGCGGACACTCCGTCTCATCAACTCCGGTCGGAAACAACCCCGGGTCGTTTGCCCGTGTTCACACCACCTCATCAAAGGAAAATGCGGCGCTTTAAAACACCCGGCGTCCCGCCTGCTTACGGAGTTCGCGTGTTTCCTGAAGACGTTATCAAGGGTTTCGGTTTTCTGAAAATAACTGCAGTGACGATGAAGTCACCGTGAAAGGAGCCTCGTGTCTGCCGCTCGTGATTTGCGCAAGGGAGTCCCATTTCCTTTTCAACGGAAAGAAGAGAGAGAAAAATCTAATTTTTGGAAAATTAGATTTTCTTATGCTGAAGAACGAGATTTCTCAGACTTGGCGCTAGTAACATTTTGGGCCAGACGATTCCTTGTTTTTTTGGGGGGGGGGCGTTGGGGGGAGGCGTTCTGTGCATTGTGGGGTGTTGAGCAGCGTCCCTGGTCTCCGCCCACTAGATTCCAGTAGCGCCACCGCCATGCGTGACCCAAAAATGTCTCCAGACTAGAGGGAGGGGATCGAAATGAACCCGGGGCGAGAACCATGGCCACAGAGAGATTAAAGCGGTTTTTTCAATGACCAAAAGCGGTTGAACTCTAATTTAAATATTTCACACTATGAAAAGGCGTGAGAATAAGGAGCACCCGCTTAAGCCTCTCCAGTTTCATTTCCCTGCTCCCCACCCCATCCCCCAGGGGCCCCGAGTTTGGTGTTTGTCATTCCCACGTGTGCACTGGTTAGATGTTATGTACCCTAATTTCTTCGTCGTGTGGCTTACTGACACATTTTCCCATGCATGCGTCAAGTCTTAAAACCAACACTTTCTCATGCACGCATCGAGTCACACGTCCCCCGTGGAATGCGGCGAGGCGGGGAGGGGGGGGATTTGGTCAGATACTGTGGCTGATCAGACATTGAGCGCAGGGCGAGTGAGTTCTTTCTAGACTAGCTCAGCGAGATTCTTGCTACCCCTGGGCGATGCGGGCCTGACAAGGACAGATGCCAAGGCTGAAGACGAGAGACTCCAGAAGAACCTGACTCGAGCTGAGCCCAGGACGGGGCCTTTGTCCAGCCCCGGTGGGGGACACATTCCTCTCATGTGCTCACGGGACATTCTCCAGAACACACCACAGGTCGGGCCACCAAACATTTCTTGAATTTAAGAACCTTGAAATCATCCCATCTTTTTCAACCACTAAAATCAGTAGCAGAAGGAAAACCAGAAAATCCACAGAAATGTGGAAATTAAACCGCATACTGTTAAAGCAGCCAGCGGGTCAAAGAAGAAATCAGAAGGGAAATGATAAAAGATCTGCAGACACGTGGAAATGGGCACCTGGGGGACGCAGAGGAAGCTGTGCTCGGAGGGGTGTTTGTAGCTGTAAATGATCACATTAAAAAAGACCTCCGAATCGACGAGCTAACTATGTCTCAAGGAACTAGAGAAAGAACACGCGAAACCCAGAGTGAGCAGAGTGAGCACATACTAAAGATCAGAGCGGAGATGCGTGAGCAGGGAAAAAATATCTTCTTTTCCTTCTTATGAATTTAGCGAGACGGAAACACTGAATTGGTCGCAGCTCTTTCCACCCGGGAAAGTACGTGCCACAAAATATGGTCCCTCCGGCTGTTTCCCGCCTTGACGACGAAACACGGGGTGTGCCCCAGCGTCCGTCAAACCCCCCTGGACCCCCCATCCTCCTCACCCCCGAGTAAGGCACACGCGAGAAACGGCAAATGCCGGGTTTGCTGGCACTGGAGGGGATGGAGCCAGAGGCCTCCGAGGTGTGGGGACCCCGTTTCCAAAGGAGAGGGACGACTCGGATGAGAGGGCGGCCGGCCTGAGCGGTGGGAAGACTCGGGGGGGTCCCTCGAGCTGGCAGGAAACGGGGAGCCTGTTGTATCTCGGACCAAACGTGCCCAGCCCTCTGCCTGCACCTCCGCCAGACGGGGGAGGGGGGTGGGGGACTGCACAGGCCTCCCTTGGGGATTCCCATCCGCCCAGACAGGTCAAGAGAAAAAAAAGCCTGCGGTGAGAGCAGGACTGGGCCGCGGCACCGCGTCACTAGCTCCGAAGCTCGGAGCCCGCCCCCCGCACCCGCACCCCGCTCTCAGCCGGAGATGGGACAGCGCAAGCTCCCAGGAAACCAGGAGACGTGAAGGGGCCACAGCTTCTTCCAACCCCCAAGAGTGGAGAGCCCCGAGTTCTGGAGTGAGAGTCGCAGAGCACGTCACAACCGTTCGTGCGGAGAAGCCCCAGAGCCTGGGACGGGGGAGCCACACGGCCGGGCCCGGAAGCCTGGGGCTCCCTTGACCTTGGGGTGCCGGGAGTGCCACCGTCTCACCGGAGACGGAGCGAGCAGAATTCAAGGCGGTCATCTACCACCGCCTTGTCACCTTTTCACACGAAGCGCTGGTGTCACAGCCTAACACAGGTCAGCCAAGCAAAACGTGGAAACAAACGTGTGACGTTCACATGGCCGGGAAAATACCGGGCAAACGCACGTCGTCGGAAGTTCCGTGGGAGCCAGGGCTTCCGGGGCTGGCCCCCGGGCCCCCGCTCCCCAGCTGTCCCCACGCGGGCCACCTCTCGCGGTGTCACCCCCTCTTCCCCCGCGGGCAGGCCCCCCTCACCAGGCGAGGACACGTTTGCACCCTGCACCACCTTCGCCTCCGAGGCAGAGTCAGTCCTGAGAAGAAACCAGCGGGCCACCGAGGTCACACGCTGATTACTGACCCGCCTGGGAACAGCGGGCGCTCACCTGTTCGTGTTCTCGCTCACCTGTTCACTCGGAAAAATTTCAAACCCACAGTAAGTTGAAGAAAGAGCAGAATGGGCATCTGTAAGCATGTCCCCTGCGTTCGTGAATGGCGGCCATCGTTTGTTTTGTCTGTCTCTGTCTGTCCCCGACATTTACGGTTTCTGTATGTCTGTCTCCAGACGCGGGTGTCTGGGCCTGTGTCCGGGACATGGAGAGCTACTTAGGCAGCATCGAAGTTCCCTGATTGCCCAACACTGTCCTTGACGGCTGGGGCGGCAGTTTGGGCTCCCGGGAGCACACCTGGAGGTGGAGACTGGGGTGCGTGATGTTTGTCAGCCACCTTCGTGGTGACAAGAGGCGGGAGGAAGCAGGACTGGGCGCAGGAAGGAGCCACACGGCCTGACAGAGCCTCAGGCTGCCCGCTAGGAGAACTGCCCATCGCAGCCCCGTATGGAGCCACGCCTGGCTGGACGGCCCTCCTGGACCAGTCCCTCCCTGGCGCTGATGACCTGGGACAAGGTGGCCATCTGCTGGCCACACTCCGCAGTCAGGCAGCACGTCCTGAGCACGCCACGCCGGGGGCACACCCCCTCATTTTTCACAGCTGGACTTTTCTTTAAAGTCTGGGTCCAATCCAGGTCACGTGTCGCAGCGGGGAGGCCGAGGGTAGAGCCGGGCTCAGCTGTCAGTTCCGCCTGCAGCCCCCCTTCTCCTAGGGTCTCTTGCTGGACACACCCCAGGTAGGCAGAGGACAGGACCCCGCCTGGCTGTACCCCCTCCCCAGGTCACAGTTTCATGGTCTGTCAAGTGGGACACTGATCCAGACCTGCTTTGCTCTGCGACAGCTGTGTCCTCTGATGAAGGAAGCCAAGCGCCCTGAATTGGCTAATGCCGACCACTAAATTATGCAAAAGCAGGTCCTCAGTGCAGCCCCCCTTTCCATTGCAGGCGCTGGCGAGTTTTTCCAGGTGCCTCCTTGAGGGAGGAGGGAAGGGGCCCTGGCGTTCACTGTCCCTCCTGCATACCCGGCAGCCACGCGCCTGCACCCCCTGACTCCCCATCCTGGGGGGCATCGAGGAGGCTGAATAGATTCTTTGGTACTTCAAAGTGGGTTTTGTTTTTTATTGGGGTTTTTTGTTTTGTTTTTTTTTTTTGGTCAGTTTGCATACAACCAAATAGCTAGTCTCAGAAGGAAGAAAAAGGCCACTGTTAACGTAAGCCCACGAAGGACTTCTCTCGCTCTCTCTCCTTCCTCCCCCTCTTTTTCTGATGACCATTTGTGGATCTGAGCCCCACGAGGGGCTGTCCGTCCTCCCCCACCCTCCACTGCCCCGCCCCAGGCCCCTGGAGGACCATGGCCACAGGAAGCTCAGGGAGGCTGGGCAGCTGAGCAGAGCTGCCTCCTGCCCTGCTAACTGAGCTTCCCCAGGGCAGCGGCTGGGTCCCCGTGCCCAGGGCCAGGCCAAGGCCGGGCACGGGGGTGCTCACATCCGCCTGCTGGCTGGGGGACTTCGTGGCAAGCTAGGAAACACCTCCGGCTTACACAGGCCCAAGAAGGTGATTGACATGAAGGACGCAGGCAGCTCGCAGGTGAAGAGAAAGGGCTGAACGAACACGCCCAGCCTTGGAAAGGGCGGAGCGAGGGCAGCCTGGGGGTGCCAGGAGCTCTACTTTGGGGGGCACAGATCCCGTCCAGGTGAATTGAGTTCAAATCCCGCGGTACCACACTCACTGTGCGTCCCCAGACAAGCTCATTAACCTCTCTGGGGTTATTCTGTGACGCGGGTCACAGCGCCCCCCTCCTGTCCCCCGGTTGTGCCGGAACCCCGAGGCCAGCTGCAAACATGCTGCTCTTTGGAACTTAAACTAAACTGGCTGGACTCCCACTCCTGGTCAGGGAGAAACCCAGTATTTCCCCGCAGGATTTCGGTCACTCCTTGGGGATGGCTGTGTGCGGGGCCACCTCCTGCCTCTGCTGGTGTCCCTCCCTGGCTTGGCTCCAGTGGGGCTCGGGTCACTGGCATGGCTGCTCTGTGTCTCTGCTTAGTGGGGACACCCACCTGCCTCTGAGCCCCTCCCTAAACATGCCCGCCGGCCATTTACAGGTGGAGAATCTTTGCGGAAAATGGGGTGCAGGGAGGTTCACCCCACTCACAGCCCACCAGGCCTGGGACTGGCCAAGAGACGCAGGGCAGGGCCCAGCCCGGGTCCAGCCTGGGTGGGCTGGCCACCCCTCTGGGGGCCTCGCAGCGTGCGGGCCGCGCCCCGCTACACTGTCCCCTCCGGGGCAGGCAGGGACGGCGGGCTCAGCTCAGCTGTGGAATCGTGAATGACACGTGTCGCCTGACGATGAGAACAGGGGCTCCCTGGGCTCCCTAGAAGGCCAGGCCGGGGGAGAGGAGGAGGAGGAGACGTGGTCACAGCCAGCGGGTCGCCGCCCGTCGTCTGTCCTTGCTCCATCCCGCCCCCTCCCGCGCCCCGCTGCCGGCCACCCCAGGGGCTGCAGCGCACGGGGACCAGGGTGCAACGTCCTCCTCAGCCTGGTGCTGCAGCAACCTCTCCGCTCTTTCACCGCCCGTCGTCTGTCCTCGCTCCATCCCGCCCCGTCCCGCGCCCCGCTGCCGGCCTCCCCAGGGGCTGCCGCGCACGGGGACCGGGGTGCAGCGTCCTCGTCGGCCTGGTGCTGCGGCAACCTCCCCGCTCCGACCCGGTCTCACCTCCAAGACCACGCGCCCCTCCGCCCTGCGACACGGCGCGAGCGCTTCGTGAGCCAGCGCGCCCCCTGGCGGCCAGAGCCAGCCCTCCCCAGCGTCCCCCTCCTGGGCCAGCTCTTCCCAGAACCTCTGGCCCCGCCACATCCACCTGGTGTCACAGGTGGTCCTTGGCACTTCCCACTCAGTAACGACATTGCTAATGGCCACGTTCCCTCTCTCTTGACCGCGGGGTGCTCCAGGGGGGACCCTGTCAGGTCGTCTCTCCCCAAAGACAGCGGCACAGGACCCCTTTCACAGTGGGTGCTCTGGCCACGTCTGAAGATCAGAGAATGAATTTCAATAAACACGAGAAGGCATGCTGGCCGGCCAGGGCCTGTGGGTGCCCAGAGCCGTCCCCCAGAGCGGGGTATTGGGTGCCAGGTGAAACACCGGTCAGCCCAGTGCACTAGCTGTGCAAGGAGCCCATCTGGGCAGGCGGGGCGGGGCTGGGCGGGCAGGCCCCGGGGAGGCTGGGGCAGGGCAGCCCCGCTGGCTCCAGATGCACGGGGGGACCACACAGAGGACAGCCATGCGAACTCCACACGCTCGCCTGGCACTTACGTCCGCATCGTGGGGTGTGAGGGGGTAAAAACAGGAGAACTGCACCTGTGCTCAAGGCTCGGCTCAAACGTCCCCTTCCCCGGCGTTCCCTGGGGACGCAGCAGCAGGTCCCACACCCTTCGGGAGAAGTAGGCCCCGAGAAGGTAGCAACATCCGCAGATCGGACTTAACCCGCCAGCACCGGCCTGTGCCACCTGCCAGCTGCTTCCTCAGCCTCAGAGTGGGGACGAGCCCCCTCAGAAGGCGGTTGCTAACTGGTGTCAGGTCCCCAGGAGGAGGCGGCATGGTCGGCGCTCGAGGGGCTGCCCTTACCCTTACCGAATGCCGCCCGCCAACAGGCTGTCACCCCCAATTTACCTCCCGGGATGCTACTGCATTCTGCTCCATAGTCGATGGCACCTGTCACAGCCACAAAACATTTGGGGGAGATTTCCTCCACTTCCTGAGCACGGGTTTGGGGGAGTCCCATGAAGGCGACGTGGTGTCAAGTTCCCTCAGCGAAGCGCTCTCTGGGCCCCACCTCCCCATAACCATGGCCGGCACCTACGTTTCTAGCAGTATTAGAACCCATTTATAACGATTTACGGTAATCACGCTGGACAAGAGTTTGACGGCTATCATGCCTCTGTGTTTGGCCGGAAGATTCTTGAAGCGTGAGCCGCGTGAGGCAGTCAGCACCAGCGCCATCACGAAACACCCTTGGATTTGGAACCAATTTGGAGTGTCATCTGTGATGTCACAGATTATCCATCTTCGGACTGCGCGTCCTGGGCATCTGTGTTCTCCTGCTTGGTATCAGGACAGCCAGAGGCAGCAGGCCCGCCCTGGGAGGGGCGGCCAGGCGCACGGCAGCCCCCAGGAATTAAATTCCCAGGGGAACGCCAGGGTACCCTGAGACTCGGCCTTGTCTCCGGCATCATTCCACCTCCTGTTTACGGCCACATCCTAGGACTAACGAGCGCCACCGCGCGGCCTGCCTCAGCGTCCCCCCTTCTTCCCTTCACTTGCCCAGTGCACAGGATGGCCCGGGCCGCCGCCGGCCGGCACACACCGGTACGTGTCCTGGCTGCCTGTGCTGCTGCGCGTGCCGCACCCGAGGCTCAGTATTTGAACATCAGCCCTGAGTAAAGCAGCCGGGAGATGACGGTAAACGAGAGCCTCTCGAGCTGTGATTTTTCCATACCCGAAGAGCTCGACGAGGGAGGGGAACCTTGAGCCGACAGGTCAGATGTTCGGTTTTCCGCACCGACAGACAGAGCACCTCCGCCTGCATGTTTTCCACTCCCACTGAAAGGTCTGAACGTGGGTCAGGGCCCACCCCTATTTCGGGCCACGTCAGCCTGCCCACCCCCGACAGCGGAGATGGTTTCCAGACGCACTTTCTTTACCAGCACAAGAGGAGGAGGAGATTCTGCCCAGGAAGACGCGGCAAGGCCGAGATCGTGCGAGATGCACCCGCGGCCCGAGCCTGTGCCCAGGCTCCCCTGTGGCGGGCTCACAAGTCCCTCCACTGTCCCCAGGGCCCTCTGGGAAGATTTCTCTCTCAAAAGGCGAGAGCAGCGGGTATCAGGGGGGCCCCTCTGCCCCGGCCTTAATGAGGAAGAAGGACTGGGCAGCGACTCCCGGGCCGGGCCGAGGAGCCTGGCCGCCCGGGCCCAGCCGGTCCAGCTCGTTCGTCCACCTCTTCGTTTGGAACCCGGTCGACTTTAATGGCGAGAAACAGAGTGGCTCCCGGAGGCCGGCGAGCGGGTGGGGCCGGGCACCCTCCCTTTAAACGGACACTGACACACGTGGGACGCCTGCGTCAGCCGATGCCCACTGCGAGGTTCTGGCTACTTGCCCGCTCCCGGCGACCGGACTCTGCAAAACTCCAGCCACGTCACCGTCTCCGCGTGGAGGGAACTCACTGGCCAACTCAGGGCTTTATTTGCACAGAGAAAACCCACGAAACGGAAAGGCGAGGTAAGGATGGGGATGGTCCCGCGTCCGTGCCGGGGGTTTTAGAACGTCCCCGTCCCTCTCCTCCCGCCTCGGCCCCGACCGGGGGAGGGGCATGGGGGACAGCACGAGGTCAGCCCGACACTGGTGGTTTGGGGCCATCTCTCTCTGCTTCCACCAAGGCCAGGACAGGAAGCTGCTCACGGGAGCCTGGAGGGTGATGGCTCCAGCCTCCCCTGGAGACACGGCATGAACCTGGAGAGCCTCAGGGCAGGTGTGACCGGGGTTTGGGGAGCAGGGCCGAGGGAGCAGGTGTCTGCTCTGGTTAACTTCATGCCCAGTGGCCTGGCCCCGGCCTGGGGACAGTGAGTACCAGACGTCGCAGAGCCTCTGCCCTCCGTCCCCAGCACTTTCGGCCACACCCAGAGCCAGACAGCTCTGAGCATCAAGAGCCAAACCTCCAGCCGCCTCCCTGACCGCTCCGCATGGACAAGCCAGGCCCAACACATTCAAGGGGCTTCCCCAGCCCCCTTCTAGGGCTCCCTGTCCCAAGGAGGGACTCCTGACCTCCCAGTGCAAAAGCCGAGCACCGAGAAGTCGCTGTGTGTCACCTCGGACACACCCCCTCATGCTCAGCGCCCCCGGCAGATGCCGTTGGCGACCAGCTCGTCTCCCTCGGGACTGACCACATCTGCTCAGTGGCATGCATGCTTCCTTTCAGGAAGAGGCCAGGGAAGGCCGGTCTCAGGCAGGGCAGGTCAGGAGCCCGCGAGGTAGCAGCCTCCGGGAGCGGCCTTCGACTGAAGCTAATGGCTCCCCCCACCCTCTGAGAGGCACGTTTTATACCATTTCACAGTTTCCTGCAGGACTAAGCCCAAAGGCAGGATGGGCTTCGTGGGCATGCAACACGTAAGCCGCACCCAGCGCCCTGGGCTTGGCCGAATACTCTGCTGCCACCATTTTGAAATTCTTAATAATCGGTGAGCAAAAGCCCTCACATTTTCATTTTGCGTGGGCCCTGCCAACTATGCAGCTGGTCCTGCCCCAGGGGCGGCCGGCTCCCCTTCTCTCATCCCTGACGCTTCCCCTCACATCCTCGCCAGCCTTCCCTGACCCCAGATAAACTCAGATCCTTGTCTCAGCATTTGCTTCTAGGGGGGCCAACCCATGACCCCTCCATATCGTCTCTCCAGAATCCATTCACTGCCCTCGGTATGTCCTCACCTCGCCATGACACTCGCTGTGGCCCCGACCACTGCGGTGACCTCCCAAACGCTCCGTCCATGTCCGCTTTGCCCCCCGCCACCCCATTCCACCTGGGCAGTAGCCAGAGGGCTGGCCGGCTGGCCGGCCTGAACTGGAAGCTAACGGTGTCGCGCCCCGCTGGAAGCTCGGCAGCAGCTAGCTGATAAAGCTGGCCGACGGGGCCTAGGCTGTCACCTTCCCCCTTTGTTCCCTGTACCTATTTTAAATTCCATCATAAAAGCCAAATTAAAAACAAGGTCCCAGTTGCTTTTACGATGACAGACACCACTGCGGCCCCGAGGCGCGGCGTGACCCGGCCGCTCTCTCGCGTGAGCTGAGCTGTTCCCCTCTCCGCCTCGGGGCCTTAGCACCTGCTGCGCCCGCCACCAAGAGTGCCGTCTGTCCTCACGACCCTCACCGCACTCCAGCCCCCTCTGCCTAGTTATTTAACCTCTACGTTTCTGTTCTTCCTCTTCTATAAAACGAGGATGGTAACGGTACCCGCCCCACAGGGGTTCCCGACAGGGCCGTTATCAGGTAACGCGCCTGGCATCAAGCAAACTCATCAAACACCAGCCGTGAACGGTGTAAAGACGATGCTGCTCCCTCTGGGATTTGAACAAAACTGACAACCCAGGACGCCTGGCCACGTTTACCTTGTGGCTCCGAACGCCCCAGAGCTCCCTCGGTTTCTGCACCCTGAAGACGATGCCATCTGGGGGACAGTGCCTGCAGGGCGCCTCCACACGGGTCTGGTGTGGACCGAGTGAGCCCCGAAGATGCTGAGGGTCCGTGAGCATGCAGCGTGGCTATCCGATGCTCGGGGACCCGGCGAATCGGAAGCCCGAGCCAGCCCGCTCGGCCGACCCCACCAGCTGCCGTCGGCCTTCGACTGGGCGTCTGCACCCCTAATCGGGTTCACCCTGAGGTTATTAGAATTAACCAGGTGTCAATCACGCCCTCTCCGTGAATAGGCCAGCTTCCCGACCTGCTGTGTGGCCACCTGCTGACTGGGCATCATCACGTCCACAGAAATCCCAAATGCATCACGCGCTGGGGTTGGGGAGGCGCGGACAGCCCGCGGTCACCGCCACAGACTGAGCGTTTGTGCCCCCGCGAAACTCCTGCCGGGACCCTAATGCCCAGCGAGGCGGTGCGGAGGTGGGGCCTCTGTGCGGTGGCGGGGTCGTGCGGGGTCGTGCGGGGTCGTGAGGGTGGCCTCACCACTGGGATCGGTGCCCTGATGAAGGGGACCCAGAGAGCTCCGTCGCGCCTCTGGCCATGAGGGGTCACAGTGAGAAGACGGCCATCTGAGGGCCAGGAAGCGGGCCCTCGCCAGACGCGGACCCCCCGCCCCGCCCCGTGCCCTGGCCTCAGGCTTCCGCAGCCTCCAGAACTGTGAGACACGAGAGCTTGTTGTGTAGGCTCCTGGTCTGTGGGGTGTCTGTCATAGCAGCCCAAACAGACTGAGACACCGAACGCCCGATGATGGCCGGCCTCTGTGCCGATGCTTCGAGACTTTTGGCACCTCACTGATTCGCCCCAAGTGACTCTTCTTAGCAGTTCTGGGGCTCGGAAGAGTCTAGAAACTTGCCCAAGGTCACGCAGGCGAGATTCAAAACCAGACCCTCCTGGCCCCACGCCCGAACTCCCGCCACGATCCAGTGTCCCCCAGACTCAAGACGCCCGGGCCTCACCCTCTACCCCTGATTCAGTAGAGCCGGGGGCAGTCCCGAGAATTTGCTTTTAAAGTCTCCCAGTGACTGAGATCAGCTGGGTTTGAGAACCATTTATAGGGAGCCACCGCATCTCCTGAAACCCGAACGCAACGGCCCCGCGAGGCCCCCTTTGTGACCCTGGCCCCATCTCCCCGCTCACCGCCCACGATGAGTGAGCCAGCCCAGCTGTCTCAGATCACAGCCGCTCACTTCGGATGAAGCCTTGTACCATCGCACTAGATAAAGTGCGCTCACCGACTAAATCTGTCCCCAGGCAGCATTTATTCTGCGACTTACACCGCGGACCCTCTAGTCCTGCACTGCCTCCCACTGCCACCGCCTAGAAGCAGAAGTGGAGCACCTGCCGTCTCACCCAGGCGTGCGTGCGTGTGTGCGTGTGTGTGTGTGTGTGTGTGCGTGTGCACGTGTGTGTGAGATCGGGCACACGCGTGTGTGTGCATGTGTGCATGAGATCGGGCACACGCGCGTGTGAGTGTGTGTGAGAGATCGGGCATACGGGAATGGCCCGCAGGGCAGGTGGGAGTTCACCTGTGCTAAGTACCCAAAACTCCTCCCCGCCTGCAATGAGTTTCAATGTTAATTCTTTGGCTCCCTATGGCCACAACAAGCAGCAAGAGTAGATTTGGGGGCCGCATCTTCGTGTGGAGCAGGTTTGGGGTTTCCACTTCTCAAGGAGGTCTTTCTTTTGCTCACTCCGAGCCCTGCCAAGATGCAGGCCCACGCCAGGGTAGGTGGGCAGGGAGTCCCTCTTAGCTGACAGTGAGGCGCCAATGGTAAGTGGGCTTCTCGGGGCTGTGGCAGAGGTGCCCTGTGACATGCTGACGGCAGAGGAGGCGGAGTGGGGGCTTTATGGGAACTCTGGTACTATTTTTTGCAACTTTTCCGGAAATCAAAAGCTATTCTAAAATAAACGGTTTATTAATCCTGCCCCTACCTGACAAAAGGATGGCCAAATATTCATTTCCTTCTGAGCCTCCGCTCAGTTAGCGACCGGCACCATCTGCTCGTCACCTGAGCGTCGGGGGCTTCGGCGATGACTCTGTGGGGCTGATTAATCCCGGGGTCTGTTTCTCACCGCTATTACTGTCCTTCCACGTACGCTCTGTCAGCCAGTTTTCAATCCCTGTAAGCATCTTACCCACGTCCCAGTAAAATAAGTTTTAAATAACTCGACGCACCTATCAAGCGCTCAGGTATACTCAGCTACCTGGTTCCCTTCATGAAATTATTTCGTAATTCGAATGGAAAGAACCACACTCTTTTTCTCAAGAGGTTCGAGGCCATGTAGCCCCAGCGTTTGCCACTCACAGTCCCATCGTCTTACACACTTTGGCACTAGATTATTTTCTTTTAAAAAAGCAGAAACTGGAATCTAGAACTCTTCCTTTATCGCTTCTAGAGAACAATAGAAATGACCGCGAAGCCCCTGCAAGTTTGAGGTCTGATCGATCGATACTGCTACATTTGCTAATTCGCCAAGATTTGGAGTGGGTGTTTTTAATTAAATGGAAATTACAAAGAAAAACTTGCAATTCCTTTAGTGCCCTCAGAGGCATTTCCTCTGCACTTAGTGGCTGGAACACGTTCAGATTTTCCAAAGGTTCCTGGAGCAGTTTTTGTCACATCCTTTTCTGAAAAAGATTCTGCTCCACGTGCAAATTCTTTCGGTGCAAATTTTCTCTCTATTCTTATGTTCTGAAAAGTGTCAATATTGCCACCATTTGGACAAAGTTTCACTTTCTCTCTTTCCTGGATTAAAAATAATTTCCTGACTGTCTGTATGGCTTCAGTAAGCACCGCCCTCACTGTTTTATTTTCATAAAAAAAGGGGTACAGACCAGAAAGTCTATGATAGACGTTGAACCTGGCGACTCACAGGCCAAGGCTGGCACACAGGCTCATCTGGGTGAGTCCTTCATAACAAAGAAATCAGGTAATGTCACGTGAAAATCTAGATTCCCGCGTTCTCGTGAACGAGCAAGCTCTCCGGGCGACATGGGACCCGCCTTCCCACCTGGTGGCAGTGGGCGCGGCCCGAGAAGGGACTTCCTCACCCAGCTGCCCTGCTGCCTCTGGAAGGCCACGCTCTCTGTCCAAACTGTAAGTCCCCGCTTGACCCCAGCCTGTCCCCGCCGCCGCCAAGCGAACTTCCAAGTCCTGATCTGGACTATCAAATACCTTCTTGCTTGACATGATTTTCCTTGAAGTATCATAAAGAGAAATAACTAAAGATATGCAGCAAAATGAACCTCGTACAAAGCTTCTATCAT
Organism: Pteropus alecto; assembly: GCF_000325575.1. Classification (NCBI taxonomy): domain Eukaryota; kingdom Metazoa; phylum Chordata; class Mammalia; order Chiroptera; family Pteropodidae; genus Pteropus; species Pteropus alecto. The sequence continues at coordinate 796,375 of NW_006433950.1, read as the reverse complement.
CAGCCTAAAGTCATCACTTTACACGTTTTTAGAATAAGTAATAAAGACGTCAGCCGCATGTTATTTTAAGCTCCTTTTGGAATCACACCCCGGCAGCTGCCGCCCAGCATTCGGAGCTCTTGGCCCCAGGGGGCAAGAGGCAAAGTCACTTCTCAAGCAGCGCCCACCTCAGCAGCTGCCGAGTGACCTTATGCCGCGTGCCGACTGCGCCCCTAAAGCCGAAGTGTAATTGTCACTGGAAGACACCAGTTTTCAGCTGGCAAAGCGTGGCCGATGGCGTTGAAAGAGGGAGAGAGACGAGCGCCTTTTCTGCATCCTCGACCGTGGCGACAGCACAGTTAGGGTGACACAAGGCTCCGTTGCTCAGAGGGCAGAGCCCGCTCGGGGCAGAGCTGCAGGCACGGCAGAGGTGCCCGCTGCTGCCTGCGACTTCTTGGACTACAGTGGACATCGACTTTTTCACGTCTATGCCACGGGAAAAAACTATATGTATTTTCCCTTTTTTCCTGAGAGCTTAATCTACGATAACACAGAAATATTAAAAAGTAACCGATAGGGTTTTTTCAGCCTACTAGAAGTGTATCCTGCTTCGTCTCTATTATAATTCATTTTGTCAGGTATTTCTAAATTACGTGTCACACCTTAGAGCCCTCTCCGGTGAATCACACGTGTGTACACTATGTGTTGGGCTCTCGACTTTTTGTGTCCCTCTGTCCTGTGAAGTTGGGTTGAAGCCAGGAACCCACAAAGACTAGTGGTCCCGAAGGCAGAGAGGACTGGTCTGAGCTGGGGACACATAGGTGGCCGCACCTCCACCCCAACTTGTTTGTCCGGGCCTTCTCCACTGCCCCCCCATTCCCCCCAACACACACACAGGGCTTCTCTCCCCAGGAGAGAACAAAACAGATCCCCCCCAACCGTGCAGGCCTGCCAAGCACCCCGCCCCTTTTAACTCTGTGAAATGCGAGAGCAAGAGGAAGAGCAAACTTAGCAAACAGAGCCGTCTGGACAATCAAATACAGACAAGCGGAGCTTCTCTAATGAATCGCCCTGTACATGATGGAACGGGAGGGGCGATATGCTGGGCAGATGGGGCCAGATGTGGGCGAAGGGGCCCAGCTGGGCAGCCCGGGACGGAACCCTAAAGGAAACAGGAAGAGAGGACCAACACTGGAAGAATAATGGCTCCGTTCACCTCCCGGCTCTTCATCCCCTCCCGGCCTCCATCCCTCCCAGACCAGAACTGATGACACCTTGATTGACGGCTGGTAGACTGGGCAGGGGAGGGAAGAGAGTCGGAGGCAAAGCACCGAAGGTCTGAACAGACAGAATCTGGATAAAGGAGGCCCAGTGCTGCCCAGTGGACAATGCAGAAGGAAACACCTTAACCCCCGAGCGTCTGAGAGCAGACGGGCTGTGTCCCCCGCGTGGGAAAGTGGCAGAACCCCAGAGGGAAGGCGGCCTTACAGGAGTCCAGGCGGATGCGAGCGCAGAGGCACAGTTACTCCCAAGCCCCAGCACAGGGGGCAGCAGCAGAATGGCCCCGATGTCATTCACAGCAGCTATGTGACTGGAAGGGACCGGGCAGATGGGGAGAGGTGTGGCTCTATGGACACCTGATAGGCAAAACGGGGGACTCGCCCCACTTCCCACAGAGCTTAGACGTAACTACAGAAAGGGAGAGAGTCCACATACCTAGCGCCTTGGTCAAACGGGCCTGGGGGAAACTGAGTCACACAGAACAATTGGAAAAGCTACTTTCCTTGCACACCTCAGCTGTGTGTCCGCCACACGATGTAAAGTGACTTGGCTTTTGTCAAGGATAGCGACACTCGAAGCTGAACTCATAAGCCATTCCTGGCCACACACAGCTGTGGTCGGTGTGCCTGAATGAATAGTGCATGGCGTTATAGCGCTTATTGGGAATGAGTAGTTCATTTTATGATCTAAAATTTAAACCCTTTAATATGACTCCCAAGGGATAATCTGATTTGGAAACTCAAATAGGAAAACAAGAGGGAATAAAACTACAGAAAAAGCAGAAATTGTTTCTCTGAATTTTTCCTAAAGTGAACTCTGCTTTGGCCAAACAAGGCAAATGAGTAAAGCAATCTGTTTCTGGGCATAAATTTTTATTACAATTTGGTGAAAACGGGAAACCGTGCATTCCGTGCCCTTATCTGTGTCTGAAACGGGGATACACATGCTTCTATGTGCATAGCAACTGAGATGATGCGTGAGAGACGGCCATGATCGCGAACTGCCTCCTGGGGGAGAGGCCGGGGTCCGGAGTGGCAGAGAGGACTCTTCACTCGTGGATGCATCGCCTCAGTTCAGAGCGAGGTCGGCAGCGAGGCAGGTGAAGCACATGACTGGGCAGCCTCGCCCACCGGATGCCGAGGAACGCGCCAGCGCCTCCCACAGCAGAACCCGCTGTCACTCGGAACGGGTGACCCAGGGGTCCGGGAGCACCAGGGTGTCGGGGGTGGCAGTGCTGACCATCGCCTGGCGGGCCTGGACAACCTCTCCCGTCGGCCTCAGGTTTTCTCAAAATGGAGGGTCACAGGGACTAGTGCGAGGGATGACGAGGCCCTGAGTCTTGTCACCTCCTACTGCGGCTTCATCCGCTGGAGGCCTCTTCCCTTACAAGGCACTGATTGATTCTGGGAAGGGTCTTGAAGGGAGTCCATCTGAATCTCGAGAGGAGGTGCGCTGTGGACTCTACCGGTATCAGCTGAAGATTTTGCCCACAAAGACGATGTCGGCTGATCCAATAGGGACAAATAATCGGTGCTCCCAGAGTCGATTATAGTGCCGTCAGAAACGGAGCAAATACAAGACGTCGAAGGGTCATTTAATTCCCCTTACTGGTCATTTCGATGGCCGCTGTCAAATTCTAGAATTATTTCCCCCTGTTGGGAGCAAGAAATTCCACATGATACTTTTCCGAGAAGTCTCGGCTTAATCAATGAATAGGGGCACAGGGGCCAAGGAGAAAAGGGTGAGTAACTTTCAACTGGCCCGCACGAAAAGGGGGGCGGCTCACAGATGGGGGCGTGTGGGGCTGGTTAGCAACCCCCACCATCGGAACTGTCACAGTCCTCCGAGGCTGGGGATGCTACAGAGTGTGGCTCTGGTGTCCAGAAGAACAGAGAGACTCAGTCCCAGATCGAGAGTGGTTTCTCCAAGCTGAGGGGGGCTTGGGGGGGGAAGAGCCCCCACAGTTCCTGGGAGCCAGAGACTGAGAATTACGAAGACATGAGATGGGCAGCTTAGAAGGCCGAGGGCGCCCGGAGCACTTAGGTCTGTGACAGTCTTTTTTCCAGTGTCCCGGCTCTTTGCAATAATAGCAGAAACTAGGAGGTTTGGGGCCTCCTCTAGGGACTTGCATTTGCCGGAGTTGAAAATTAAGAATTTTAGCAGTCTTCCTCTTAGGTGACTCACCCAGGGCGTGAGCAGGCTGACTCGCCAGATTAGCTAGATCTGGAGGGGACATGGTCCCTCATTCTACTCCGGTCTTTTCTGCCAGAAGAGAAAGGTCTCGGTTTAGCTCGTTAATGAACGTGGAGTTAAAAGCCCTGTGAGTGGAATCAACACCGAAGGAAGGTTAGATTTTCTTTGAAAAGAATCTGAAGTTGATTATAATGGTCTTGAACAGATCCATCAAATTCTGCTCCAGCCCGCAGGCTTTGGGGCCTCCGCAGCCCCAGGAGGCTCTGGCACCTGCACAAGCCTCATCGCGTGACGGGCCAGCGGAGGCCATCTCCTGGCTGTCCCTCGAGAGACCTCTCGGGATTTTCCCAAGCAGCAGTGTTCATTTCTCCACGGACAAGCACATGAACCAGCTGGTGTAAGTCAGAGAAACCGGGATGGTGAGTTTAAGTGACGACATTAAATGCTTCGGCAAATCTGTGGGGACCCTGAGTTAGATTTTGGGAAAATCTTTTACGACGGCTCACGGTTCCGCTTTAGTGCAGGGGAGCGTAAGAAATTAGGGGTTCGGCCTCTTGATCCTGGGAAGGCTGAACTTCAAGGGGCCAGAGGAGGGAGAAAAGGGCACAGGAGCCTGAGACGAAGCGCTGGGGAGGGCGGCA
>NW_006433950.1:790859-791937 GCF_000325575.1 Pteropus alecto | reverse complement strand
GCGGCGGGGCGGCGGGGCCGTTCCGTCGTCCTCATCATTTGTTCGCCTCGATTAATGTTAAATTTTTATTTTACAAAGAGGCAATTTTAGACTCCAATCAAAATAGGTGTTGCAATCGGTTTATCAATTTCAGAGACACGGCTGTCCCGTTCGGAGTGAGGAGAAGTAAGTTTGGGCATTGCCAAAGGTCCCCGTGATGGCCGTTGGGACCCAAATTGCTTTTGGTCACATTGGTCCATTCAGTCAGAAATGTGCATGAGGAGAGACTGCGGTTTTTAAAGATAAAATCAGCCAGAGTCTTGGGGGACAGTGGCACCTTCAAAGTATTTAGGAAATCGGGACCCTACTTTTTAGGGGCTTTTTTTTTTTTTTTTTAATGAGCAAAAGTCTAAACAGCCTGCAGGCCAAACACCAGCTCCCGTGGAACAGCTAGCCCTGGAGGGGTCTGGCCTAAGTGCCAGACAAGTACTCACGGTCAAGGCCTTGACCGGGAAAGGATAAAGCCTGAAGTCAGATCCCAACAGAGCCTGGGGGCTTGGAAACAGAGAGAGAGCAAGCTCAGACCCTGGAGAGAAACTTCCCCTCAAACGCCAGGTGGGCAAGGAGGCGGCCACTCAAATGACGCTGCAGGTCTCCAGATCCTCATCCGGGCCGCCAAATAGTGTCGACCTTAAACAAATAAACAATCAGATATTTCTCCAGCAAAACGGGTTTATTCAGGAGCAACAGAGAACTGCGATTTGAGACGTGCCATCTAATGGTGCCACAGGCATGTGCCAAGAAACAAGCGCCTATATGCATATGTCACCCAATAGATGTTTGTGAGATGAACAATGGACGAATACATGACTATCGACACAGGAATTCATTTGACAAGGATTCACACGTATCCGACTGCTTGCTACTGACCAGACCTTCTCAGGCTCCCTGAACTGTCAACGAGGCCTGACTTCTGGACTCCCGTATTCCTCTCTGCGTCTTTAAGCGAGATTCCTATAAGTCAGTTTAACCAAAATCTCCCATCCTCCGTATCAGATCACCCTCCATATCTAATCAGGTCTTCTATCCCCCCACCCAC
>NW_006433950.1:790048-790816 GCF_000325575.1 Pteropus alecto | reverse complement strand
GGTTTGGCCAGTCTCTCCATGCCCCTGATGTTTCCTCTCAGGAATTTTCCATCCACTGACCCCGCCCCGCTCCCTGGCTATAAATTCCCACTCGGCCGGGCGGGGTGTGGAGTTGAGCCCAGTCCCTTTCCCCGGCTGCAGATGTCATCCCAGTGGTCCCCACACCTATTGTAATGGGCCTCGTTGTGTGAGGCCTCCTTCCCGAGCTTTCACAAGTATCGCTTGATGCTTTTTTCTTTAACACTATGTTTAAAGGACTTTCTAGAGGAAATAAAACGAGTAAGAGGGGGGGGGTGGGGAGAGAGAGGGAGAGAGAGAGAGGGAGAGAGAGAGAGAGAGAGAGGGAGGGAGAGGGAGATGGTGGGTGGAGAGATGGTGGGTGGAGGGAGAGAGAGGCGGCTCCTGCTGCCGTGAAACTTACAGAAAAGCGGGTCAGAACCTCCAAACCCCGCTCACACCCAGGGACCTTACTGCACAGCAGGCCATCAGAACCGTGGGCCCGGGTCTGGGCACGAATCCACAGACGGCGTCCTTCCCCCTCAACTGTAATATTGTTTATCTCCCACCTCCGAAAAGCAATGGAATCGATTGGATCGATCGTGTTCGTGGTAAACCACATCCACGTCTCAACGAACATCCAATCCTGGAATCCAGCTGCTGGAAAACACAGGCGGCGTTGAGGCGTCTTCATGGGGCACGGTCTCGGAGGAAAGGGGCCATGCCCACCTTACAGGAGCTGGCAAGAACGAGCGCTCTAGAAACGCTAGC
>NW_006433950.1:781069-789393 GCF_000325575.1 Pteropus alecto | reverse complement strand
GTGTTGAAATGGCAAATGCTGATGCTGAGCGTGGTTGGCTTTAGACAGCCCCCAGGGAGCTCTTTAATTCTGGGATGTTTAAAATTAGTGCCCTCTGTTCTAAAGTAAATTGACATTTTTAAAATTTCATTCATTCATTTATTTATTTATTTATTTATTTATTTATTTTAGGCAAGGCGACCTTTGGTTGACTTCACAGATTGCAAGGACCTAGTCAGTTTACAATCTCTTATTTTTTATTTTTTTTACGCCTATAGCACCCGGTATTCCTAGGTGGTCTCCCATCCAAGTACTAACCAGGCCCGACCCTGCTTAGCTTCCGAGATCACACAGGATCGGGCTTGTTCAGGGAGGCATGGCTGTAGATGACATTTTTTTGATTCAAGCAAATTCCTTTAAAAATCAAATGACCAAAAGTAAATTCGAAACTTGGGTCAGCTTTGTAGAAGGCCACTGAAGAGTTAGATCCCGTTTTTTAATAGTTGGGAAATAAAAAATAATTTCTAATGCGTTTTCATCTCTGGCATAGATATATACCTTAAGCACCAGATAACAGGTCAAATGCTCGTCAGTAAAGAAGTAAATGAATCATGGTACATCCTCATGCTTTTGAAAAAGGATGAGGAAAACCTGCGTACCGATGCAGATTTTCAGGATTCATTACATGACCAGAGGCAGAGCAGTGCAGACAGCATTGATCCAGGACAGGGCAAAGCGCCCCGAGTTGGTGCGGGGACCAAGTCCTGCACAGCGAAGAGGGTCCTTTGGCAGAGAGTGTAGAAAGAATTCAGCATACGTGACAAAGCTAGAGTCAAAAGGAAAGGTTATTAGAACAGGGGTGACACTCCGCACAGGATTCATTACATGACCAGAGGCAGAGCAGTGCAGACAGCATTGATCCAGGACAGGGCAAAGCGCCCCGAGTTGGTGCGGGGACCAAGTCCTGCACGGCGAAGAGGGTCCTTTGGCAGAGAGTGTAGAAAGAATTCAGCATACGTGACAAAGCTAGAGTCAAAAGGAAAGGTTATTAGAACAGGCGCGGCACTCCGCACAGAGTGTAGTCTCTCAGAGGCAGAGAGGGACAGTGAGAGACAAGCAAAGGCACTGAGAGGGACCCGAGTGGTCAGGGAATTCAATTTCTGTCATTCTTTGGTTCCCATTTCCTTTGATATGGACATACAGTGAGGAAGAGGAAGAGTGTGTAGCCTTGAGAAGGTGAGAATCTGTAGAGTGAAAGGCCTGCCGGCAGTTCCCAGCCTTGAATCCACAGGTTCCCCATGGTTTTAGCCTTAGGGAATGACCGTTTCCCCTTCACAGGTGTGGGGCGTGGGCTGTTAGCATCCCAGCGGAAATCTTCCTGTGTTCTGCAGGTGTCCTCGGGCCGGCTGCAGGGCTGATCAGCATGCTGCAGTCTCTGAATGTGACTTGATTAACATCTGAATTCTCTTGCCTCCTCCCTGCTTTACTATCCTACTTTTTAGATTAAGGAGAACTGGAGATAAGAATATAAATTTGTATTTGCTTGACCTACATTAAAAAAAGAAAGGATGAGGAAGAAATATAGGCAATGGGGATGAAGTAAACGGGGAGAGAGGACGGGCGGGAGAAAGATTTCTTTGTATAATTTTTATATAGTTTAGCCTTTTGAATTAATTACACAAATATAATTTATAATCTTAATTCCTTATAAGCAAGATGTCTATATTCATAGACTCGTAGTTATAAGAAACACTCAAGATAGATAAAACTGTGAAAAATAAAATAATTCTGAAAGTCATTTAGTGAAATTTTTCTAAGGTAGGTTACAATCAAGTTACTTTTTTTCTTTTTTCATTTAAGAAACTGGCCAGTTCTTCAGATTCAGAAATTTAGAGAGAAAGCATCGGGACTCTTGATTAGGCTAGAATTGGAAAAATAGCTGGTATCTTTTCACAGAAAATTCTGTAATAAATTTTCCTAGGGTTCGTGGAGCCAGATCGCACCAGATTGGAGACTGCTCCAAAGCGACACTGGCTGGTACTAGACGTTGAAATTCCTGTGAACTGGGTCTAAAACGATCATAAGCCTGAAATTCTTCTGTGCCTTCTGAAATTCACCGTCCGTCAAAATTCCCATAGCCTCTCCCTTTGCCTTCTTGTTCAAATGGAAGCCTGCAGCCCTCCCGAACTGTGGCTGCTTTTCCTCTTCATCCCTGGGCCTGGAGCGTGACCGCAAGCAGTGCCCCCGCTTTGAATGTCCCCACGGGATAACTGCTGCAAGATTCCTATCCCGGCCCTGACCTCCTCCCGGAGCTCCCAGTGCTTAGGTCTGATTTCCTAGTCTACGTCTCTGGGATTTCTAAGACACTGGGATTTCAAATTTCACTCTGCTCGAATGGAATTCATGATTCATACAACCGCCAAATCTGCTCCTTAGTCTTCGACATCTCTATAAATGACGCTACCACCAGCTGAGCACCTCGGATCAAAAATCTAGAAGTCATCTTGTTATTTCTCTTTCCAATACCCACATCAAGTCCATCGGCGAGTCCTATAGGACCAGGATCCACATCTATCGGTCGTACCACGTTCTCACTAAAACCACGCTGTTAGACGTTGCTCTCCCCTGCACACCCTCCATTCTCACTAATAGTCTCCACTCTGCTAAATCCCCTCCTGGTGTTGGCCGAAAGGTTGCTGGTGTCAGAGTATTAGAGGGAGGGGAAAGGTAAGTGGAAGTCAGTGGATAGGATGAAGGAGAGCCTGGCAATGCCAAGTCAGAAAACCGTGGGAGTGAGCGGCGCCGTGGGAGTGGAGGACAAGGTCACGGGGTGTTAGTTCCAGTGAGAGGCCAGATCACTTATACACATATTGCAAGCCGAGAATTAAGATAGTGGTGGAGTTGGAGAGAGAGGGTGACACAAGCTCAGATTTTTGAGTAATAAGGGGGTGACTGTAGGGATCGATAAACTGACGACACAGGTGGGGTAGCAGGTGGTGTCATCTGGTGACTGCAGCGTAGGAGTTGACCGTTTTTAGGAACGTAAGAGGGAGAAGTTCCTGGAAACAGAAACGAGGCTCGCCCGACTCGCCCCCGGATTTACCGCCTCACTCTGTCCTTTCCACTGCTGTCCTAGTCGGCGCTGTCCACCTTCTCTCTCTCCTAGATCTCTGCGCCTGAGTGTCCTACTTGGTTCCTTCGCCCTTATTTACCTACGTTTTGTGTCTCCGATACCGTGATGTGTTTTAAAGTCATGAAATTCTCTGGGAGAGAAGGCGGCCAGTAAGAAAATGGAATGGAACCGCAGACTGACTTCCTAAGTCAGAGCTGAATGACCGGCGGTGTGCTGGTCTTTCTTCCTTTGCTCCTTCTTGGCCACGATTTCCTTTTTTTCTGATTAAACAACGTTGAGACCTCTTAGCACTATGTCTGAGGGCAAGACTTGACACTTAAATGTCACTACGGATTCTGGATGACTTTGCTATTCTGTATTATCAATTGTTTAATAACAATTGTTCTAACACTTAAGGCATAATATTTTACTAACTAAATTCATAACTTTAGAACATTTTAAGGATTATATACCAGAACAAAATCATGCGTTCCTCACGTGTGAAATCGACAACATAAAAATACTAATGATATTCTAGAAAGGTATCCTACGGTAGCAACTAAAAAAATACAGAAAAAAAATAGACTATAAGGCTGTTCCTAGAAGCACTGTCTACAGTATTTTTTCAATGTGTAAAGACTCTAAGTGAGCAAACGCAGAATCACCCTAGACTGGTTTAAAACTACAACGCCCAACCCCACTCCTGATCCAAGGGGCCAGGACTTCTGGGAGGGAAGGCCCGACAAAGGCATTTTTAAAAGGCCTCCCCAAGGGCCCTAACCTGCAGTTATCAAACCAACTCTCTTCGGTGGGTTCACCCAGCCTTATCACCCTACACACCTGCAATGTGTTAAAGGAGTCCGAAATTTACACATCCAGCTTGGACTACCCTCCTGCCAAGTCCATTCTTACGAGCTCAGCTGCTTACTCAACGCTTCTCCTTGGATGTCTAATAAGCATGTCTAATTGGACATGAACTCTTTTGTTTTTACGCCACTCCCATCTCCGCCCAACAATTATTTCTAGCATCACCAAGTTCATGTTCTATGCAAAATCCAACCATTCCTCCCCTACTCCACCTCGACTATCTGGGCCCTCGTCATCTCTCGCCTGGGTTTTATTGCAGTAACGTCTCACCACAGCTACCAGAGTGACATACTTAAAATGCCTCATGTCTCTGCACTGCTCAAAAGCCTCTAATGGCTTCCCATATCACTCTCTTCAGAGTGGGCCTGCCTGGGTTTCCCACGGCCTCTCCTTCCACTGTTTCCCTAACTCGCTGTCCCCTGGCCTGACTGGCCTCCCTCCTGTCATAAGCCAGGCATGTTCTGCCTTAAGGCCTCAGCAGGCCCACTGGCAGCCGGAAGTCTTCCCCACTAGCCGCATGCCTAACTTCCTCACTTCCTTTAGAATGAGGTCGAAATGGCATCCTATCAACAAAGCCTTCCCCAAATACCCTAAATAAAAGTGGTACCCAACCGCGGGCGGGATTCCTTATCCCTCTTTTCTCTCCAGAGCACACATTACCACTTGATATATATTTCCTTGTTTGTTGACTGGCTACCTTCCCCGAGGATGCAGGTCCTGTGAAGGCAGAGATCTGTTTTGTTTACGACAGTATCCCTGGCCCTGCACAGTGCCTGACACGTGATGGGTCCATGATTTATTGAATTAATGAATACATGACATACATTCTCCACTATTCCTTCCCCACACGAATGGTTAGACAGCTACACTTATCCGGCCAGTGTCTCTGCTTCCTATACCATGGCAATTTATAAGCAAACTGAACCTTTGCAATGTGCCAACTGCCATGAAAGGGTTTGACATGACAAGGGTTTAACAGGTTAGCAGTGGGTCTATACACCGTATGCAACCATATACACCATATGTGTATGTATATGTATATTCGTGGACATATATGTATTCACATACATGTGTGTATACCATGTACAATATGCACATGCATGTACACATGTGTATATATCATATACAACCATATACACCACATATGTATGTACATGTATATACACGAATATACGTGCATATGTATGTATATGCCATATGTGTATACATGTACTTGTGTATACATTACGTATGTGTACACCAGCATGTGGATGTATATGCCATATACAACCAAGATGCCCCATCACTGAACAATCGAGTTTAGGACCTGCAAGGATTTTAGAGATTATCCGGTGATCCGAACCCCACAATTTTTTCTTCCCAGAGTACCAACAATCATCAATTCTATGGCGGTAATACTCTCAGGACAAGAACCGCTAGCACCTTCTTCTGTAACCCCTAAAATATACTTTAAATGGTATTATCTGCTCTGGACACCCAAAACTAGTTACATGTTACAAAGTGATGGCCGCCTGCCAGAATCACAGACACAAGGCCGTCTAAAGAACTGATTTAATTAGTTGTGAACAGTGTGAACGTCCTTAAAAACACTGCAGTTCACACACTCCCTCCCTAGTCCTTCTCCACCTCCTCCCCACCTCGACCCCACACAATTACACAAGTATACCAAATTTTTAAAAAGGAATTGAACAAAAACAGAAGCCCAACGCTCAGCAGAAATCCGAAGTCACTCCAGCCTCGAACTTTTAAATCATTGGCCTAGTGAGAGCAGCCCTCAGATGCACTGTGACTCAGCACTTTGGTGCCTGAACCATGAAATGAGATAAAGATCTTGTTCCCTTCATGGCATTAGCTAAATCTGGAGCTAAAATAAGTGAGCTACCTCAAAAACACAGTCAGGGACTGAAATGTTACAGCGCTCGCCCTGACACAGCTTTGACTCAGTATGTGATGACAGGGAGGAGAATGTGTCAGCCGAAGCACACGGAAGGTTCTGAAATAACTTACTGACCCATAAAATTAGCGAGTAACAATGCCGACTGTGATCAACACTCAGGAATGGAGAAAACGTTGTAAATCAGTGAAAATAAAATAAAAGTATGAACTGTGGTTGACCGGTTTAGAGTCAGGTAAAAAATAAGCTAGGGAGGGAATTTATCCAGCTATTCTTTACTAGATTATCAGAAGCTACAACTGAACCACGTGAGGGTTTTCCCCCTCACCTTGCAAAAAAAAAAAAAAGGAAAAAGAAAAATTGAGTAAAACTGAAATGAATAGAAAAGTCCAGCTCTTTGTGACTCTTCATGGGCAGAAAGAAAATAAACCATATGAAGGTTGCAATAAAGACAAGTTTAAAAAAAAACACAAGTTTTCAGTTCATATACTCACCTTGAGCAGGAATTGATGGAGGAAGAGAATATGGTAAAGGCCAAGCAGGAAAATTGAGAGAGGTGAGATCATGAAAAAGGGCTGAGGGGCAGTCCACACAGGTGGCTGAGGAAATTGGGGAACCCCCACCACTGAAGCCAGGAACTGAAATGAATAAAGACAATGAACAGAGACGTGGAGACAGCCTATAGGCAAATGGGCACAAGACAATGGCTCTTACTTAGTTTTACCTCTGATTCTAAGTGTTCTGCATATATTAATCCTCAAAACAAGCCAATGATATAAATACTATTAAATTTCATTTTACGTGTGATGAAACAGCCTCAGAAAAGTAACTTGCTCACAGTCACGATGTTAATAAATGGCAGAGCCACGCTACCAAACCACACAGCCTAACTCTACCACCCCTTTCTACTGCCTCTTATGAACGTCTCAAAATGTGAAAAGGAAGTAGGAGGTTGAGATTAGTGAGGCCTTTAATGCATTCAAAACCAGACCTCGTGGGGCTCAGAATTTCCCCTGAGAAACCTGCAGCCTAGTGATGGAGTTCAGACTCACACCAAAGCACCAATCAAGTCGCACATCAGACCTGTCTGCAAAAGGCACAAGCCAAGGGCAGTGAGAACTCAAATGCAACAGCAGTGTTCACAGGCTGTGGAATCCAGGAAGACGGCACTGGAAGAGTGGCATTTTGGGATAGGATCTGAGGAAAAGGGGAAGAGTCAGGTGGAAGGAGCATCATGATTTCACATCAATTATTCCCCAGAGTTTTCAGGATACATCTCAAATTCCTTGGCATGGTACTCGAGGCCCTCCACAACCAGGTCTTAAGAAGTGCCAAGGAGGAGAGATTATCCTGAGATGCTTGCGCTGGAGTCTTCACTAGTTCGAGTTCCAAAGGATCAGAACATCCGGTTTTTCTGTGTCCATAAATTATTAGTGGGTTAAAGGCAGGCTTATGCTTTGTAACACTCCCCACACTCCCGCCTCTCTGCACATCTGAGCAGGTGGTAGGTGACAGCAAAGGCCTCTCTGCACATCTGAGCAGGTGGTAGGTGACAGCAAACATTTTCTGATGCCATTGTAAACCAAAGGGCATCAATTACCAGGTGACTGTGTGCCCATCCAGGCTGCCTCATAGCATCTAGATGTGTGGTGTTAGCTAATTTTAAACCTCTCAAGTAAGAGACTTAAACACACAATCCAGATTCAACAGGTGGACCTTGGTTTGGCCCTAGACGCCACAACTCAACTGTAAAAGGACGAGACAATTGTGAAAAGCTAAGTATGGACTAGGAATTAGAAGGAATTCATTTTACTAAATGTGATGTGACTATGCTTTCTAAAGTCATCTATTAGATATACACTTAGGGTGTTTGGAAGTGAACTAGCGTCCCTTAAAACACTGGAGCTAAGGGAGCACCGGGGATCGATGAAACAAAACCGGTGGCACGTGACTGCTGTAGTCTTGGATGTAATTTACTACTTTGGGTGAACTGCTGGGGACCCCCCGATATAAAACACACACGACGCAGACACACACCCAGGTGCTGGTTTTCATCGTAAGCCCCGAGGGAACCGGACCCAAAAGGTCGCCGGGCGGCGGCGTCTGGGATCCTGAGGACGACCTGCGCGAGCCGGTGGGAACTCCCGCCGGCCCCCGGCATCCCCAGTCGCAGCCGCCAGGTTGCATAAGCAGCCTGCTTAAGGTCACTTGGATTGGGGCAGAGTGTTGACACAATAGCTTTGATCTCCCAGGGAAAAGAAAAATAGGAGTTCAGCTGGGGACATGCCAGGGAGACGGCTTTTAATGCCACTTGGTGATTTTCCATGTCTAATTGAGAGCCTTTCTGAGCTGAAGGGAGTTTGCGAAGTGAGGTGATGAAGCTCTAGGGGTGCCTGGGCCTTTTCAGAAGGGGGCCTCTGCTTTGTAAGTCAGTTGCCCAGACGGGATCCCCTGTAGCTGACCACGTGTGCT
>NW_006433950.1:752548-780469 GCF_000325575.1 Pteropus alecto | reverse complement strand
TTCCTCCCCCCCACCCCACCCCCCCGGGCCGGTGGGCCCGGAGGCCCCGTGGGTCAGTGCTTGGGTGCATTGTTCCGTGGGCAGGTGATCTGAGGGGGCTGGACCCGCTTCGAGAAGAAGCCGTGGGTCCCGGCCAAACACCTGAGTGCACGCCGACTAAAAATAAATGGGCGGCCTCGCTGTCGCTCTTCGCGGGGCTGGAATCTGGCATCTCAGGATTTCCAAGCCCTCGAAGCCCCGCAGCATCCTCACGGGGCTGAGACTGTCCGGGTTTGAAAGCCGAGAAAAATGAGAATGGTCCTTAGGCAGTGGGACGGGGACAGTTGGGAGTAACATGGACTTCCTGTTACCTTACCGGAAACGCTAGTCTCTGTTATATAATTCATGTGTCTGTGAGTGAAGACTTAAGTGGTGTATGTCTCAGCCACCTAAATTTATGTAACTTCCCTAAGACCTAGGTCACTCCAGTTACTAAGACCCCAGATTAGTCCACCATGTGAAAATAAAACATGACCTGGGAACTTCTTGGCCTTTTCCTGATTAGGGGAGTCAGCATGAACAGGGATTCTCACCTGTGCTTAATTGTTAGCAAGGTTTGCGGGTTGTAAAGCTTAATAGTCATTTCTTTTTAGAGTTTTGGAGTCTTCTTGATCTGGTTACTGGCCATCGAAGACATTTGGCAATAGTGAAAATCCGGAATTTTTTTTTCAATAGTTTGGTTTTCTCCGTGGCGGTGTTTCATTGTTTCCGTCTGGCTTGAGTATAACCTGTTTGCAGGTGTAACTACCATCTGCTTTGTTACTTTAAGTTAGTGAGTGAACAGCATCACGATGGAAAATGCCAAATAATCCCAATGAATAAAAGATATTTTTGGAAGGTTATGATTTTAGAACAGCGCTTCTCAGAAAAGTGGATTTTAAGTTCTTACAAATCTTTAAACCAGCCTTTGTATGTAACCTTTTTTTTTTTTTTTTTTAATCTTTTATTGAAGGCATACAGAAAGTTAGCCAAGGAATACCATCCTGATAAGAATCCAAATGCCGGTGACAAAGTAAGTTATTTGAGACTTTCCCCCATTTTAAAGTCAAGTTGCCCTCCTTAAAAAGAGGAATGTTGTAAGGCCACAGAGCCAAGTTTTTCTGTTAAGAGTATTTGTTTTGTCATAGGAATACTAACCTTCTGGGCAGGGATAGGTGATAAACAGGACCGGAATCAAACCAAAGGCAACTTGCATGTTTTAGAATTAAGTGAATTCTGGGTTCCTGAAGCCTTCCCCCACTCTTCCGTTTGAAAATCCAATTATTTTCCTTTTTATTTTTTCTTTATAGTTCAAAGAAATAAGTTTTGCATATGAAGTACTATCAAATCCCGAGAAACGCGAGTTATATGACAGATACGGAGAACAAGGTCTTCGGGAAGGTAGCGGCGGAGGTGGTGGCATGGATGATATTTTCTCTCACATTTTTGGTGGGGGATTGTTCGGCTTCATGGGCAATCAGAGTAGAAGTCGAAATGGCAGAAGAAGAGGAGAAGACATGATGCATCCACTCAAGTGAATACCTTTTTCTTTTTAAAAAATACTTAAGTACTTCTTTTTCAAATAGTAACAGTAGAAGAGAAAAAGTATCAAAAAGTGTTCTGTCCTTCATCAGAAAACAAAATCTTCCATTTACCTACTGTCCTCATTTGCATTGGATAACCTGGGCGTTTGCATTTTGCTAAAGATGGTGTTTTTACTGAGTAGGAAAGTGATTTATATGCTTCTGAAGCTGCTTGATACTATATGATTTAAAATTTTAATAATGAAGAATCTCTTTGATGTCCTAAAATCTTCCAGGTTACGTTTATTTAAAAACTTACAAAGTGAGTACCTGTCAGCCTAGTTTGTTTACATGTGATAGTCACTCATTACTTGATCCTCTGTGTGAACTCTCCTGAAGTGGTTTCCATGGAGCTCGCTGGCTTCGAGCCTGACATTAACCTGACAGCACATGAATGATGTCTGACCTTGATCTTAGATTGCGAGCTCGTGAGCCCTCTACAACATGAAAATAGCTGTTTTACTTTGCAAATGTGTGATGCCTTTTATCCTGTTAATTTATTAGCTAATAATGAATTTACTAGCAAATAAATGCTAGAGGCTGAATTTCAAGTATTTACTTATAAATCATATTATCTAGTTTATACATTGGAGTAGAGAAAGTAAAGCGTAATCTGTTACACTGTTTGAGTCTTATTCTTAGATTTGTATTCTAAAAGAATTTACCCTCTGAAATCATTTCGATATCATTCCAAGAATAATACTCATGCAGCCTGAGTTCTTTCATTGTTTTCTTTGATATGGAAATTGTCTACAAAGTAAATAGGATCCAGAGAGTGTTTGTTGTACCTTATGGTTCTTCATATTCTTTAAAAAAAGTTTTTTATGTTATACGGTAAATGCAGTTTTTATTTACTGCTGCTATAACGTTATTGAAAATGTCCTCGTTATGACAACATCTCATTTGGGTGGCTTTATAATATTCCATTCCATGATTTACTTAATCATCTACCTTTTCTATAGGAAGTTGCCAGTTTTTTTCTATAGTAGTGCTGCTGTGAGCATCTCTGTATACAGCTTTGTTGCTCTTTGGCACAGATTCACAGGCAGGCGTTAATGTTTTGAGGCCGATAAATACAAGTAAATTGTCTTATGAGGGATTCTGCCGGTTTGGTTCCACTGGCGCGAAGCTGGTGTGCCAGCTCTGCCAGACCATCACCCACATTTTCCCTTCCTTGTCCACGTCTGTCGAAATGAAGATTTTTCTGGCCTCATTTAGTGGTTTTGCATACTGACCGTAATTTAATATGTCAGGGGAAAAGACCTACCTGTTTGTTTTCTGTAAACAATTTAGTTAAAAGACAGGTGCAACCAAGAGCTTTTGTCTAAGGTTAGGTTATATATATGTCAGTATTTGGAAGTGCTGGTAATGTTTCATCCATAAGTATTTTATTCTCATACTGCCTGAATGTATAAAGTTTTAGCTTAAGAGCTTAAGATAACGATTTTGAGAAAGTGTGAATGCCACAAATAGTATAGGTGCTTTGCAAAATATTTCCAACTATTTTTTGTTGTTCTCTTTTAAAAAGTAAATCTGGACTACTAAGGTAGATTTGAAAAAAAATGAGAAGCGTAAGACCAAACTAAATGCATTGCACCCAGATCCTAAATGTAGAGTAGTTTTGAGACTTTTGACATGCGTACATTTTTTTCGAGGTTTGTTTGGCAATGAATGGTCCTATAATTCTTATGTGCTATATGAGTAAAGGCGAGTTGGGTTTTATCAGTTGTATTTTTTTAGTGGACTTTTTTAACTCAACCTCTTTTGGATCATAGACCTCTTTGAAAATTTGGGGAAAATAGTTCCACAGTTTTGCTTATAACTCACTGGGTACTTCAGAGCTCTAAAACTTGTTGACTGTTGAAAACGTGTTTTTTTTCCTTATTATCACATTGTAGATAAGGCCTTTTTTGAGACATGCATAATCTGAGTGCCTCCCATAAGTTGTAATATGACTTTGTTGCTTTTCTAAATTGTCCTTGGAGCAGAGCCTTGTAACAGCATGGACTCTGGAGCTAGACTACCTCTGGGATCTTGGGCAAGTTACTTAACCTCTCCGTGCCTCAGTTTTGTCTTGTCAAATGGGGATAATAATTGTACCTCCTTCAGAGGATTGGACTAGGTGGACAGCTCCTGCCTGAAGCCAGAATAAGGTTGTGATGCTTTGGGTTTGTGCAGTCATCAGCTTTATCAGAAAACGCCGCGCTGGAAACTGTTGGCCTGATGCTGTAGATTCTGGCTCTGAGTACCATATACTGTTCATAGCCCTGAAATCTTTCTCCTATTTTGATCCACAAAATAAAACCTCAGTCGGTTGACTTGATGTGTTTTTGAACGTTTTAAAAGCTTATAGTAGAACTCCCACCAATAGCTGTCGTTTATATCTGGTACTTAAGAGAACTTGATTGGACCTAATTCTTTTCTCCCTAGAGTATCTTTAGAAGACCTGTATAACGGCAAGACAACCAAACTACAACTTAGCAAGAATGTGCTCTGTAGTGCGTGCAGTGGGTAAGTGCGTGTTCTGGTTTATGAAATAAATCTTCTGTTCTTTCAGTGGCACAGAGTCTCTACCAGATAAAAATTGTTCATGACTCGAAACTTAACTACCCAACACAGAACATTCTCTGACACATCTGAAACTCAGCTAAATGACCAGTCATTGGGGGCTGAAGAACTCAGTCAAAGATGAAAAGAGGGATTCGTCTTTGTAATGGCCTGTTGGAATGGTCTGTGTGCAAAAATCTGATGGGTGCTTTTGCTTGCTCTAGCCAAGGTGGAAAGTCTGGAGCTGTTCAGAAGTGCAGCGCTTGTCGGGGTCGAGGCGTACGCATCATGATCCGACAGCTGGCTCCGGGCATGGTGCAGCAGATGCAGTCTGTGTGTGCCGACTGCAACGGCGAAGGTACGCGTGCCAGCACTCCGCTTTGAGGGCGGGGGTGGGGCGGGGCTGGGAGTGTAGGAATCGAGGAGGCTCCCGATCTTTCTTTTTCAACGTGTTTGTATTCGTCTTATTGTTAAAAGCTACAGAGTTCTAAAAGAAAAATGTGAAAATAATTATTTTATCATGCACAGGCTCAGTGAACACAGATAAACAGTAACTTTGTATTATGTTCTTCCTTTTTAATTCCAAAAACGGGCATTGTTCTGTCCTTTTATATTTAAAAGGTGATATTTGATAAAGAGGGAAACAGCAAATTTTAATTACCATCCAGATCAGTGGAGGATTTTACTGTAAGCTTTAGTTAGCTTTTGAGACTAGACACTGGGATTGAAGCTCTTCTTACAGAAGTGACTGTTCTAAGCTTGGCGGGCGGAATGGCTCTTGAGACTACTGCTCACCTCTGCCTTTTAGGGCTTGATGGCCACAGACAGTACGGAAACAAACGGGCATGACCGTCTTCCCGTTACACATTACCAGCACAGACAGAGGCATGCCCTCCTGGGCCTGTGGGCCTTAGTTTGCCAACTCTTGTCCTAGGGCAGTGCTATCCAAAAGAATTTTTCTGTGATGGTGGAAATGTTCTGTATATGCAGCGTCTAGGGCAGTAGCCACTAGCTCTGAGTACTTGAAATGTGGCTAGTGTGACTGAGGAACTAAAATTTTTTAAATTTTAATAAAATAAAACAAATAGCCACAGATGGCTAGTGGCTGCCATGTTGGACAGCACAGTTTTAGAACATCCTTTTCCAGATTGCTTCTGGAAGTGACGAGATAATTTGGAGACGGTGCAGATTCTTTAGTTACCATCCTAGGGAGTCTTGGGGCATGTTACCTTCTTACAGTTGCTAGCAGTTCGTGCTGTCAGACCAGAGTTGACCGAAATCTTCCCATGCACCATTACCGTTTTGAGGAACTGATGTTTTTTAGAACATACGTTGCAAAGTAAGCATTCTAGAAACAGCCCCTGAAGTCATTAATTAAACGTCTAAGCATCAAAGTGTGCCAATAATCTGCCATCAGAAATTGACGCCATTTTTTTTTAATAATCTATTGTGTACAACTTCAGTTTTACTCTGTTATACACTCATCAGACTTTTCAGAGAAATATGTAGAAAGAAAACCGTGTCGTCATACACACGGTATGGAGGCACTCACACCAGTTAAGTGCAGCCATCTGCAGGTGGCGTCAGGAGTTCTGCGATAGCGAACCTGAGTAAAGGTGAAAGCCGTGCAGGACGCCTGAGCAGCTGTCATTCCATGAAATAAACGACATCCGGCACCGACCGTACAGTGTAATAATGAGCCATGAAGGACATTTGAAATTTTATTTGTGTTCTCCATCTATCGTTAAAGGAAACTCGCACCGAAACAAAAAACAAAGACGCGTTTGTAGAAGCTCCAGCATCTGGCTGCCCATTGTTTCCTTGACCTGTAGGCTCTCTTTAACTTTAGGAAGTAGAGTCAGGAGCCACGAAGGTATTTTAAGATACATTTTACTCAAATAGAGGAGACTGAGCGGCTGGGCCCTTCAGGTAACCTGCAGCGAGATGTGAGCTTTTGTTGTGAATGATGCTTTAAACAAATCTTTAGGTAGCTATCAAAGGAAGTCCAGAAAATGTATTTAATGAATAAGAGCATCATGGAGACCTGGCTGACGTAGGAGCATAATGGAAGTCGATGCCCTCTCTTTACAGGAGAGGTGATTAACGAAAAAGACCGCTGTAAAAAGTGCGAAGGGAAGAAGGTGATCAAAGAAGTCAAGATCCTGGAGGTCCACGTGGACAAAGGCATGAAGCACGGGCAGAGAATTACGTTCACTGGGGAAGCCGACCAGGCCCCGGGCGTGGAACCAGGAGACATTGTTCTTTTGCTACAAGAGAAAGAACATGAGGTAATTTCCTTTTTGTTGGATTTATTTTTGTTTTATTCAACAACGTGTCTTGCGTGCAACATACAGGTTAGATCTGTTTGGGTTCCCTGGAGCAACACGGCTCAGTGGTCAGGCCGAGCTCATGCGAGCTGCCTTGTTCTGTACACCACGGCACGTGCGGTCAGGAGCTCTGGGGCGGTCGCATTTGGTCCCAGCGTGGCCATCGACCAGCGCCATAAACTTAAGAAGTCCCGTTGTCTCTGTACCCCAGTTTCCTCGTGTATGAAGATAAGGGCACTGGACCAGACGACATAAGGCAGCTCGTGCTTCACAGTGGAACTTCTGCTGGGTGGTGGGTGGACGAGGCTTCTGTCCTCAGTGCTGCTCTTTGGGTTTGTTTTACATACTGGGTGTCCAAGTGAGCTTTTCTTGAAAGAGAAGGTTCTGCGGGTTTTTTTATTTTTAAACTTCTGATTGGGTATGTATTGTATCTGTTACGCACAAGGCAGAGTTAGCTGGTCTGATGACGCGATGCGGTCGGGTGAGTGTTTTCGGGACACCGCCATGCTGGTGTTTAATGTGCCGTGGCGGGGAGTGTAGGCCCCTGTTCATGAACATCAGCGAGCTCTCCAGGAAACGTCCCTGGAGTGAGCACCCACATTCTTGACCATAGAAGAATTCAAGAGGGTTCTGGCTCTGTGCTTGATCACGTTGACTCAAGTTCCTCTGAAAGGAACATCACAGGTCAGCCTCCTTTTTAGTTGACATTAAATGTTTTTTCCATTTGGTGGTGATTTCTCCTAATAAAGTAAAATTTTAAATCACTTTAAGCATCCAGTAGAGAATAAAGCCACACTGAGATGCGGAGTCTGGGAGTTTGATGAGACTCGGTCCTGCACTAGGTGTGTGTGGCTCTCGCGCACTGGGCTTTCTCAGGGTGTCCTGGTCAGATTTCTTAACCTCTGCAGAGGTAGCACTTGCGATACGGATCCTGCCCCTTAAAGTCTTACAGGTTGGAATATTCGTAGCTCTTCTCTAAGGTTCTCTGGCATTTTAGCCACTTCCTCATGCGTTCAGTCTTGCCTTCCACGCACAGCAGCGTGCAAGGCCTACAAGGCAGAAAGATGCACAGCCCAGGGATCGATCCAGTCCACCTGGGGGTGTGGAGTGTGCCGTATCGTAAGACAGCACAGACTGGGAGAGTGTTCTCATCGCTACGTCGCGGGCGTCCGAGGGCCGTCGTCGCAGGAGGCCTGGCCATGCAGCGGTGAGCGCAGTGGAGGCGTGAGAGGCGCTCCTTGCTCGGAGGAGACGTGATGTCATTGGTGTTGGGCGCGTCAAACCAGTGGCGGAATCTTCCTGCAAAGTTCAGTCTTTAGTGAGGCCGTGTCATGAAATGGGAGTTTAAAAATAGAGATCCCTGGGTTTGGAGACTCGGGCCTTGTTCTGACTCGTGTTGACTGGCTTTGGGTCCCTGGGCTTGGCTTGCTTAACTGAAAACCAAATTTGTCTTCTCCCAGATGGCCGTTGCAGAATCAAGTAAGGAAACCAGCCAGCTTGCTTGCTTTGGGGCTGGGAAGTAAGTCCCTTCAAATCGTTGGCAGTGGTGGAGTTGCATGGAATTTTCAACAGACAGCAGATGTGACTGGTTATTGGAGGTGGAAAGTAGGAACTGGTAAAGGTTAGAAGGGAAGTTCATGCAGGAAGAGGACAAAGGTCGTTCCTTCTTGGCTTTATTATGACCAGTAAAGTAAGTTGGGGTCCAAGATGAGATTTAGGCCGTTGTTTAATTTATACCATTGAAAATATTCTGAACCTTCTGAAGAAAATGTGACTAGTTTGAACTAGTTCATGAAAAAGCTTGTAGTTATTTTGTTTTGGGCTTTCTTTATTTTCCCACTCCCAAAACTCGTGCTAAAGTAATTGTGAGGCCGTAAGATCGGGATGAGTGCGATATCTGAGACAGTATAAATCTTTTGTTCAAAAAACATTCAACTTTGAGAATGCTATATGTCACGTGTGTTCATCTTTTCAGCACGTGTGTTGGTTCACACTGGCTACCATGGTGCATTAGTGTAGCAAAGAACCACAGTGTCTGGTGATGCTAGTCTCTCTTTTGTACTCTGTACTTAAATTTTTCAGAAATTACAATAGCTTTTAAGTGTTTGATTGTCTGGTTCTTGATAGCGCCCTCCTCATTAATCTTGTTTTTTTGTTTTGGTTTTTCATAAATTCCCTCCTTGTTCCTGCTTGTTTATTTTCTGAGTTTTGATATCAAATTGACTAGCCTAACCACCTCCTGGCCCCAAAACAACCCTGATACCATTTGTTGTTGGAGCCACTCTAAGTCGAGCTCTCCGGTCCAAGAATGGCATATTCCTCTGCCCCTGCTGCTGGCACAGCTTTGCCCTGGGGACACCCGGTAAAGGGTGACTCAGGTCTCCTGGTGCTGCCGAGGCTGCTGGCCGGGACCACTAGACACGGTCATGGTTTCAGATGAACTTCCTTTCGTGGGTAAATTTAAATTTAGGAGGATAATTTAAGGAAAGAGGGTATCTTTCAGGTTCTCTCTCTCCTCTGCATGAAGCATCCGGCATTCTTTGGAAGAGAGAGTTGTATTGAGAAAAAAACCAGGTGACCTTTCACTGCAGTTAATTTTATTTCATCTTAAATTTCAAAAGTTAAGTATATAGATATTTGTAAATTCTTATAAGCAAAAGAAAATCTCGGCATGTGTGAAATTGGATGTATTTTTTTCTACACATTGGAAACGGAAACATTCTTTGTTTACTGAATAACCTTTGCTGTTACCTATTCTGTTTGATTTACATTTATCTAAGCAGGTTTTGAATTTTATTTGAGATAAAGCTTGTTTGTACGTGTGTAAAGCATGGGATTTAAGCGCCTTTACTGGCCGAGCATTACTGGTTGAACTTTTTACATTGAACTTGGACCCTCCCCTTCCCTTGTTAGAATCATGTCTGGGGAGTGCTCCAGGTGAACCGGTTCTACAGAATCCCACTGGGCCTTCGGAAGCAGGGTCAGGAAAGGAATGGGCTGGCAGAACCTACCCGGTTCTGTTTTTGGAGCCTCAGCTGTGCCTAATGAGCCATTGTTTGCCTCATAAAAGTTTCTTATTACTTGAGAATAGCTACATTTCCTTATTTAAATTTAGGAAATTAGAAACAGTGGCACTTTGGCTCTTGAAGTGAATGGTGGAATTAAGGTTTTGAAATCGATTCAGAGAACACAGTACAAGAGTACGTACGGCTCCATACTTTTTTAAAAAAACCTTTCTTGTACGTTTTATTTGTAGGTGTTCCAGAGAGATGGGAATGATTTGCACATGACATATAAGATTGGACTTGTCGAAGCTCTGTGTGGATTTCAGTTCACATTCAAGCACCTTGATGGACGTCAGATTGTGGTGAAATACCCGCCTGGCAAAGTCATCGAGCCAGGTGCGTCTTGATTTCTGTCTGATCTGGGGTTCCATGTCCTCTTTCACAATTTGAAATTTTTTTATAGTAGGCGACAGGTGACTCATAAAAGAATATTGTTGAGAACCTTTCTTCTTGGATAAAATTCTTAATGCTTTCTCTGATACTCAAATAACAGGATGTGTCCGTGTAGTTCGCGGCGAAGGGATGCCACAGTATCGTAACCCCTTTGAAAAAGGTGATCTTTACATAAAGTTCGATGTACAGTTTCCTGAAAACAACTGGATCAACCCAGACAAGCTTTCTGTAAGTGTTCTCTACATTTAAACAACAGATGACTTAAGGTTTAATAATAATTGTGTTTCTTTGTCACTTTCCACTTGTTTTTGGTGCTAAGATTTTAAGATCACACAGTTTATAATACGCTTTTTAAATATTTGAGTGATTAATGGGCTGTCCTGGTATCAGAATGAGAGTTGCTGGTTAAGCCTTTCTGGGGCCAGCCAGGGACCAGTAGGGTAAAGTGGCCTGGGTGTGGTGCGGTGGGAGGGTTGGGGCTCCCTGGGGAGCAGAGCCCTCACCTGGAGACGGCAGCCCTCCAGCTAAGCATCTGCTGGCAGTTCCGTGCAGGATTAAAGGCGCGTCTGGTATAAAATTTTCCAGTGTTTAAACGTTGGCAGCTAATTTTGTTTTTTTCCTGAGCGACAGATGGGTTGCACAAAAGATGCCTGCAGATTTGGCCTCTGGGTCATCAGTTTGTGGTCTGGCTTAAAGTACAGACACATCCATTTTAACTCTCAAAGAGGCCTGCAGCTCGGATGGTGTCAGAGGAAGGCGAATGAAGATACCTGACCACTAACCTTATTTTTGTTCCTTTTAATGAAGGAACTAGAAGATCTTCTGCCCTCTAGACCGGAAGTTCCAAACATAATTGGAGACACGGAGGAGGTAGAGCTTCAGGAATTTGACAGCACTCGGGGCTCAGGAGGTGGCCAGCGGCGTGAAGCCTATAACGATAGCTCCGATGAGGAGAGCAGCAGCCATCACGGACCCGGAGTGCAATGTGCCCATCAGTAAACTCTGCAGACCGATTGCACAAGTGGATTTTCTTTCCACGTCTGCCTGGTTTGTTGTCAGCGACCCCGCTGGAGGGTCTGGTCAGTCCAGATGAGCTGATGGACATCTGTTGGTCTATGTGTAACTTTTAAAATTGGTATAATATCTACAGAGTGTATAATTTAAACTAACCACAGAGCTTTACATCTTCATTTCGACTGTTCCGTAGCAGAATAAAGCACTTGAAAGGAAATAAGACTCCCTTTCACACATGGGTTTTAAGTTTCAGTCCTGGCATCTGTGCTTGATTTTTATCGGTTTCGTGTAGATTATTTTTTTGTTTCATATTTTAAATTCAAATCCCACATTGTAAAGTTTGTGTACAATTTGTCCTGAAGCTTTGTGTTTGGCTGCACCTGCATAAGCTGCTACAAATAGAATAAAGAATTTCATAGCCTGTATCTATCATTTAGGTGCATGGAAAAAAATGGGCTTTGCACACAATGGGTTTGGAGCTGACTGGGAACAATGGAAAACATTACATTAGCTGTGGTTGTAAAGTTTTTCTTTTTTTTTTTTCTTTTTTTTTTTTTTTTTTTTACCATCTTGTGAAAGGTTTTTGAAACTTGATAATAAAAAGCAGTGGTGTAAATTATTTCTTTGTGTCACATTTTTAGAAGGAAGAACACATTTTGAACTGTAAAGTGTAACCTTAAACTGGAGAATGTGCCCTTAGTTCTGATTCTTAAGTGGCTCTTAGAAACCCATTGGCCTGCAGCTAATGCTTCAGGCACATGCCCGTTGTATAGTTTTAAAGAAGCAAAAGAAAGTTTAATATGTCGGTGGCTTGAGCACTGGGGCCAGGGCGACCCAGCCTGCACCTCCCCCCAACCACCCTCTTTTTAAAATAAGGTAACAGTAAATCGATATTGAAACCATGTCTGCATAGAACCTGTTCAACGCTCTGTTTTCATTAAATGTTATAGTTAAAGGTTGTCTCCATTAAGTTCAGTATTTGAGACTGGGGGAAGCACTGGTTATTACTAATGTTTTATGGAAACGTACGACTCAGACTGATATGAGAAAAATCAGGTGAAACTACATGAAAAGGATGTGTTGCTCTATCCATCTTCTATTGCCTTCTTTTCATTCCCAGAATAGATATTTTTAGAACACACTTTAATTTTGGGGAAGAGAGACCATCAGTTTTACATTTCACATTTGTACAAGAACAAATGGGGGAAACTGAAAACTAAAGATTTTAAATGTACTATGCCATCCCTGAGCCTAAATATAATACTTGTAGTTTATTTCTAGGTCTGTTAGAACCCGAATGGGAAAAAAAAAAAGTGTCCTGGCATTAATCAAGGGCCGTGAGGTTTAAATTATTGTCCTATCCACTCTACCTCCGCTGTACAAAAAATATTTTACAACCAGCCTGGGCGAGATTCAACAGCATAGTAGTTTTGTATCCAAGGTTACTTCCCCACAACCACTTGAAGCGTAAGAAATGCAGTGGCAATATAAAGTTTGTAGCCTTTCCAATAAAGGTTTATAAAACAGTCGTTCAGTGTAGTCTTTCTTTGAATTCTACCTGGGTTTCTTGATGATAGCCAAGGAAACCGTGTGGAATGGGTGGGTCAGACCTTGTTAGGGTCTGTTTCACTCAGCCTACTTGTTCTGCTTTGCAGAGAACCTGTCTGGAGAAAAAGCAGACACAGTATCACTGGCACAAAGAATCTTAGAACAGCCTCACTGTAATGTGATTTCCACACCATTAAATATACCTTTTAAAAAGGTGAACAGTTGGGGGGAAGGCTTAGTATATTCGGTTTTGCATCACAACTACCCGAAAATATTTTCATCACAAAAGAAACTCCAAACCCATTATCATTTACTCCCACCGTTCCATCCTCCAGCCAGTTTATCTATTTTCTTTGTTGTTCCTTGTGCTTTAGGTGGCAAAGAAACTAAAATGTGTGACACTGGAGAGGACCTTCAGTGTCCATTGTGGTGGAGGAGTTATTTTTCACAAATGACAGCCATCAGGCCCTAATCCCACCCAATCAGAAGCCCACGTGCAGTGCCCAACACCTAAACTGATTAGGGCCCGTGTGTTTCGTCCCAAGTGAGACTTGCAGAGAGAACAGTGATGCTGTGGACCAACAGGCTTAGCGAGATGCCAGCCCGCTGCCTCCACACCTCAGGGTGTGGACAGTTCCAGCCAGCCAACGTCATGGAACGAGACGTGCCAGGCTCCGTGCCTAGTGCGTTGACGTGTCACGTCACGTGAAGCCCACAATAACCCCGTAAGGTAGAAATTATTCTTGGCCCAGTTTACAGGCAAGGAAGCCAAATAGCGATGCTAAGAATTTCAGAAAGTCACAAGGCCAGTATGTGATGAAGAGAGGGTTTCCAGTTCAAGTCCAAAGCCACAGGCGCACACTGTCCATGGCGATGCCGTGAGGGTCGCAGCTCCTGTGACAGTGATCTGCTTTTCCACGCTTCCAGCGAAAACCTGCGTGGGTCTCGTTGGCCTAGAGCTGGTCATGTGCCATCCTCGAGCCTATCCCTGGGGCCAGGGTCCCCGGGCCTGGGCCACATGCCCAACCAGGAGCCTGAGCTGGGGCCATTCTCACCCAAGTGACATGCCCCGGGCGGTGCCAGCACTTCCATCTAGAAATGGCTCTGGATCGGAAGGCGACGGCATTTAATGTGTCTGAGAAACTTGTCCACCTGGGGGCAAGGAGTTGGTGCCGCCACCGCTCCTGGCCTTGGTGCATCTGTCCCTTCCCCCGTCATCTGTGACCAGCCGGAATGTCGGGAGGTCAGCCCTGCTGCACCCTTCCTGACAAATGTGTCTCTCGGGCAGCACTCAAGGAGCCCTGAATTAACAACCTTTCAACAAACATTCTCACATTGAATCTTGTTGCACAGCTGTCGTATCCTTAAGACAAAGGCCTAGGAAGGCGATTTCCGGGTGAAAAAGTTTTCAGCACCAGGGAGAGCTGGGCACCTATGGGATGCCCCCCGGAGGTGTTTGAAAAAGCAAACCCACGCCCTATTCCTTGGCGGTGGAGCCTGATGATGGCGGTGAGCCTGATGATGGCAGTGCCAACACCTGAGCGCACAGCTCCTAAACGATGCCTGGTACCCAGCCCTCTTACCAAGATGGACAGTGCTGGATTAAATGGACATTTATGGACATATGCCAATTTTGTGACTGAGAGATTCTGTGCGAGAGGGTGAGCTGGGTGGGGTGACCACGCACACCAGAGTCCCGTCGGGGGAGACGTCTTTACTCCTCACTGGGCAGGTTTCGGCGATCAGAGGGTTCTTTCTGGTATGTTCTTGTTCTATACGCAGCCTTGTGGTTACGTCGACCCTATGACTGGCTTTGAGGGCCCTGCCAGGCTTTCACCAGGCCGCAAGGGAGGACATCGAGATGGGGACAGTTGACCTGCCTCCGTCAGAGGTCTTCGCGGTCCTAATCTGGCTACCAGCCATCGTTGAGGAGCTGTGCGCTCAGGTGTTGGCACTGCCATCATCAGGCTCCACCGCCATCATCAGGCTCCACCGCCAAGGGATAGGGCGTGGGTTTGCTTTTTAAAACACCTCCGGGGGGCATCCCATAGGTGACCGGCTCCCCCTGGTGCTGAAACACTTTTTCACCCGGAAATCGCCTTCCTAGGCCTTTGTCTTAAGGATACGATAGCTGTGCAACAAGATTCAATGTGAGAATGTTTGCTGAAAGGTTGTTTATGACTGTGAAAAATTGGAAACGAACTAAATTAAGTTCTTATTTTTTGTTATTATTTTTAATTTTTAGGCGAGGCAACCCTTGGTTGACCTCACAGATTGCAAGGACCTTGTCAGTTTACAATCTTTTATTTTTTTATTTTTTATGCCTACAGGGCCTGGTCTTCCTAGGTGGTCTCCCATCCAAGTACTAACCAGGCCCGACCTTGCTTAGCTTCTGAGATCAGATGGGATCGGGCTTGTTCAGGGTGGTATGGCTGTAGACATCCCTCATTAAATTCTGTTACATCCATTCAATGCATAGTATGTATATTTTTAAAAATGTTGCAGTGTTTTATAGCATGTTAGATATATAATAGAAAATGCATTCCTATGTAACTGTTCTGATAGGATGTACACTAATCAGAAAATAACAATTTTCTTCGTGTTTGAGGTTCGTGGCTGTTTAAAAAGTTTTCATTATGAAAACACACACGAAAGTAGAATAATATAATGAACTTCTATACATCCATTGCCCCGATTCATTAAT
This sequence comes from Pteropus alecto, assembly GCF_000325575.1. Taxonomy (NCBI): domain Eukaryota; kingdom Metazoa; phylum Chordata; class Mammalia; order Chiroptera; family Pteropodidae; genus Pteropus; species Pteropus alecto. The sequence continues at coordinate 765,270 of NW_006433950.1, read as the reverse complement.
TATCAACATTTGCTTCATTCTCTTCACCTATTGTCTTAAAAAAAAAACCAAAAAACTGACCTCTCTCTCTCTCCTAACGTATTTTAAAGCAAATACTGAGGTTTATCCCTACCCACTTCAACATGCATCTTTAAAAACGACATTTATGTGTTCGTAATGCCATTCTCACACCTAACAAAACTAACAAGAGACCCTTTGTATCCTGCACGACCCAGATTACGTTCACATTGCCACGGTGATTTTCTTTGTTTTCCTTATCTATGTTTTCTTTTCTTTTTTTCTTTTTTTTTTTACAACATAACATCTGTTATTAAAAAGCACCAATTAAAAAATTAAAAATCATTTGATTTACACATTTCCCCCAGGAACATGCTGATTACATTAAGCGATTAAATACTGTATCTGATGGATCCTGCAATCAATGCTCTGAAGATAAATAAGGGTCTGCAGCATTTTAGAGGCTTAATGATTCTTAAAAGAGTTCTTCTTAAGAATTTGCCGGCTTAAGTATTTTAGGGCAGAGCAACCTTCTGGGGGAAATCCTTTGTCTTTTAGAGAAAGAGAAAGACACAGAGACTGAGAGACAGACAGGGAAAGAAAGTGAGAGAGACTGATTTCTGTAACCAAATGCGGCTATTTGGGTACAGTGCTATCTCAGTTACCCACTGGGGGTGCAGATGCGCCTAAGAGAAAAGCAGCCCCCTGACTTGAGGGAGAGAAGAACATGCCAGGTGACAGGTGAGTCCGATCAGACAGAGCTGCAGGACTCCACCCCCACACTAGTGTGGCCACTGCTGTTGCTACTTCCGGCCGGATGGATGCCCTCACCTGAGTTGACGATTGTAAGGGATTCCTTTGAAAGGACACCCCAATTCCCCATTAATGAATACTTAGGGTGCCCCCGTTTGCCATGGCCAACAATGCTGCTGAGAAAATCATGTATCTTTCACACGTGGGAAAACATTCTAGGATAAATTCCTAGAGGGGATTTCTAGATTGAAGGTTGTATATTTTTCCCATCACCTGCCTCCCCAGCCCCAATTAACTCTGTTGTGTTGTAATTTACATACAGTGAAATGCACAAATCATAAGCGGTCGGTTCTGTAAGTTTTGGCAAACAGACCAGCGTAGCCCACAGCGGGATGCAGACCGCAGAAGGGGCCTTGGCTCCAGGCCGCGAGGGGTTAACAGAAACGGGATAGACTGACCACCTTAAAAAACTAAAAAACTAGAAAACCTGTGAAACAGTCGTTTTCAGACACTGGCCCACAGGCAGCACAAGGCAGTGTTTCCTGAGGTGGGGATCATGTAAATGAGCCGAGAACGTCCCCAGCTTTCTGCCCAGTGAGTCTCTAGGTCACAGCGCAGGGTGGGCGGGGGACCCCAGAGCCTGCTCATGCAAGGCCTTCGGGCCCTGATTTTGTTTCTGGCATTAACACCTGGCCAGGAGCGGAACTGCCGGGTCACAGAACAGACGTCTAACTGTGCAGGGAGCCGCAGGCTTCCCAAAGCGATCGTGTCTTTTTTCATTCCTGCCACCAAGACTCTAATGGCTTGTTTCCCGTTTTTGACATTCGGTGTTATCAATCTTTTTCAATTTAGTCATTCTAGTGGGTTTTTTGTTTTGTTTTCTTTTGTTTTACCCCCAATGTGTAACCCGCTTCAGTGCCTGCAGCCTACGGGCGCAGAGACCAGGCAATGGTTCAGGGCCACAGCTGACTCTGGCATGGGGCACTATGTGAGGCCCAGGGCCGAGACCTGCCATAAATCACTTTAGTGGTTTTAACTGACATTTCTTTCCATCACTGATGCTGTCAAGCATTTTCCCACGTGCTTATTGGCCGTTTGTGTATCTTTTGTGGAATCTGTTCCTTTCCACCTGTTTTGTAATTGGGTCTTTATCTTTTTTTTAATTCCGACGTAGTCTCCCATCCAAGTACTCACCAGGCCCAACCCTGCTTCTAAAGTTCTTTATATATTCTCGATACAAGTCTTCTATGAAATTTATGTTCTGAAAATGCTTTCTCCCAGTCAGTGGCTTGCTTTTCATTTCTTAATGATGTCCTTTAAAAAGGAGTTCTTGATTTTGATGTAGTTCGATTTATCAATTATTTCTTTTATGATTTGTCCTAAGAAATATTTACCTACTTCAAACACAAAGAGACACTCATAAGTTTTCTTCTAGAAGATTTATAATGTTAGTTCTTCATTTTAGGTCTGTGATCCAACTCAAATTTTGCCTTTGAGTGAGGTAAGAGGTGGTTTATTATTTTCCTCCCAAATGTATATCCAGGTGTTTCGGCACCATTTGGTAAAGACTTTTTCCTTAATTGCTTCGCGTTGGTACGCTTTGTCAAAAATGACTTTGTCGATACAAGTGTGTCAAAGATATACATGGATGTAAGTGTGTGTAGTGTATTCGATGCCAAAGTGATAAATGCAGGTGACTGTTTCTGAACTCTGTCCTGTTCTATTATTTGGCTTTTCAGCGACACAACCTGGTCTCAATTACTGTGGATTTTTTTTTGATTACTGTCGTTTTAAAGTAGGTGTATATTTAATATTGACAGTGCCAAAATACCCTCCCAAAGGTTACACACACTCACACCCCTAACGACAGGGTGTGTGCTGCTTTCCCCATTCTACGAGCTTGGGATGTCATCAGCCTTCCAAACACGGGACCACGGCTTACGAGCTGCTGGTTCCGGCACACAGCTACCGAATCTAGGTGTTCCAGCAAACGGTACTGAAAACAATCTAGAATAATTGATAACTGTCTCTTCCAATCCCTATCTAATAAACTCTGTGTAACAAACTCTATATACTGAGTTTAGTCCCCAGACACGTGTGTGTGTGTGTGTGATACAGGAGGGATGCAGACAACATCTCCAGTGTCCTTGGTTATCGACCAATAATGACCTTTGACCCCCTGAACACGCCATCCCTCCCCTAGCCTCTCTAAAGACCCACCAGTGGTAAACAAGGGGTGTTGTGCAGGGCCACCTCCAGCCCCTTCCCGCAGGGGTGGGGCAGCTTCTCCCCCGACGGCTCTGATTGGCTGGCGACTCAGCCCCTTTCCACCTCCCACTGCGAGCGCAGGGCCAGCCAAAGCCCAGTTCTCCTGGGCCAGAGGCTGCCTCAGGGAAGGGCTCGTGGATCAGCACAGCCCATCGGAAGTCCTTTCCTGCAGTTTCCCGACTCGGGGCCGGACGAGGCAGGCTTTGCGGTTAAGAGTGGACCTGAGAACCGAACCAGCTCCCCTCCAGGACTTCCTCTTCCTGTTTAAGACACTTTGAGTAGGTTTTCATTTCTTCCTTCGTGTTTTAATATTTTCCAAAGTTTTTTTTCTTTTTTCACCCCCGCCCTAAGTTTCTTTAATAAAGACAGAGACATTTCAGTTTCAGATGAAAAATAGTTCTGAATCCCAAAACCACATGTCGACATTGACGGGGCTCTGGGAAGGCCCATGCGGACGATTCCCAGCCCCCACCGGCCTCCGGGTGCCCCCAGCCCCTCTGCCGGCCCCTCATCTCCCTGGGGAGAGGCTCCTAGCTCTTACTTCACCTCCACTAGGAAGTCACGGTTTATGTTCCTATCGGCAACATCCTATTTTGAAGAATCATGAAGTTTTTCCATCTCGAGCAACAAAAACACCTTGGGGTCCTAAAAAGAAACAGAAGCGCAGAAGCCGTGGCTGAAGTTTGTAGTATTTGGGAGGAAAATGTTCATTACTGTGCTAGGAACACAAGTCACAGAGTGAAAATGTGCAATTAGTGATGTCCGTTCGATTTTCATATTTAAACTATAAGCAAAGTTAAGCACGCTCACCATTTTTGACATGGATTTTATTTAGAAATTTCCAGCAGAGCTATCTCTCTGCATATTTGCACCCTGGGACAACCACCGGCCCGGCCTTGAGGTAAGGTGACCGTCCCCCAAGGTACAGCCCAGCATCCTCCACCTGTGGACCGAGACGGACAGAAAGCTTCACAGGCGTAGATTTAAAGTGTGACCCCAAATGACAGATGACTTCCTCTGGTGGTGCCCACATGAGACACGGGGACAGAATCTGTAGAGAATGAAATCTATCACAATCAGCGTTTCTATCCAAAGGGCGTTAACGTCCTAAGCCAGTGCCCCTTACGTTTTTGTCCATTTATTTTAAAAAGCAAACCAAGAGCATACAGCATCTTTTTAAAAATCATGTAAACGTTGCAGTTTTTAGGGGTTACTTATAATCTGAAGATTTTCATAAAAAACTACTGGACTTGTTAAGACTATAAATACTAGCCCCACCCCATGAAAAAAGCAATCATTACAAAAATATAAAAAATAGACTAGCTTCTATTTAAACTTTCCTCCAGAAATCTCACAGCTCTGAGACACATCCTGGTTTATACATGACGGGCACGAGTTTAATTTTCCTCAATTTTTCTAAGGGAGGAAAAGATCCCAAACGTTCCCTTTGTTACTTGAGAGTGTGGCTGCTTTCTTCACAGGGACTCTGGCATTAGCGGGTGGCAACGGCTTGAAGTTTTCGATCACAGCCTCTGCGTGGACCCCACACGGAGACTTCAGGCACAGGAGGCTATTTCAAAGCTCACTCCCCTACCCTTCTCTCTCCAGCTCCTTCCATTCAGTTCTGGGGCTTGCTGGGTCTCCAAACTCCTGAGCTGGCCTCGGGTTCCCTAACTGCCCACTGCAGGGGGGTCACGGTGAGGGAGGAGCCACATCTGCTGCTGGCCCTGGCGCCCACTCTGTAGGGGTGTGGGCATTGCTGGGCCGCGGGATTGCTGGGCTGGGGAAGCTGCACGCTTGGTGGACGACATCCCCCTGGCCCGGAGGGATGGCTGACGTTATAGGACACCGGCTGCAGAGTCTGTGAGGCCAGCCAGCAGCAAATGTGGAGGGAAAACGCTGTGTTGGGCTAACACCCTTCCGTACACTTCGAATGGATCACACGCCCTCGTCCACAGCAGCCGAGCTGCCAGGCACTTTGGCCAATTACAGGCTAAGAAACGGAGTCTCCGTCTGAAACAGCCCCACGGAGGAGGGGCAGGATTCCACTGGCATCCCCGCTGCCGCCAGCAGAGGGCAGTGTGCGACGGCTCAGTGAGGCCCTTGGGAGAGGGCGGGGCTTGGCAAGGCGGACAGACAGCCACCGGCAGAACCCCTCCACGTGACTGCGGCCTCGCTGGGCTGTGCCCTCCATCCCTGAAGCCCAGGGAGACCTCTCAGATGGGGGTCCCAGCCTAAGCATGCTCAAGACAACCCTTCGCCCCCAAAGCCTGGCTCACACCTGCTCCTCCCTGCAGGACATCTGAGCGTGGGCTGTGGCCCCCAGGACCCACCGCGACCCAGCCTGGCACCCAGTGCAACCCCAGGTGCTCTTGGCCTCGCCGTTCTTGCCTGAGAGACGGGCGGGCCCTCTGAGCCCGCGGGGGACTCCCAGGCTCTGGGGAGGGACCAGGTCTCCACACGGCCAAGGGTTATATTTCACAGATCACGGTGGCGACCTGGGGACCTCTGGTCCTCTCCGTGTAAGCCACGTATTTCTCAAAACCTTGTGTCTCTCCAGATCTGAAACATCCCGCCCAGCACGCCCGGCTGTGTCACACCCCAGACGAAGCAACAGCAGCACCGGATTCAGAGACACCGCCATACGTGCTCGGCAAGTCCCCAAGACTTTGGTAGCATCAAAAGGAAACAGGGCTTCTGAGACATCCCCAATTCACATTTGCTCAGAAGGGAAGTGTCCCCAACATCAAGGCACAAAGAAAGAAGTGTCCTGGGTCAAGTGACAGTGACAACGACCAGTGGCCGCTGTGAGGCCCGAGGCAGAGCCGCTGGGGTGGTGAGCGCGGCCTGGCCTGGAGGTCAGTCGAGAGGTGCTCACGCGTACTTCTCCAGGAACGTGACATGGAAATCCTTCACCTTCTGGAGAACCGTCTTCAGCTTCTCCACCGGAGGGAGAATGGTGATCCTGCCAGGGGAGAGGGCAGCGTCAGCCTGGACGCCGGCTGCTCTGGGACAGGGGGCGGTGTGTACCCGGTGGCTTGGGCCTTTGCCCGCTTGTGTGGGGATGAGGTGTGCAGGCCAGCCACGTGGGGACGGGTGCGTCTGGTCCGCTGCCCCAGCTCCGGCCCCCGATGGACCGGTTTTCTCCCCCATTCGTACATTTTACACCTGAGCCACACGTGTGGACTAAAGCGATGAAGCTGGGGGCAGCGCTCGGGCTGAGAAGAGCCGGCGTCACTGCGGAGGCCTGAGCACTCCTGCCGGGGGACGCAGCTCATCCGGGGCGCGACCCTGAGTTTCCCACAAAGACTTGCTCCTGCTGGACAGGAGTGTACATTTCCGCCAGGCGGTGTCCCCGGCGAAGACGCCCGTCACAACTCTGCCTCTGGAGGGATTCCCGAGTTGCCGTGGTGACTAAGTCCTCCCCACCGTGCTGTTCCAATGGTTCCCAGCCCTACAGGCAGCTTTCTGAATGAGCCTCGACAGAGGTTCACCTATAACCGAGCGGAAAGGCCAGCCACACGTGTCCGCCCAGCCAGGATGGCCTTGACTGCGGCGAGACGGCTTCAGGTGCTAACCGAGCCCGTGACACTTCTTAATGTCTGCTGCAGGGGACCCCCGAGAGCGCCTGCATGGAGGGGGTGTGTTCTGAACAGAACCGGCCTCAGGGGACAGCCCCGCCGAGCAGCCACACGCCCCGGGAAATGCGTCACCGTAAGTGTTTTGGACACTGGACCTCAGCGGGTTTTTGGTGCCGCGGATGAGCTACCGAGAACCTGGGCGCTGCAGGCTGCAGTGGCGGAGGCGAGGAGGGTCAGGGTGACAGGGAAGAAAACACGCCACCGAGACGTTCTGGTCAGGGAGGGGACCCTGGTGGGTGGCGGGGGACGTCAGGGGAGGCCGGGGCCTGCGGACGCCGCCGTGTCTGCCGCCAGCCTGTGCTGGGCTCGGAAGCCCACCTGCCCCAGCCCGGCCGGCCCGCCCCCCGGGGCCCAGGGGACGCAGTACCGGAAGTGGTAGGTGCCCTCCCGCTGCCCGAAGCCGCTGCCGGGCACGACGCAGATGCCGGTCTCCTCCAGCAGCTTCATGCAGTAGAACATGTCGGGGACCATGTTATGGGCCTGCGGGAACAGGCGGAACTTAGGGTTCGCTCCGGCTCTGCACAAACCCACTGCTGAGGACTCAGGCTGGAGACGAGGGCAGCACCAGGTTCTCGCCCGCCCTCCGCTGCCCACGAGGGCCGAGGCCGGTCAGGACGCTGCTGGTGGCTGGGGCAGGGAACGCGGCCATGGGCTGGGGTGCGCCCGCGCTCCCCGGCAGGGCCAGTCTGCGTCCTCCGCCCCCACCAGCACTGCCGGCGGCCTCTGCGCCAGGCCACGGAGCCCCTGACGGCGGGGCCCGGGGCGCTTTTAGGGAACAAGCTTCCAGGCGGCACTGTTGACAGTGCTTCCCAAACCCTGGTTTGCAGAACCCGGGGTGCCTGCCACATGGGCTGTCAGTGCCCCCACCCGCGGTTCGGATTCAGCAGGTCTGGGGCAGGGCAGACAGCGTTTAATGAGGTGCTGAGCTGTGCGGGGTGAGGACAGCTTTGGGATGCACTGCTCTGGCCCTGGACCCTGAAAGGGGGGTCGCCGGCATCGCCTGACTTGTCGAAAGCGGGATCTGGGACCCTCCAGACGCCCTAAATTTTAACTGGCTTGAGCAGTGACCTCCAAGGCACAGTGTGGGGACGGGCGCCTCGTGGCACTCTCGCTGCCTGCCCAGCCAGCCTTCGGTTTTAAAGGCGTCAGGTCGCACCTGGCACCTGCCTCCGGAGCACCAGCCTCGCCAGGGCACAGGGCAGCACCACTCACCTGGGGCTACCCTCTCCCCACCGCGTGACACAGCACGCAGGCGCCCGGCCTTGGGCTGTCATCTCTACCCATGTCATCCAACCGAGGGGTCCACAAAGTTCAGAGCCTCTGTGGCCGGCATTATGGCTCCCCACGGCGGCCCCCAGCCCTGCGCCCACCTGGGTCGGGGGAGCAGCCCGGCCCAGGGCCTCTGACCTGAGCTGCTTCCACGGCTTTGGGGGGGATGAAGATCCGCGGAAAGGCGTACATAGCCCCCTGCAAGGGGTTGCAGTGAATTCCCGGGACTTGGTTAAACATGTCTTCTGTCAGCTTCGCTTTCTTGGCCAGATTGCCCAGGACAGACTCTTTCTCCTGATGGGACAGAGGAAGCAAAGGAGTCAGCCTCTCTGGACATCGTGGAATGGCCTGGCCACCGGAAACATCCCTTCAACACCAGGGAAGCAGGGCAGACGGGAAAGGCAAGAAGCAGGAGCCTCTTGCGCGAGCTCAGCCCTCGAGGCTGCCGCGTGCCCTGGAGCGCAGGGCACATGAGTACAGGGGGTCCCAGGCCACAGGCAGGTCCCGGGGAGCCTGGGTCAGGGGTTCTGTTCTCCTGCCAGGATGTCGTTCCTGAAGACCAGAACCAGCAGTCCGTGCCCAGTGGTCTGACTGGCCTTGGCTCTGGATGGACCGTCCGAGGACACGCTGCGAGGAGATGGCCTCGCCACTTCGTTTCTGGGGGCCGCCCCTCCTCACTCGCACTCCATGTGCTGTGCCCAGGGCTCTGAGCTGGACGTGTGCCCAAAGCTGGAGCGGAGGATCCGAAGGGGCGGCCCGCAGACGACGGGGACACAAGTGCGGGCTGTCCCCACAGCGGGGTGTCACTCGGCCGTGAAAGGGAAGCGAACCCTGACGGGAGCGACAACAGGGAAAAGCGCGGGAGACGTCATGCCGAGGGGTGAGGGGGACGGATGCGGGAGGACCCCATTCTGCGAGGGACCGAGCGAGGCCGGGTTCCCAGCCAGGGGGGAGGGCAGCGGTGGCCAGGGCTGCAGGGTGAGGCGTGGGACGCGATGTCCCATCGGACGGAGTTTCACTTCGGGATGCTTGCACCGAATGGGGAAGTACTTGATGCCGCAACGTGTTCAGTTTAGAGTTGTTAAAATGACCGATTTTATGTCGTGGATTTTTCCACACACACAAAAAGAGACATGAGCCTGGAACGGCTGGGACCTGACTTCTTGGCTACGTGGCCCACACGTTCCGTTTTTGGTCAAACTGGTTAGAGTTGGGTTTTTGTCACTTGCAGCTGGAAGGGCCTGGCTGGATTGTTTCGAGCTATGACGGCGTCTGATAAAGCCATGTCACACTTTCCAGTCTGGTAACAGAGTCCCCGGCGTATCAGCACACCAGGCCCTTCGCTCCGGGTGCCTGGCCACCCAGGGTGCCCACGGTGAGGAAGGGGTCCCCACGTCCACTTGCATGCACAGTGTTCCCACTTCAAAACATGCCCCGGCTCCATCCTCTGACCTAACCCCCTGGGGGTGCGTCAGGCTCCAAGGGCGCCCCCTGGAGGCCGCCGCGACTGGTTACATGGCCCAGGACACAGCCCACTCACGCTCATGAACTGCTCGAAGGACTCCTCTCCCGGCCCCGGGGGGTTCACGACGATGTCCATGGCGGCCTGCCCAGACACTGGCGGGCACAGACGCACAGAGAGCAGCTTCACCAGCTGGCCTTTGATCTCGGGGTGCAGGTTGATCACCTCCATGTAGCCTCCCCTGTAGCCACACCTGGAGGGTTGAAGCGGGGAAGACAGACCTCAGCTAAGTGCAATCCGGCCAGCCGGAAGCTTCTGTAACCATCCCCACACCCGACGCTGAGTGGCCAGGTGTGGCCGAGTTCTTGCCAAGGTGAACGGAAGTGATATGTACAAATTCTACATCACTTCCTCCGAAGGAAGAAGCACGCTCTCTCCTTTCTCCTTCCTCTTCCCACTGGCCAGAAGCCTCGGTGCTGGAGGTGGACTCCACGTGCGGAGAAGGCAGGCCATGCCACCAGCCCCCATCCCTGAACGACCTCGTGGAGCTCTGGACCCCCTACCTTGGGATTGTTAGGTCAGAGAGAGGTACACCTGCATCTTGTTTGAGCCACTGTATTTCGGGGCCTTTTTATTATAGCGGCTTAGCCTGAACCCTAACTAATACGTTGGCCCCCACTCTAAAGGGGCACATGACTCAGGCCTTGCAGCCCCCTGCACAGGCTCCAGGGGTAGGCAGGTGACTCGCTGGTGCCAGCGAGTATCAGTCTGGGACTTTTACCGGAACTGTTTGCTGCCTGAAGACCCCCTCAACCCAAAGGAGAGCGAAGCTAAGAAATAAAATGAGACGAAGCAGAAAAGCAGTAACAGAGTCCCCCGACACCGTTCAGCCCGATTTGACTTTACCCCTGCACTTTTTACTGATAACGGATTTTTTTTAAAGCCTCTTTGGCGTAGGCCGGTTCAAGGCAAGTTTCCATTACTTACTGCTGAGGGACAGAGTCAAATCACATGCAAAAAAGCTGACGTGCGATGAGTTAAAACTAATAACACCTTTCAGAACCCAGTCAGTTCTCTCTGTCATACTTTCTGGAGCTCTGCCTCCTCCTCTGGGCTGCGGTTGATCAAGTTCAGACTAACGACTGTGCAGACGCAGGCACCCGCGGCGGAGACATGGTCTACCCATTCTGCACCCCCACACCCTAAACCTCAGAGCCCCGGAAGCGAGGGCGCACTCAACGAGATGCTCTTGGAATCAGGCTGCAGGGCTGAACTGGCAAAGACAGGTCCCCTTCTGATGCCTCGACTGACTTTCCAAAGCGAGAAGGCAAATTCTGGCATCTCAGAACGGTTTCCCATAACAAATGTCGAAAGAACTTCCCGCTTAATCGTCTGCCGATGAGCAGAGAATCAAGTGGAGCAAATCTGTCTATACACCTGTTATTGGGATCTGAGGACCATGCGTCCTAATTTGGTGTCCAACGTCCAGGGGAATGACTGTGAAAAGAGATTGATGGAGAGATAAAGAGGCAGGTGGTAAGCACACTGGTGTTTGAAAGATGAGTTAACAGAGATATTTGTTTAAGAGCTACACAGCACATGGTGGTCTAGCAAAGAGGCGGCACAGCCACTGGTGTAGACCAGGATGACTGCCGTAAATTAACCCCTGTCCACCTCAAATAAAGCCACGGAAAATTGGGTCATCATCCTAAGGGTACAGCCCCCTTGATCTGGCCAAAATATTTCTTCAAGCTTCAGTTACACCAGCCTCCAGCTTAACAAACAAGACCCCTCCACCATCCTGGCGCCTAGCAGGTAACAGAACCTCTGAAATGTTGGGGACGAGTGCCCTTGGCTGCAACGCGCTGGCCTTTCCTTCTCGGCCCCCTTCGCAGGCACCTCCTCCTCTGCCCCAGCGTCTGCGTGGTGAGGGCCTTGGCCCAGTCCCTGGACTTCTCCTTGTGAGATATCCAGGCTCAGAGATCTGTCTAACATCTCCCTCCCAAACCGGAGACTCCAGTGGGATATGGGCCCCGAGCTGCAGACTCACACCCACGTCTACCTGCACATCCAACGGCTGTTTGCAAATTCAACACGCGCAAAACCAACTCTCGCTCTTTCTCCCTCAAACGGCTTCCCCCATGACCTCCTTGTCTGTTGATGGCACCTCTACCCTTCCTGCCGTTGGAACGAAAAGACGAGAATCACCCAACTCCTCTGTCTCACGCCCGCCCTTCCCGGCAAGCAACTCCCGGCAGCTGCGCCCGCAACACTGGGGATCCCCGTCTCCTCCGTGTCTCCCCTGGCCCGCGGCGGCTCGCCTGGGCTGTCACAACCTCCTGACTTGAGCCCCCGCTTCTGTCCCCGCCCTGACCACACAGCGCCCAGAGAGAATCTAATAAAACATGTCAGGTGAGGTCGCCTCTCTGTTCAGCCCTCCGATGACCCCTTTCTCACTCTGAGTAAAAGTAAAATATGACCTCAGCAGCCAAGTGACCTGGCCTCCTGTGACCTCTGTGGTCTCAGCTTCTGCCGCTTGTCCTCTCACGTACTTCTTTCCAATCCCATGATGCTCGAACATGCCAGGAACACCTCCACCTGGGGACCTTTGCACACGCTGGTCCCTACACCTGAAACGCTCTCCCCAGGTATCTGCACTGCTGGCTCCTTCCTCTCCTATGGGTCTTAACGCAAAAGCCAACACCCCCACCCATACCTTCCGGCATTCCCATCTTTTCTTTAGTTGTTTCTGTCCTCTTGACACCTGACTTTATTCATCTGGCCGTCACCTGTCCCCTCCTGAGTGGAACACAAGCTCTGTGAGCGCAGGAGTGGCTGTGGTTTGCTCACGGCTGTATCCTCGGAGCCTATGTGGGTACTGGATGCACAGCAGGTGCTCAGTGAGCATCAGGGGCCGACCAGTCAGGGGTGAGGCCGACTCTCCACCCCAGAGCTGCGGCCAGGCGCCCACGAAGCCACGCCCACGGGTCTGGCAGCACCTGCTCACTCGGCTGCCACCTCGGTCAGTGCGGAGCAACTGCGACCCGCGTGGGGAACTACCAGGGGGTGCTTTCATGTGCAGCATCCCGCACACTCTGCTCCTTTCGGGCGCGGCCGCATTCCGCAGGGCCCTGCACCGGGGTGGAGGGGAATGGGGGTGGGAGGAACCCCACAGCCTGGAGGTGGGGGGGGCACGTACTCGCCCATGTAGCCCTTGGAGGTGGAGTGGAAGGAGGCGAGCTCCACGTTGCTGGAGTACTCGGGCCCCATCTCGGAAAGCACCTTCTTAAAGGAGTGGAAGCGGCAGTCCGGGGAGTAGACGTTGTCCTGGT
>NW_006433950.1:751189-752198 GCF_000325575.1 Pteropus alecto | reverse complement strand
GCCCCGCCGCCCCGCCGCCCCGCCGAGAAGGCCTGACCCGCCTGACCCGCCTGACCGAAGGCCTGACCGCGCCGCTCTCGGCCCCTCGCGGCACCTGCCCAGGCTGGAACTACTTCGTTGTTCATCCACTGTCACTGTCGGGCACCCCACGAGCAGCGCCCACACCTGCCCTGTCCCTCCCCGTCCGGCCTCGCACCCCACCCTGCCCACTCGGGACAGCAGGACACCCCAGGCTCTCTGGGGCGGGTGGGTCGGTGGGAGGGCCAGGCAGAGTCCCCCTTCCTCCACTACCCCCTTTCTCCTTCCCAGCCCGCTCCCTCTCCTCTTCCCAGACACGGAGGGGAGAAGGCTAGGCCACCAGGTCACAAGGAAGACCGAGGGTCACTCTGCTGTCCCTTCGCTCCCATAGGAATGAACATTTTAGGCCCGTCTGCTATAAGTCAAAGGCCACAATTTGGGGTGCGCGTGCCCATAGGAATGAACATTTTAGGCCCGTCTGCTATAAATCAAAGGCCACAATTTGGGGGGTGTGTGTGTGGGGGGGTTTGTGTGTGTGTGCGTGCGCGCGTGCGTGTGTGTGCGCGTAGGGGGCAGGTACTAGGGAGCAGAGAAATGAAGCTAGTGCACTAAAAGCTCGGATTAACTGGAAATCATGCAGAAACGAAGATGAAGTGAAAACAGCATTTGACAGGTCTTCAATTTCTTCTTTGCAAAGCAGGAAAATAATGGGCAGGCCCTGGTTCCAGACCGGGGTTCAAGAAGCAACAGCTAAGGGATTAATTAAGGTCCCTCTCTTTACCAGGGGCTGTGAGGACCACGTGAGACCACAAGGGGGCACAGCGTCTCAGCACCAGCCCAGCACCCACCCTCCCTTGCTGAGAAAGTTCAGATTTGCCCACAGGGAACACCTCTCCCCTGCTCTCAAGGGGAGGTTTGGGGGTCAAGGCAGAGGCCCCACCCCTTGCTCAGGGGCCTGGCCAATTTGCACTTCTCAACCACAGGACCACAG
>NW_006433950.1:745020-750303 GCF_000325575.1 Pteropus alecto | reverse complement strand
GCCGGGTAGGCTGGGACCACCAGGAACAAACACTCTTTTTCGGCTGGAAAGACAGGCTGTGCATGGGGCCCACGCACAGGACGGAATGAGAGAGAATCTGGAAGATGGGCTTTGAGCCCCTAGATCCAGCCCCACGCCTGCAACCCCACTCCTTTCAATTTTTTTTTTCTTTTAAGTTTAAGTGGTTTGGGTTAGAGTTCTGAAATTTATAACCAGGAGTCCAGACCAATGTAAGGATGGTTTAGGCCAGTCTCACAGGCCGTAACACTGAGCATCCTCATCCTAGGGCAGAATCTCTCTTCCAACACCTAGGACGTTCGATCGGGCCTGAGCCTTCCCCGTGGGGGACATCTGAGGGGACAGCTGGTACAGCTCTTACCTCATCAGCCAGGAGAAAAACCTTCTCTTCCCACGCAAAGTGAATCACATCTTCTATGCACTTCCTGCTCTGCACCTGACCTAGAAAAGCCCCGATGACACCAGAATGTCGGTTGTAATGCTTCTTAAATCGTCCCGAGGTAAGAAGCCCACCCAGAATTACTTGGGTGTCCTATGGTCCCTGGCGACCCTAAGGGACCACTCTCCCTAGGTGCTGTGCCCGAGGGGGTGTAGTCAACCCCCAGCGATGCCCCAGGGTCCGCCCCAGCCCTCCAACTCAGGTAAACCAGGTGGGTGGAGGGGTCTTGTCATTCTTATGTGAGGAGTGTGTGTGGTTGAGGGTTATGTCTGTCTGTCTGTCTGTCTGTGCTAGATGACAGGAAGGCAAGGAGTGTCATAAAGAGCAAGACAATAAGCCGAAGGAGAGAAATCAAAGCCCGACAGCTCTAAAAAGACCATTTCTTTACTACGTACAGGTGTATCCCTGGATCCAGGTGTATTACCTACACGTGTACATATGTATATATACGCACATATGTTATTTACATACACACATATATCTTGATGCAAAGCAGTATGGAAAGTATGTTACATTGTTGTTAAAAATAAAGACATATTGCAACGACATGGATGGACCTAGAGGTTATTATGCTGAGCGAAATAAGCCAGAGAAAGATAAATACCATGTGATTTCACTTACATGTGGAATCTAAGGAACATAAAGGACAAACTAATAGGAAACAGACTCACAAATATAGAGGACAATCTGATGACAGCCAGAGGGGAGGGGGGTCGGGGGCTGGGAGAAAGCGGTGAAGGGTTAAAGAAGCACAAATCAGTAGCTGATAGATGGTCCTGGGGATGGGGAGCAGGGGGATGGGGAGCACGGCGCAGGGGAGCACGGCGCAGGGTCGCGGTCAGCAGTCAGGCGAGAGCTGTGTGCAGAGCCAGAGGGAGACAGAGCAATCGGGGGGATCGTTTCATTAACTATATAAATGTCTAATCCATGTACTAGAGACTTGAAACTAATAATAAAATAAAACACAATGCCAAAAAGTAAAAATAAAGACCTATATTCTTGCCTATGCGAGAGTATCAGGAATGTCTGAAAAACACATAGATATAACTTATAAAAGCACACGATGATTCAGCTTGTATTTCGGCCTCGAACTATCTAAGTAATGAAGGTATTTCTTTCCTACGGGCCCATGGGTCTCCTGCCAGCAAAGCCTCCTCTGAAGCCCGGGGTTCTGAGGTTCTGGGAGGCAGCGGCTCTGGTCTCTCCGAGGAACCTGCCACCGTTCCGACAGACAGACAGGTCCTTCCTGAGGAGGACTCCAGCCCTGAGGACAGCAGAGCCAAGAGCCTGGCCGAGGTGCCTCGGACACGAGGCTGATCCAAGTGTGGGGCTCCAGCCCCAGTCCTCACGCTTCCATGGTCCGCCCCCCACCGCCCTGAGCTGGGTTTCCATGTTGAAACCCGAAGGGCTCTGCCTTGCTGTCCCCATCCATTTTGACCCCTTCTAGCCAAGTGGTCACAGCGTGTGGCCCCAACAAAGACACACTGTCATCACACGTGGGTTCCTGTTCTCCCTGCCTCCTCTTCCAACAGCTGACTGATTTTCGCCCGTTAAGACCGGCCTTTGCCCTCTCACGAAGTTACTCTTTCTGTTATAGAAACTGCTTATATTAACATAGGCTCACATGATCCCTTTCCGCAAACAGGGAAGTGTCTTTCCTGTTTTAATAAGGAACACTTATTTCTTCCCAGACGATCAGGTGAAGAGTTATATAAACAGCTGGCCAAGAAGTTATGGGCCCTCTACCAGAAACCGGGTGTACAGACCACGGGTGGGGCCAGCAGCGTCACCTGGGAGCTTGTTAGAAACACAAATTCTCAAGCCCCGCCCTAGCCAGTTGCATGGGAGAATCAATGCGGTCCAGCGGCTGGTTTCTTTAGCTGGAACCCGAGAACTGCTGGCCCTGCTTCTCATCCTCAGCTGCACAGAAGCGATGCCCGGTCCCCTCCCCAGAGATTCTGGGGTGCAGCCCTGGCCTCTGGCATTTTTCAAAGCTCCCTTTGTGATGCTAATGAACAGCCAGGATGGAGAAGCCAGCGCTGTGTCATTTTCCTGATGCCTCTGGGTTAGAATGTTCATCCCTCCCCCCAGGAGCTGGAACAGGCACCCCAGTTACAGCCAGCTGCACCCACGGTCTGCACTCAGCAATTCAAGTGGTGCTTTCAGCTGATGGAAGCATCATTTCATGTTCCTAGGAAGCAGATTCCACAATCAACTCCAAGGCGTTTTGGCTTTGACCCAATTTATCTCACAAAGGAGAAGAGAGAGGGGCCCTTGTTCTCAGTTCCAACCAGGGTGGGGCCCTTGAAGCCAGCAGCCCAGAAAGCCCAAAACAGGCAGGACTGTACTTAAAAAAAAAAAAGAAAAGAAAAGAAAAAAAATGCAAAATTAGAAGCGATTTCAGCTTCTGGAAACAGGTTTTCGGAGTGTGTGTGTGGTTTTTCTGTTGGTGTTTGTTTGTTTGTTTGTTTTTGCTTTTACGTTTAATATAGCGCTTTCTTTTCAGGCCTCCAGGTCCATGGCAATGCTGTGCCAAAGGAAACCAAACGCACACACCGGCATGCTGGAAGCTGGCTCAGAAAAACGAGGAGGAGCGGCAGTAAAATGAGCCCCGCCACGCGCGGTGACCTCACGGAGGAGGCTGCGAATGCGAGGGGGAAAATGACCTTTTTAAAATAATACGACCCTGTCTACACGAAAACGCCGGGACTGGCTCACCGCCTGAGGTGGCCTGCGGCGAATTTTAGGGCTTTCTTGTTAGCAAATCTGGAATTGGACTGGGAAACCCGGAGCAAGGGGGACTTGGCATTATTTCTTAACTCTTTAGTTTTCAGACGAGTACAAACTCTTTAGTTTTCAGTCCCCTGGGCCCCTGCCCTGCAAGAAACTGGCGAGGAAGTAAAGCACACACCTGTGGGGTTCCCGGGGTTGATGATGCACAGCACCTTTGGGTCACAGTGGTCTCTGGCCTCCCGCAAGGCCCGCCGGAGCTCGTTCACATTCAGGGCCCAGCAGTTCTCCTCGTCCAGGTAATAGTTCACCTGGATGGCATTGAGCTCAGAGATGACTGCCGAGTAGAGGGGGTACTGCGGGATGGGGATCATCACCCCTGTCCGTGACTTGCCAGCCCCGGAAACCAGGATCTTCAGGATGGTCTGCAACGGAGAAGTCTCATCTTACAGGAGCCACTGTCACTCTCTGTCCCTCAGGCTGAGGGGTAGACAAGAAGGAAAGCCCCAGCCCCCCCGCCCCGTCTTTTACTAGCCACCCCCGTGCCTGCCTCCAAGGCAACCCCCGGTGAGGTGCTTAACTTCCCTGAGCCTCACTCATCTGTAAAGTGAGGTCTGCGATGAGGCCTAAGCAAAATAAAATGCTTTGAAGTCCTGAGCACGGTACGTGGCCTGTAAAGCCACGATACTTGTGTTTTGTAAAGAGGTCTTTTAAAGGAGTTGTCTGCAACTGGCCCTGTCTCAGAGTTATTCTGACCTCACCTGAAACTCACTCTGTACATCTGGGGCCCAGGAACCTATGCTGTCACTAATCATCAGTGCCAAGGATGGAGAAGCCCAGAAGGCTGAAACGGGCTGTTAATCATCAGTGCCAAGGATGGAGAAGCCCAGAAGGCTGAGCAACGGGCTGTCGAAATGGGATAAAATGCCCGTCTACAGCCACCAGGTGGCGCGTCAGCCAGTTCCCAATGCCGAGGAAGCAGCGGTGGGGATCCCGGCGGTGCTGGTGGCGGCGGCACCAACTCATTGAGTCAATAAGCCAAAACCGTCTTCTGCGCGAATCCCCACCTCATACAGCTTAGGTCCTTCCTCAGGCTGAGTTCTTGCTGCGAGAACGTCACCAGCGTGAAAAGGACAAGGATTCGATTCCACTAAACCTCGAGGACGCTTCCCTCCCCTCCTCCAGGACCCAAGCCTGTACCTCAGCTTCTCTGGGAGTGGAGAGGGGCCCTGAGAGCAGAATGCAGCGGGCGATGCTGTGATTGGGGCCCAGAGCCCCCATGCTAGAACCCCAAAGGCCACAGAGGCTGACTCAAAGCAAGCGGCCCACTCAACACCCCTGGGCCTGCTTCCTCACGGGCTATGAGTTTGATGCATTTGAAAGGCTTTGGGAAGGGATGAAAGCATTCAACAAACATCAAAAACCAGAGTCATGGAGGCCAGAACATAAATCTACATCCCAGCCTGCTTCAGACCCCGCAGTGGCTGCCTATGGCTCTCAACCCTCGGCATGGCCTCCAAGGCCCAGCGGGACTCCGGCCCCACCTCCCTCCCCAACCCAGCCCGTTTCTGGGGACTGTGCCCCTCACCGCGTGTCCGCCCACCCCGACTCCATCTCCAGACACACAGCCTCCTTCCAGCTCATGGGCCTTTGCGGGCGCCCGCCCGCGTGTGTGCCCACGTGGCCTCCACATGGCCGTCTGCTCAGCCTCCCTCGGAGAAACCTTCCTGCTCCAGCCCCCAGCCCCCAGGTCAGAGTCCCCACTGCTCCCACCTCTGGCACTCCGTCCTCTTCACCCGGAAGATGTGACGTGGGATTAGGACATTAATGCCGGTCTGATCCGGCACCAGTGTGTGAGCGAAGCCTAAACACGTGCGTTTGGTGCCCCACAGCCAGCCCAGCACCGGGCACAGCGCCTGGCAGAGCAGGTCCGCCAGGGCTTGCTGAGAGGCCAAGGCCACCAGAAAGATGGGCGCCCTCGAGCGCCCCCGAGCGCCCCAGGGCTCCGCTGCAGCTGGCCTTGCTGGTGTGCATGCTGGAGGGGAGCCGCGGCTGCAGAAGCGTCCAGGCTCACGCGGACAGAGGGAGGCCAGGAC
>NW_006433950.1:742926-744919 GCF_000325575.1 Pteropus alecto | reverse complement strand
TGCCGCAGGCTCACAAGCTTGGCCCTAGCACACGAGGCTGTTCTTCACGTGGGCGACCCGCGGGTATCCAGGAGCTACCCTCACACGTACGGTAATGCCGTCGCTAGCGCCCGTGGTCAGGTAAATGTTGTCTGGGTCCGCAGGCACGCCGCCATCCCTCCTGGTGATATAGGCAGCCACATCCTCACGGATGCACTTGATACCCTGGCTGGCACTGTACGACCCTGTAGGACCAAGCACAACAGTGACCAGAGGCAGGATGTCTGGCTCCAGGGTTGGTGGTACCCGTACGTGTGATTCCCTGGGGGAGGGGTCTCCGTGGGTCCTGACTCCCACCACCCTAGGTTCTGGAATTGTGGCCAGCAGCTCAGCCACCCATCCAGGTTTCCTCCCCCACCTCTCATCCCCCCACCCATCCACCCACCAGCATTTACTGAGCACTGACTGGGTCGGCCACTGTTCTGGGCCCTGGCTTCTAACATTTCGCTCGCTGCCCTGGTGCGTATGCACATCCAATGACGGGATCAACCATGAAGCTGGGATTGCTGTGCGTTTACCCCTGGTGCCTACACGAGCTTCCACTGAACTTGAGAGAGCGGGTCGACCCAAAACGGCACCGCCCGCCAGCTCCAGGAGCCCAGAGACCTGACCAAAGCTAACCACAGGTCCCTGGGCTGCTGGGCATGACCCCCCGACCCCACCTCATGCCAAGAATATCCCCAGGCTGCCATTCAGCAGTAAACTCTGGACCACCATTCATATACAGTGCACACACAGACAAAGCCAGATTAAGATGCCGGTCACAAGAACAGCGGTGGCCGCTCCGCGGTGGGGGCACTGGCTGCATAGGGGCCCGAGGGAGTCCTTCTGCTGCCGGGAGTGTGCACGAGGTCTGGGCGGGGGCTACACAGGCGTGTACACGTGCACGATTATTCACAAAGTACATTCCTATTTGTGCATTTTACTATATGTTTGTGATACCTCAATAAAAAGGTGTTTGTTTGTTTTTAATGTCAGGCCACTATTTGTTTTTCGAAAGAATTGGAAATAGGTACTTGCACCTGCATGAAATCTCTCTGGAAGCAGAAAACTGATGAAGTGACGTCTCTGGGGATCAGAGGCGAGAGGCAGATTTTTCACTCTGCGTCCTTCTATGCTGTTTGAATTTGATACCACATTTTTTAAAAACCCAGCCTCGTCCTTCTAAGGCTATGGCAGAACCAGCGCTGGGCAGCAGGGGGCTCTGGAAGGCCACCTCTGGGCCTCAGTGCACATCGGTCCAGGCAGTTTACGGCTTCGCCTCAGCCTCTCTCTGCGACACTGGCCTTTCCCGTTCCCCCTCTGACCAGCTGGGAAATGGGGTGGGCGGTGGGAAGCTGGACCAGTTCTCTAAGGTTCAAGAGGCAAACATTAACATGTATCCAATCTGGGCACAGGGTCTTTGGTTACATTATTTGGGACATTCTAATGCACTTGACACATTGGTAAATTAAAGTGGGGAGGTATAAATATCGCCGTTGGAGACGCCTTTCTCCGCTCGATTTATCTGCTGTTTCCGAGCGCCCGTGCTCAGAAGCCTTCCAGTGCTCCCCGTTTCCCTGTCATCTGCCAGTGCCCGCTGCACGGGGCCTGGCCTTTCCCGCGCCCGCCAGGCCTCCCCCGCTTCCTGCCTCCAGCTCCCCAGTTCCTTAAACCCCCAGGCCTGCACCCACCGCAGCTCCCTGTCCTGCCGGCCAGACCCCCACCCTTCTCCTTCAGATCTCATACTCCAAACCACGCTGACCGTCCAAAGCTCAGATCTAGTCTCGCTCCTGTCCTAAAGATACCACGTCACCCGCAGCCTGTCCTGACTTGTAATTTCTCCAGTCGTTACACTCTTCACCGATGAAGCCCGGCCTCCCTGTGAGGACAGGGGCCACCGCCTGTGTCGTCTGTGAATCTCTGCTAGGGCGCCTGTTGCCCCGCCCCACCCCCTGCTGGTCCCCGCCCCACC
>NW_006433950.1:732162-742866 GCF_000325575.1 Pteropus alecto | reverse complement strand
TCACCCCGGCCTGATGGCCACCGCCTCCCACAGCCTGCAAACCAGCGCCGTCGCCAAACTCCGCAGCCTCGCCCCTCACCCGGCTCTGCGACCTCGGGCCTCCGCGCACACCCCGCCCTCATCCCGGCATGCACCTGCAGGGGCTCGGATGCCGCTTTCTCCCGAACGCTCCCTCCTCACTGGAAGCCCTCGTTACCACCCCTCGGCTCTCTGCTCTTCCTGCAAGAACTCGTGAAAACTAGGCATTGTGGTTTCGTGCGAATTCTTCTCAACGTCTGTTTCTCCCGAATCTGAGGGCAAGCTCCGTGAGCACAGAAACTCCACCTGCCGCGTTCGCCAGCGTCCCTCGGTGCCTGGAACCGTGCCTGGTACACGGTGCGCGCCCGGGGAGGGCACGTGTCTCCCATCCTCCCCGGCGTGTCCCACGTCACCTCGCCCCTACTTAAGATCCAAGGGACGGCCTGAGAACTGAATGACTCATCAAACAGGAATAAGTGGAGCCCCGGGAAGAGTATGACAGGGCGTGACAAAAACACACCCACGTGAGCTCTAAGGCCTTGTGGATGCATTGAATCACCCCCGCTTGGGTCGGGGGGCTCTGGGGTGAACCCACACGTCCCCTGTCCTCTACGGGCAGGTGCTCAGGCCGTCCTAGGCTTATTTGACAGGGCACCACCCCCATCATCTCTCCCCCTGCAGTGGCAGGGCCTCCTGGTGACCCCCAAGGGCAGGGCCCCTCCACAGCTGACGAGAGGCTTTGGCACATTCGGCCCCTTCCCCGCCAGCCCAGGAGGGAAGAACAAAGCACTTCCCAGTTCAAGGACGAGGAGAGAGGCTCAGAGAGCACCTCCCTCACCTGTCCTGGTGAGCTCCTCAGACAGCGCTCAGCGCGGGCCCCCAAACCCCAAAGGCTGCTGTCCTGTTGCTCCAGCAGCCCCAAAGAGGACTCAGGGGGACGTGGCCTCCCGACCTCGCTCCCCCAGCCCTGGTGACAGAGTTGCAAAAACTTGTTGATGCGGCTTAGTACATGGAACAAAGGTCCCCTCTCCCTGCCCCAGACAGTCCTATCAGACAAACAGAAGGCAAAGGCTCCGTGCTCGCCCGCCCACCTCTCCGCTGCAGCTTCCAGGAGTCTCGGGCCTACGGCCACCGGGTCCTGTCCTGAGAGGCGCCTTTGTCCCTCTGGCTGGGCAGAGGGCATGGGAGGAAAGGGCCCGGAGTGCTCTCTGCCACCCAGGCTGGCAGGCATAAAAGCAAGGGGCACTGGGTCCTGTCTGAGAGGGACACGCCTCAGGGCGGAGGGCTGGGGGGGGTGACCACACGCGGGAGGGTGGACACAGGGCTCTTTGTGAATGGACAGAGCAGAAAAAGGGAAGGGAGTGGCAGGGAGATGGCAGAGACACCAAGGGCAGCTGATGCCCTGCTGAGCAGCCCACAGGAATTCCTGTCCCAGTTTCCGGGAACGTTCCGGAACATGTCCTAAGAAAGCTCTAAGAACAACTATTTTCCCAGGCGAGGGAAACTGGATCCCCACGCAGGCGCTGGGCGAAGGGATAGGGCAAAAATAAACAGGAAAAACATATCAACGCAGGAGATGAGAAAAACAGGCAGAGGCCCAGTCTCAGTGGAGATGGGAGAGAGACTATCACTTGCACATCAACAGGGGCCAAATTCCAGGGCCCCCTCCCTAGGGAGACAGAGGCTGGGCGTGGGCTCCCAATAGAGGCCCAAAGGCTGGGTGACAGGAAGGAACACAATGAAATAGGGGGTGGGGGTGGCTCCGTCAGAACGAAGGAAGCCACCGAAAGGGGGCCAGAGGCACCTCACAGCACCTCCCTTCCTCGACAACGGACTGCCAGTTCCCGGACAGGCGACGCGGGGACAAGCGGGGGGCTGCGGACAGGCGAGAAGGCTGCACAAGGCTGGTTACGGGATGACAGCTGCTCTGACGGGGGTTCGGCTGGGGAAGCCAGCTCCCAGGTGCAAAGCCCAAACCCAGCCCAAGGCAGGCACTGTGCCTACGGTGCCCAGGCCACCAGACGTGGCGTGACCCCCTCGGCCGGGCAAACGAGGCGATCAGAGCAGGGACGAGAGGGGAACATGATTTTTCCTTCACTCTGCACATCGGCCACCCACACACGCCCCCTCACTCACGCACACGCATAACCCGAGGCCCAGGCCCAGGCCACACGCTCATTCCACACCCTCCGGGACCTGGCAGGTCGGGGCCTCACCTAGGCTGTTCCCGCCGCAAGCCTGCAGGATCCGCCGGGCTCGCTCCTTAGCATCTTCTGGGAAGCTGGGGCTACCCAACAGGTTCGGGTAGGTGCACAGAGCTATCACCTGGGGGGACAGAGGTGCAGGCTGGGCTCCCGGGACGGGCATGAAGGACCCTGGGCAGGAGACGGCGTGACAATTCCTCTGAGGGCCGGCAGGCCAATCCACTCAGGCTCGGGCCCGGGAGAGCTTGGGGGTGGGCGGGGGGACACTGAGCTGTCTGCAGCAGACTGGGACGTGATGAGAGGCATGGTGCCTAGTGAGTGACCTGGGCTTGGGGCCCGAGGATGGGGACCACGAGAGGAGCTGGGGAACAGAAGGAGGCTGCTACTCAGCCCCGGGCCCCAAGTCTTCCATAAAAGACAGCGGCTGACACCCCCGAGGCCACAAGAGCCAGGGGTCTCCTGAGCGGGGGGCTGGGACCGAGCAGGCAGGTGCACCCTGGCTGGCTGGACAGCGGACCCCCTCCCGACTCACAGCCATGGTCCACCTTCCTCCACGGCCCCTCTCTCCTCCCTCACCATCGCCCCCTCTCCTGGCCAGAAGTGCAGATGGGGTCAGCTTTCTCACCTCTGTGGCAGAAAGGCATCCACATCTCACAAATTAAGAGGATTAAGCAAGGAGATGCTTGCAGAAGTTCTGGGAAACCCCAGCTCACGGGCAGGTCTAAGCTGGCAGCTCAGGAGCTGTGCCAGGGGGCTGGGGCTCACGGCTCTGTCACCAGCTGGGTGACCTCAGGTGAGTGCCAGCTTCTCGGAGCCCGGCTTTTCTTCCTTTATACAATGGCCAGTGACTCAGCCTGCCCTCCCCCCAGGGACACCTATGGAAGCTAGAGGTGGCTAGTACCAGGTGGGAGAGGCTGGGCCTGCCAGGGCTGGTGGCAGGGCTGGATTGGGGCATGTGCCCACCGGCCAGAAAAGGTTGAGGCGACAGGGGCCTATTCACACCCGGGGCCCCAGCGTGTGTGGGGAATTTCTGAGAAAGGCACTTTGGGCCTCATCCCTTCAAAGCTGTGTGCTTCCGGGACATCCGGGGCCCCTGAGCCCCTGCCACCCCCACCTCCCTGGCAGAGCCATGCTGCTCGGCCTGAGATACTTCCCATCCCGGGCCTAGCTCGGGGCCTCTGAAGTTCACCGGCAGCTGGCAGGCCCCTGAGGTCGGCAGCAGTGGCCACGGGAAGGAGACACAGTGCCAGCCTTGGTTCTCCCCCTGCCCCCACCCTGTGTGAACTCCCCGAGGGGCTGCAGGCTGAGGCCCCCAGCCCCATGCCCCTCACCCAGGGCAGAGCAGGTAGAAGGATCTCAGGTGTTCAGCTGCCCTGCCTGCCCCAACCTGCAAACCTTAACCACATACAAGGACCATATTTTGCTTCAAAAGAGACCCCATTGCTGTGAGAAAAAGCTTTCGCCACGCTGGTGTCCGGCCCTGTGGCATTGTCTCCCTCCTGCCCAACACTCCCACAGTTTGAGCTCAGGCAGCATCTCTGCGGTCGATGCTCAAGCTGAAACATTGACACCTGCCTTCTGGAAACCTCGGGAGTGAGCTGGGTTGCATCGGCAAGGCGGCCAGGAGGCAGCAGCTGCCGAGTCGCCAACCCCACGCTCTCCTGCAGGGCTGGGGGTGAGGCCGCCCACTCATCATCTCCTCAGGGCCACCAGGGGTCCTCCATGGCCGTGCTGCACGCACTGGCAAGTGGCAGAGGCACCACTCAAATCCAGGTGTCTCACTTGGGGAGCCGGATCCGGACCCCACACACTGCCTCCCAGCCCACCGAGCCTCTGCCTCTGCCACCCACCTCTCCAGGGCCCTCACTGACCAAGCTCCAGGGACGAGCCTCGGACACTACAGCAACCCCAAAATGGGTTTAAGAATCTCAGACAGCTTTGGAAGAGGAGGAAGCTGAGGGCGAGAACCAGGGCCGACAGGCACTGGCGGGCGCTGCTACTTCATGGGCAGCTCCCTGTGGGACTCCGGTGGCTGCTGTGTCCTGGACAGGTAGGAGGCGGAGGTGAGAGGAGCCTCCGTTCCCTGCTCTCCCAACGGCCTCTGCTCCCAACGGCCAGCTCACCTGTCGGAGGAAGGTGATGGGTTGCTGCCCCATGGCCTGGGCGTCCCCGATGTTGGCACGGATGACCTCGGTGAATGGCTTTTTGATACCCTGAGCAGAGAGGAGGCAACAGGTGGTTACTCAAGACACCTTCAGAGCCAGAAACAGGAAGCCGAGCAGTGAACCCTGAAGGGATTACGAAGCAGCCCTATTTTGGGCCTTACCAGGTGCCCCACAATGACTGCCTCAGAGAGATGTCCAAAAGAGGGTCTTGGGACAAATGTGGTGTTTGGGGGGCGGGGTCAGCAGCAGCAGATGACGACAGTCAGCGAGAAGCTCCCTCGACCCCCGGCTCCCCGTCCCCAAGGGCAGCTCCACCTCTACAGACCTAGATAAATGGCCAGGGGCACTGCGGACACCCCTCCCAGAAGACACCCATCAGCAAGGACCTGTCACGGTCACTCCCTGGCAACCTTGGCTTCGCAGAATGAAGAATGTGAGCTGATTGTCACATTAAAAAAAAAAAAAAGCATCAGGGAAGAAAAGACTGACAGACTAAAGAACAAATGTGAAGCCACTGCCCAAGCACAGGGAAGATCCCAGAGAGCAGAGGGACCCAGAGACCCCGGTGACATCGCTGGGGAGGTGACGAGGACACCCCGGCTGTTGCAGAGGAGAAAACGTGGTTTGCACGGAGGACTGTGGGAGTGTGGAAATGTGGGAATGCCACCCGGCTCCCTGATAAATCCAAAATTAGCCACTGGAAGAGTCAGAAGCCACAGCAGGCTCAGGACCTCCCCGGGCGGCTGAAAGGGTTACGTGAGACAAACAGTACGTAAGCGCTTGGGCTCGATCAAGTACAAACATCCTCGTCTTACAAAGCTGGACCAGGGACGAGGTCACGAGGGTCACGGTGGAGGGAGGAGGCGGGGCGCGGTGGCCTGGCAAGGCGGGGGCAGTGCCAAGGGGAGGCCTGGGTAAAAGCCGGGCCACCTTCCCAATCCCCACTACCCTATCCCCGTGACGCCCTAAATACAGATTTAAAGACACAACCTGTCGTTTTAACACTGCACCTGTCCTCCATCTCACACGAGGTGTGAATAAGAGCGACTTTGGAAAACTCAGAAAACCCCTTTTTAATCCGTAATGCACACACGCCTTACACAAAAACCAGCCACTCGACGGGTTCTCCTGGCCCTTCCTTGTTTGCCACCCCTAAGCCCCTCCCCCGCAGAAGTTCTCTAGCTCTTTCCGGAACGAGGAGACATGGGGGGCTGAGGAGGGTGCCCCAGAAATAGCCCGGGATCTTCACAAACGGGGCCTGATAAATCTCCCCACACTATGTTGCTGGCGGGGGGGAAGAGGCCCTCTGATTCCCCCGTGCCCTTCTGCCCAGTTCTTCAGTATGGAAAGATGTCCCAGGGGGCACAGAGAAGGTGCCAAGAGGTCCTGAGGATGAAGACAGGGGAGGGGCGGTGCTGGACCCGGGCCATGGGGAGAGGAGGCAACCCAGACACCTGGCCTCTGGGCTAGCCCCACCGGCGGGAGCCAAGAAGGCTGGTGGTAGAGTGACCCAGGCCACTGTGTGTGGAGGGGCGGGCCTGACACACGCTCGTCAGCCTGGCTGAATCGCCACGGCCCGAGACCTGGCCACCTGGCCAGGCAGGTGACTTCCCCGGTGTGGACACGGGCCATTCTTCGGTAGGGAGTAAATCTGTTCACAGCCGAGGGCCAGGAGCCAAAGTACAGCTGCGGGCCCCCGGCTGACCCAACGCAGGTGGAGAATGCTGAGACAGGACCCGGGGGGTTCCAGGCCCTCCCCGCACACTGCTCAGTCAACTCAGGGCCTGTGACAAGGAGCCAGGAACACCGAGCTCCTTTCTTGGGTCTGGTGCCCGCAGACCCCAGACGCTTGGCCATGATGGATGAGCTGGGGGCGGGCGGGAAGTGGGCTCCCTCGAATGACAGGGGCCAGCCTGTCCAGCCAAGGACCGCCACACAGAGGAGCCCACTCTGGGCACTGAGGTCTGCCAGGGAGCCCACAGCCACTCGTCCGGGCCCGGCAGGCACAGCTACTGGTGACCTCGCCTCGGCCTTGCCCCCAGGAGCCTGCAAGTTGGCACATAGCATCCCAGTTCCTCTCGGGGTCCCAGCACCCACGTGTCTAATCCACTTGCACACGTCCCACCCAGAGCTGCCTCCCTGTGGGGCACTGAGGTGAGTTCTGACCCGGGGGGCTCCAGCCCATGAAGGGGTCAGAGGAACAGCCCCCAGACTCCGGAGGTGGCAGGTTTGATAAAGTTATTAGTGGGGAAGAGGAAAAAGTCACAGGCCCAGCGCCACATGGAAAGTCAAGGGGATGATGGATGATTTTAACAGGAACGTGGCATTTCCTAGAGCAAGGGAAGGCTCTTGTCATTTCATGTGACATGTGGGTGGGAAGCCTTACTAAGAAGGTTCCTCCCCAGAAAGCCTCCCTCTCATTCGACAAATACTTATGATCGCCCATGCCCCGTGATGAGTAAGCGTGACGGGAGAGGCCACCGCCGTCAGAGCCCAGGCTAGTAAGGATCAGAAGCCGGCAGGGGAAGGGAGAGAGGGTATGGCCGGTCCCAGGCCTGGGACGCCAGGAGAAAAGACCGAGGTGATGGCGGGAAGCCGGGGGCAGGCAGGAAGCACTGGAAAGCTCCACGAGGAGGCCCCAGCGCCAAACCCCAACTAGTCCCCACGGTCCCTGAAAACAGGTATATTTCACAGCTGAGGCACCAAGTCTTGGCCCTGGGTCCACCCCTGACCATTATGGAAAGACAAGCAAAGCTGGAGGACTCTGTGCTGAAGCCACACCCACCCATGACCAGGAGGGAGCTCCAGGGGAGGGGTCCCCCGCGCAGCAGAGCAGGGAAAGCTGGCTGCAGGCGCGGGACTCCGGGGGGTCTGTGGGTGGGCCCACCACACGCAGAGATTAGCAGGGCAGAAGCAGGCACGGAAGCTGAATGAGCTCCAAACTGGAAAATTCACAACGGCGAGGCTACGGCCAGGCAGGAAAGGGCAGATCCTGCAGAGCACGTCCCCAGACCCAGAGACTCAGGGGAGGACAGGAAAGAGGGGCGCTGGGCACCCCTTCTCCCCAGGCAACTCTCATTAGCTTGAGAACCAAGACTTCAGAGTTCTCACTGGCTTCTAGTCCCAAGCGTCATCACTAACATCTCAAACTAGTCGTTAGGAGAAATAAATTGCCCCCGTTTTGCAGAGGAATATACTGAGGCCAAGGAGCTGGGGACTCGTAAGAGGCTCCCGACCCAGAAAGGCAAAGCCCAGGAAGAGGTGCGTGGTGACCTGAGCAGGGTGGGCAGGTGGAGGGCTCGTCCCATTGGAAGCCTCCATTACACATTTCCTTTTTAAAGTAGCATCTACATGCTAAAGAAAATGGCCAGTGAGATCTCAGCCCCTGCGCCTGGCACACCCAGGGTTTCCAAGCTTAGTCCCTAGCTTACGGTGACCACGGGCTCCACACGGCACCTCCCGTGTGCCCCGCTGGACGTGTGCCCCGCTGGACGCAGCGTACCCTGACGTTAAGGGCAGCGAACGGTTTTCCCCACTGGGTGCCCTTTTACAAAGAATTGAAGCCACGCCCCTTGTGCCAAGGGCCTGGCCTCCCCCAGCAGAGCCAGGGGAGTAGGCTGAGGAAGAACTGACAGCCCATGAAGGGGTCAGAGGAACAGCCCCCAGGTTCCGGAGGTGGCAGGTTCAGGTCTTTTCTGAAACTCCCACTGATTGCAGCTTATTTTTAAGCGCTGCTGCCGGTGAATGCAAGTCTCCGAAAAGCTGATGGCTTCTTTCCTTGGAGCTACTGTCGAGAAACGGCCGGAGAGCGGTGGTCGCTTTCACGCCCACCTGGCTGGCCGACCGCCCCGCCTCCTTCAGCCTCCACTGGGCATTTTCCACTCTTATCACGGAAAGGAGAGGACCTGGACTCCCCCGGCAAGCCGCCCCAAAGTCAAACATCGGGGCCACGTGTCCAGCCACAGAGCGGGCACTGTTTGCAAAGCACCTGGGGAACGCTTCCCCGTGGCAGGATAATGGACTGGGACCGCCTCAGCTTCCCCAGGACACCTCCAGGTGGCCAAGGAGGCACGGAAGTCAGATCGGGGGGGAACCCTGGGTCCACCGGGCCACCTCTGTCCTTTTATAGGTGAGGAGATGAGATTCGCCCCGTCACCCTCCCCCCACAAATCTTTGCCCACCCCTCTCTAACCGAATCGAACCCGTTCTAACATCAGTCCAGTTTTGATCACTACAGTTCAAAGCAGAGGTCGAAAATCCAAAGCTAAGCGCAGCCGGGTCCCTCGCCCTCCCCCCTGGAGAAGACTGGGGAGATGGGGGTGGCATTCTCACAAGGGCGCTGTTCAAGCCAGCACAGGGCAGAGGCTGTCCCCTGAACGGAAGGCTCGAGCGAGGCTGTGCAGGCTTGGCCCGGGGCCCAGGCCTCCAGCCCTGACAGCAGGAGCCTGCGATCCAGCGAAGGGAACAATGAACGAGAAGGGATGAGCCTGAGTGACAGCACCGGAGACCATAGGTGGACAGAAGGAACGTCACGACTGACTCAGGAGTAGGACAGCGGGGCACCCAGCCCAGAAATCACAGGGCGTTTCTGGCCCAAATGACCAAGACGTTTGTTTCCTGCAGTCACTGAACCATAGCCTGCTGGAACTCCTTGGCTCCCCGAGACTTCACACCCAAACTTGGCCCCTTAAAGTCCCGAGCCCCACACGCAAGTCTCACACACCCAAACTTGGCCCCTTAAAGTCCCGAGCCCCATTTATGAGACATAAGTCTCATTTATCCTCCAATCCCCTTCCCCAAATGCCCCACATGCCCTTCTATCTTTGCTCACAGCCCCTGATCTCACATTTTCTCTGCCTGCTAAAAAAGTCCCACCGATCCTTCAAGACCGCCAGAGGACAGGCTCAGGGCCAGAACCAGAGCAGGCACCGCCCCGGCAGCACACAGCACCCCTTTCTGTCCTAACCATCCACGTACTTCACGGAGTCCACGCTCAAGCTGGTATTTAGTCTGAACCCCAGCCAGCTCTGGAACCAGAGGAATCAGCTGGAAAGTGACAAACCGGGAACAAGTCAATCTCGGTTTTGTTCTAACAGAGAGACTGTTGTCTCAAGGAGGGCTGGCTCCAGCCTGCCAGACATCCCCAAGAAGCAGGGCAGCAAAAATCTGTGTCCTCTGCCCCGGGCCCACCTCCAGGCCAGGGAGGCTCGGAAGCTGAGCCAGCCTTCCAGGCCAAGCTTTCAACTTAGCTCTGAAAGGAGTCAGAGGCAGACACTGGACTCTGACTTGTCCAGCTCACTGCTTTTGAGTCTGCAGAATTGGGTTGTCCCAACAAAGGTCACGGCAGGCCATGAGCTCATTAAATCCCCAAAGTCCCCGTGTGAATGTGGACCAAGTGTCATGGTCCTGCCACAGCTTCTTCCCATGCATTCATGTGACCAACTCCCTGAGACATCCGGCTCTGGTGCCTCTGAGAGCGAGGGCACCTGTCCCTACCCCATCCCCATTCGGTGTGGGGACCATCTTGGGCGAGACCTTCAACTAGCTATCTTGAACTCTTCATCAGTTCTTACAAATCTTAGGGGTGTTTACTGTCTCGACGTTGCCCTCTTGACTCTACCTCCAGAAGTCCACCCAGATTAGAACTCTGGTGTCCTCCGAGAGCATCCCAACCCCACCGCGGCCACCCTGGTTATAAGGAGGCAGAAATCACTCCTGGGTGTCTGTCGCTTTACACACAGCTGCGAACGCAAGCCAAGACCCAGCCAGCTGGCCGCCAACACGAAGAAGCTACCACGGCCGCAAAGGCCCAGACGGCCGACTGCCCGGCTGCCCGCTGGGTTGGCGGGGTGACCGTGTCCTCAGACAGAACAAAATGCGGCCACCAGCCGGGGTTCCAGAAAGGTCCTATGGGAAGGATCCGTGCGGGACCCTCCTGGGTGCCCCCGCTTTTCTCAGGGGAATATGACCCAAACGCTCTCAGACGCAGAAAGAAAAAGCTTCGGGAACAAGTCTAGGCGACCTCCCTCCCGCCGCTCCGGTCCCGCACCCCGACCCCCGTCCGCCACTTCTCCATTTTGCCTTCTCCAAAGCACTTAGGCACTTCGCGAAAGTCTCCCGTTTACCTCTCCACTGCTGGCGGCCGTCCTCCCTCCTTCCCCGCGTGGACCTCGGTCCCACGCGGGCAGGCCGGCCACCTAACACGCAGCGCCTGGCACTAAGCGAGCCGCGCCCGGGGGCGCGAAGCCGGATGCCGGGCACCGGTGGGCGAGGGGTGGGCGGAGGGCGTCCTGTCGCTTATGTCCGGCCTGGCCGAA
>NW_006433950.1:718403-731190 GCF_000325575.1 Pteropus alecto | reverse complement strand
CTATCAGCCTTCTGCGAATTTAGAGCTATTTGCGGCCTCCCCTTGGAGGCGCGTTTCGCTCCCTCCCCCCAGCACCTGCAAGGACGCAGGCTGAGCGATGGTGCAGTCCTGCCCCCGAGTTTCATCATCCAGGGCCCGACGGCGGCGGCGGCGGCGTGCGGCGGGGGCGGGTAGGATGTGGGAGTCAGGAGTCTGGGACTTGACGGCCGTTCTTACTCGTGCCGAACGTGGCCTTCCTCGTTGGCAAACGGAGATCTGCACCTGCAAGGGTTCCCGGCACATAGTAGGCACTCAGGAAATGTTTCTCAAAGAATGAACGCTCAGGACGGGGTAGCTATCATTTTGGGCAAAGACATCTGCAGGCAAAGGCGTCCTGGCTCAACCAGAGAGAGAACAGAGCAAGACAGAATGGAAGACGCCTGGTTGGAGACGCTGACGTCCACGGGATAAGCCACTCGCCTCTCTGAGCCTCAGAGTCTCATCTGCAAGGTACACTGCATTAAACGACTTCTAGGGTCCCTCCCCTTCTTGGAAGCTCTGTGTCTAGGGGTTGTCAGGCAGAAAAACATCCCAGAGCTCCCTCACCCCAACAAACACACACACTCACGTTACATCTGTGAAAGTAGGGGGCAGAAGGTGCTTCAAAAACACAGCAGTATAGGGGCGAAGCTACTAGAAAAATCTAGATTTGAATATGGGTGTATATAGCCACTTCCCGCTTGGCTATGAGCACATCGCTTAGCCTTTGTAAGCCTCGTTTTCTCATCTGTAAAATGGGGTGACACCCTTGCCTCATGGGGCTGAGGGGAAAGTTCATTGAGTCAACTCTGTAAAAGCCAGGGGTTTGGAACCTAGTGGGTGGCTGTCATTCCCCCTTGTCAAGAGAGTGTCATAAACTGATTACCAGTGAAGCGGGACAGGGGATGAGAGACCAAGACCGAAGATCTGAGTATTCCCGTGCTGGCAAACTGCGTGGCCCACCCAGAGCCCTGGGCTGTTATCTGAGCTTCTCATTGCTGGTTCCGCCCGCAGCACCTGTGTCCACACCATCGCCTTCCCAGCCTCTGTCTCGGTGGCCACGTATTCAGTGAAAGATTATCCCCCAGGGAGCTGAGTCTCTCTAAGGACTCTGCTGCCTTCAATGTCATGTTCTCATCGCTCTGCCCAGTTGGGGCGACACACAGCCACACACTACCCCCACCCCACCTCTAAACACGCTTATCCTTGACCTGCTTAAGACGTAAGCACAGTCCCTCACTGTTCACCCAAGGGTCAGTGCACTTCCCGCCATCTCGACCCGTGACCAGAAGGGACAGGGAGCTGGGAGGGAGAGGTGAGTACACATTCATTTATGCACCTGGGAACAACAATGCCCAGAACACAGCCCATCTGCATGGGCTCTCACGTCGTCATTGTAGAAAACGAGCCAGTGTCCCCACAATGGCTTTCGCCAACCTGTCACGATTGCACGAGAAGAACACTGCCTTGCTCTCTTGTGAACCACACTTTCCAATTTGCAAAGCACCTACTTGCCTTTCGCTGCACTTGAACCTGACAGATGTCAGTGAAGTAGAAAGGGCAGGCATTGTCCCCATTTTACAGATGAGGCTCAAAGAGGTTAAGTGAGTCTTTCAGGTGGCACAGTTCCGTGCGGAGCAGGAGCTGTGCTGTGGCCCATATGTATAGGGACCAGCTTGTCCCTGGATTGGGAATTCTGAGCTGCCCCCAGGCCTGGCAGGATGACATAGGATAACTGTAGGGTCAGGAGAGTTGTGACCTCACCCGTTGAGGAAGAACTTGCCTTCAACCCAAGGGGTGTAGTCAGCAGGCGGCCCATGCTCGTCAGTGCCATCGGATTCTGCCTCACCTGCACAGAGGCACCTTGCGTGAGGCCGCCATCACGCCCTACCTGGAGAAGTCTTTGCTCAGTGCCCGGGCAAGGCTTGGACAGGCTGCAACGCTGTTTGCCCCACGGCTTCCCCGCGAGGCGGGCTGAGGATCTGGTCGGACTGCGAATGTTTTCTTTCCTGCCCGATCCTGCTTCCTCCCACTTCCTCTTATAGGAGCCGGTCCCTAATGTGCACCCGGCCCCTCCGGCTTCCTCTCAGTCTCAGTGGTGAAGGCAGATAGCACCCCAGGCCAGGGACCGCTGAAGGCTGGAAGGTCTCAGGAGCTCCAAGAAGGCTAGAGTGACCGCAGGGCAGACAAGGAGGATGGGGCAGAGAGACAGGCGTCAGAGGTGAGCGGTGTCAGGACAGAGGCCAGGTCCCGAATGTGAGAATTTTGGTCTTCACCCTAAGAAAAATTAGAAGCCTCTGGAAGGCTTAAAGTAGGGGAGTGACATGATCACAGTTATGTGTGAAATTCTGCTGCATGGAGGCTGGATCGGAGGGGGCAGAGGGGGTGCAGGAGGATGAACTGTGGTATCGACAAGGTGCAGTGCTGGCCTGGACTAGGGTGCACTAGGGTGTGGGTGATGGGTAGTGGGCAGGCTCTCCTGCGTCCCTAGAACCTGACCTGCTACCTGGCACACAAGTTCTCAGTAAGTGTTTATCAAATGAATGAATGAATGAATAGTGAATGAATGAATGAAGTAGGGTCTATAAGGTCCATACTTTTGAGTGTTTTTAGTCCAGCAGGAGACGGGCAGTATGGTAAGGGAGTGAGTCCCCAGGGGTGCAGAGCAGCCAGTCCTTGGGGTCATGAAGGGCACCCCACTCAGCAGGGGGGGATAAAGGACATTCGTAAATAACCACAGAGCAGGACAGAAAGAGGAACAGATGGGTACTATGGGGCTGCAGGGAGGGATGGATGACTCCCCAGAATGTCAAATCACGTTCAGGCTGGGTGCTTGGGTGACTCCAGGACACTTGGGGAGCCAAGAAGAAGTTAGTGCCCTCAGTGATCAAACGCCTTGGCTAAGGGGCCTGGGCAGCCACTCTCGGTGTGTTCAAGGGCCCCCTGAGTGTTTGCTTCCAGACCTGCTGGTTCTGGAGCTGCGGGGCTGGCCTGGACCGGGGCTTCTCTTTCATCAGAACTCAGGTGCAGTGAACTTGGGGAACCACAGGCGTAGGGCAAGCCTGCGGGGGGCGGGGGTATCCAGATCTGAGAGGTCTGAATTCTGGTTCCAGATTGGCCGCTAGTCTGATGTGTGTGTGACCTGACGTGTGATGAGAGAACTAGCTGCATTTCCACCTGATGTCTGAGTTTCTGGCTCTTTTGAGAGCTTGAAGACGTTCTGTCCTCCTCTTCCAGCCCAGCTGGCTCCCCAGGCACAGCTGCCGCCTCTGCTCACGGCGTCTCGGTTTCCTTCCCTGTCGGCGAGGTGAGGACAGTGTCCACCTCCGAGGGGTGCCGACAATTAAAATGGTGTTCTAAAAATGTGTTTTCCTGATGGATATTTGGGTAGATTAAAAGATCTGATCATTTTTAACGGTGCGTATCTTGGAGTGGTGGGATTTTTGATGACTCGTTTTTCTTTTGCTTAATCTGGTATCGGTTTCTTGAAAAATAATGATAAAAAAGAAAATTAGCTTTAAAAATACGAGCTCAGACCATGGGATCCAGCACTTCCGCTTCTGGGTATATACACGGAGGAATTGAACGTATTTGTACACTCACGGTCACAGCGGCGTCATTCACAGAGCCAATGGGTAGAAAGAACCCAACTGTGCATCGACAGATGAATAGATAAACACAGTGTGGATAAACAAAATATAATGGCATCTTACTCAGCCTCTCAAAGTCAGGAAATTCTGACACATGCTAAAACGCAGATGAAACTTAAAGACCTTATGCTAAGTGAAAAGGACAGAGATTGTATGATTTCGCTTATATAAGAGGTACTTAGAAGAGGCAAATTTATAGACAGAAATGTGACTAGGTTACCAAGGGCTGGGAGACAGGCGGAATGGAGAGTAAGTGTTTAATGAATGGGGGACAGAGTTTGGGATGATGAGAAAGTTCTGGACATGGGGGAGGGTGATGATTGCGTAACAATGTAAATGTACTTAATGCAGCCGAACCGTACACTTGAAAATGCTCAAAACGGTCGATTCGATGTTATGTATATTTTACCATAATAAGAAAAAATAATAATAAAGATTTCCTGTGTAACCTAAGAAAATTTGAAAAAGGAAACAATGTAAATTTTAGAATGCTTATGGCTTTGTTTCAGAGGTGGCTACAGAGCTGACTCTGGCGGGTAAGGAGGCATTTGCTCTCCCGTTCTGTCTGTCTGTCTGTCTCTGTCTCTGTCTCTGTGTCTCTCTGTCTCTCCGTCTCTCCCTCCGTCTCTCCCTCCCTCCTCCACCCGTCAGCTCCCATCCCTGCCCCTCATGTAACCCTTTCTACATAAGGGCGTCATTTTTTAAAAAAGTCAGGCTTGAGTTTTTAGGGTAAAGTTAAGGGGGTTTCATCGAAACATCACGTGTTCTGAGTCTCTTCAAAGCAAATTAATTGCGTCTCTAACAAGCAAATATTAGGTGAGTGAGCCAATAGCCAGGACACATGTATCCGGTAAGCTTTGAAGATGACATGCAAAGTGAGTTAAAGATAAACTCATGATCCAAAGCCGGGCTAGACACAGGTGACTGGCACATTCGACCTAAGTGTAATTTGTGGTGATCGAAACCGAATAGAGCGGTATTTGTAGGTCGGCATTGCATTGGTGACATTTCAAAACACCAGCAGGCACACCGTGGCCTTGGCAGCCGACCTGACAAAGTGCAGGAAGTTCTGGAGAGTGGGGGTGGCGGGGAGAAAGCACGTGTCTACCTTCAGGAGCGGGTACAGCCTCTTCCATTTGGTGTACGTTGTCCCCAACCCCTGATTTCTTGTCTAGCAGGCACATGAGGACTCTCACATGAGCTCTGCCATACAGGACATTTGGGCAAGAGTTCAGAAACGGCCCAGGCCACTAGCAGAAAAATCCTCGGCAGCCCACTCAGTGACTGCAGCTGTTCAGCGCCCTGCAGCCCAGACAAAATGGTAAGCAAGGCTCAAATCAATATTTCCAGCCACTTCGCCTCGGCTTTTTCCAGATAGTGTCTTGAGGAGGTGACGTAATCTTTCAATCAGAGAAGCCTGCGAATACTTTCGGGCCCTTGGAACTTGGGAGAAAAACAATATTTATGCAGTCCCGTGAGCCCTTCTGCTTTGTAGTTCTCATTTACTCATTCAAGTTTTTAATTCTAGTTTGGATTCATTCTTCAGACCCCTCTGTGCTATAAGAAGGGAAATCTCTTCCCGATTTTGTGCCTGGAGAAACAGGCACAGATGTTTGCCTAAAACATTATCTCTGATTTGGGTTTAGCACACGGCTGGCCTGGCACTAAGCTTTCTTTAGTCCTAGTAATATTATTAAAATTACAGCGAATATTTATTAAGCAGTTTTAACGTGTTGGCACTGTGCTGAGCGCGTTACTGCATTACCTCGGATCGGCCCTGCCATGTCTTTGCTGCTGTGATCCCCATTACACTGATGGGAAAACTGAGGTTCGGAGAGATTGGGGTACTCATCAAGATCACCTGGCTGGTAAGTGGCAGAGCTGAGACTTGAACTTAGGATCTCAAAGGTTATTTATTAAAGGCTCAGTCCCACAGAAGTTCCCCCACTTCCGATGCCAGCCACAAGTGGAGTCCCCAAGCTCCCCGCCCTTCTGCCCAGACCACTCCAAACTCAAGGGTTCCCACGTCCCCTGACTCAGATTCAGTAATTCTCTAGAATGACTCATAGACCTTGGGAAATTGCTACACTTATGAGATGACACTTTGTTATAAGGGATACCACTCAGGAGAGGCCAAAAGGCAGAGACGCACAAGGCAAGGAACAGTGGGGGCCGGTGACACGGGCCCTCTCTGGGCGTGCCACCCTCACGGCACATTGATATGTCCATCCACCCACAAGCGCCCTGAGCCGCCTAGTTCCAGTTTTTCTCATGACTTCATTACGCAGACAGGACCCATTCTGTCACTGACCATGGGTCATTGAACGCAATCTCTAGACTCACTGACCTCCCGGGAGTTTGGAGGGGGAAGCCGAAAGCTTCCAAACCCCTAATCTCAGCAGGGCCAGCCCCTCCCTAGAAAGTATCTAAGGGCTCCTTTGAGCCACCTTGTCAACATGAACGCAGATAGGGCTAAAAGGGCCTTGTCACAGATAACAAAAGACACTCCTATCACTCTGGAAATTCCCAGGGTTTTAGGAGCTTTGTGCCTGGAACTGGGCACAAAGACCAAATCTACCTTTTATTATATCTGAACAGCCTGTAGTTGAATCCTGTTTTTTCAAAGCCTTTCTGCCATCTATATCTTTTGATTGGGGCGTTTAATCCATTTACATTTAAAGTAATCGCCGATAAGAAAAGAATTACCGTTGCCATGTTGTTACTTGTTTTCTGGTACGTTCTATAGGCTTTTTTGCCGGGGTTTATTGAGATCTAATTGACATAGGACATTGTGTATGTGATTTGATACAAGCCCTACAGGATGATTTGATACAAG
Source organism: Pteropus alecto (assembly GCF_000325575.1). Lineage (NCBI taxonomy): Eukaryota > Metazoa > Chordata > Mammalia > Chiroptera > Pteropodidae > Pteropus > Pteropus alecto. The sequence goes on along the minus strand of NW_006433950.1, from coordinate 724,686 downwards.
CACGTGTTGTAAAATCGTTACCACGCTAAAGCTAGCTAGGACGTCTGTCACCTCTGATAGTGTGTCTTAGCGACTTTCAAGTATACAATAGTGTCGTTAACTGTAGTTACCATGCCGTACTGTGAGATCTGCATGATATCCACATTTGTGGATATCACAAATATATAAAATTTTTTTACCACAAATTTGATACCACAAATATATAAAAAATTATATATTTTCTTTGTGGTTTCCACAGGGATTACATATAACAACCTATTTTCTTTTTTCGTTCTTTGTTTTTAATTTTAAAACTTTTTGTTTCCACCCTCTATTTCTCATCAGGCGACACCTGCAGTATACATACGTTCACTCTTGTTTTCCTTCTGGTTTAGTTCCATTTCTAAAGTAACTCTTACTTCTACCTCATTTTTCCTGAGTTTTATCATTTAACTGCCATGTTTTTCTAGCTCTAATTTATGTTCATCTCGGCAATCTCACATCTGCCGAAATGACTCCGGCTCGTTTTGAAAAACTAGTTTACACCTTGCTCCAGCTTTGTCGGGGGGAACTTGGTCAGTCAGCTTTGGGCGTCCATGTTCTGTCTGTTGCTCCAGCCCCTTCGAGTCTCATCAGAGCCCCCTTGTCCTCACCTGGTATTGAAGGCAAACGGAACCCCTGTTAACTTCACCGCTTTGCTCAAATCAGCCCACTCTGCCTCCCCTCCAATACCGTTTGCCAGCCCATCAGACGCTATGTTTCTGCCCTTTGCTTTTTGCACAAATGTGGATATCATGCAGATCTCACAGTGTATGCGGTGATTGTCCTCACTCTCTCGTATTTTGGGGTTTTGGAGGACACCTTATCATGTGGCCTTGCTGTGGATGTTGTCCATAGGGTTTGGGTTTACCATGTAGTCGCTCTGTCTGGTTTTGCTTGTTTGTCTGTTGTTTTGCTTTTCATGGGGAGAGGATTCAGGGAGATTAGAAAACTATGCCACTTCTGTGTCTATCCAGAATTGTTAGGGAAGGAAAAAGAGCCAGGAGAGCTCAGGAAGCGAATTATTACAGTTGCTCCCGTGGCCAGGCCAGGACCGCGTGCCGTGTACTTGAACCAGGGCTAGGTGGGGGTAGGAGGGGGTGCTCGCAGGAAGCGAGCATTCACGTTTTTGAATTCTCTACCAAAGAAGCAGAAATACAACAAATGTTTCCTATGTTTCATCTGAGGGGATTCTGCTACTTTTTACAGAAGATATGCTGACACTCATAATGAACCTTATCTATTTTAAAGTGAATTTTTGATTTTACGAATAACTTACATATATGTTCCTTTATGAGAGATGAACACATAGATAAGGCTAAAGTCCTCTTCGACCCTCCTCCTCACCACGCCAGGTCCGCTGGCTGTTTTCCGATGCCTGGCTGACTCTGTCCTGTCTTCAACTAACTCCTTGTCCATGACCCTTTTCCCTGCTGAGAGAACATTGAAAGGCATTGTAACATTAAGCAGAGTTACATGTAAGTATGACGGCGAATCCACTAATAGCCATTTCGGGGGGTGATCTGTGCTGTTGCCCTTTTTGTACAAAAGTGTAAAACCTGAGAACAGCTGAGGATTTCAGAAACGTGGCTCTTTGCCTGTTCTGTGTGGTGAGGCCTCAAGTCACGGCTTCCTTTTTGAACAGTGAGCTTCTTGTTCTCGCACAGCTTTGGTAACTGATGGGCTTTTTGGCTCAGCTTTCACAAGCTTTATTGAGATCGTTTTAATTAGGATGCGTTATGATTCAAGTTGCAGAAAACGCTACTCATGTTCACTTTTTAAAAAGGACGTGTAGGCTCCTGGAACCAAGCAGTATGATGATATTTGACACTTCGGGGTTCAAATCGGGTCGTGGCAATCAGGTCAACTTCTTGCCAACTCCAGGGTCTCCGGTTACATTGTGTGGCAAGAGCCCAACACCGCGCGTCTTGGCGATGCCCCGAGTCCTGTGCCATGAGTCCCTCCGTTCCTGTCTCTCTGTTCACTTCTGCGTGGCAGGCTCCCTTCATACAGTGAATGGGCTGTGCTAGCTCATCTCTCCACCTTCTCCATCACCAACACCAGGAGAGAATAGAGGATCTCTTTCTCTCAGAAGCACCGGGAAAAGCCCCGTCTTGACTCATCGGTCTGACTGGGTCACAGACCCAGCCTGGAGCCGACCGCTGGGATCACGGGAACACTGACGTGCCCATGGCCAAGGTTAGCAGCTTCTCCAGAAGCTCCCGAAGAAACAGTGAGGGAAGAGGGGGCCAGGCACGGTTAACGGAGTGCAGCTGTGACGAGGGACAGCTCCACCTGGCTTGGATGGCACCTCCTCTTCTGAGGCAGCATGTCACAGTGGTCGAGAGCCACGCGACCTTAGTCTAATATTGGCTTTACTGCTTAAGGGCTGTCCGTCTGACCTTGGGCCGGTTACCACGCCTCTTTGGGCCTCGGTGTCCTCCTCTGAAAAGTGGGGGATGATAGCACACCCCCATGAGATTGCTGCGGCGTGAAATCGACTAAGTATGCATAAGACACTTAGAACAGTAGTTGGCGTGGGTCGAGGTCTAGGTAAAAGTCTTTGCCATTGTCGCAGGTGTATCGATCCTGAGGACAGAATAGGAAAATGCTCCACGTGGCAAATAGCGAGTGAAGGGCAGGGGTCCTTCGGCCTTAGGCTGTGAGACACAGTGACTTGCAGTGACGCTTTCAGCAGCTCATCGGCTCGTCCTTCCTCTCAAGGGACGGGAAGCTCCCGGGTTCCACACATCTGTGTGCGGGCGTGAGGACATGACTGTGGAAGGCCACGAGGGACAACCCGTTGTGAGATTCGATTCATATTGTTCCGAGACTTTAGACGCTGATTCGTGATTTCACTGCCAGCCTGGGGACCAGCCGCTGCTTCGGTGACGCGACGCACCGATTGACTTACAGACCGCTGACAGCTGCCCTCTCCGCCTAACACGGCCATTCCACAAATGACCCGGGGACCACTAGAGGAGAGACTGGGGAGTGTGATGGAACTTTCTTCCCAGTGAAGTGTAAACTGTCCTTAGGAATAGAGCTGTCTTAATAAATCCCAGGTCTCAAACGTGGTAATTAAGAGAAGCCTGAAACACCACAGAGGCTTGACTTCCAGGGCTTCCGTTCGAACCCCCAAACGTCGGACCCCCGCCTGGGTCCTGGCCTGGCATCTGACTGCCCTCGCAGCCTCCTCCACCCCTGTCTTAGTAACAGTCTCAGACCCTGGCGGCAAATGGCACGCGAAGCCGAGCACATTTTATTCTACACAGACGGGATTATATAAATCTTCCCGTTTTAAAGTAATTTCCTTCGCCCTTTATTTCTTTTGTGTGGTTGTAGGAGTCTGCTTGGATTCCTAATGAGCCATATCCCTGGCTGGCTTTATCCTGTTTTAAGAAAAATCTGATAATTCCATTGACTTTCATCCGGGTGTTCACACGTTTATTGAGGACCTACTATGTGGCAGCCGCCCCGCCAAATGTTGATGTAATTAGACAGCTTCCTCTCAACCTCTTCAGCTAGTTTTTTGTTCAAAAAATTCTACTTTGGATTCCTCCCCCTCCCCCGCGGCCCTTTTTTCGCGCCCCCCCCGCCCCCCTCTTTCTGTTTCTCTCTCTCTCTAGAAAGGCACTGATTTAGGCGAAAGACCTAGTTTCTGCATGGCTCCCCCTGATCTGCAGGGTTTCTGCAGGGAGACTGCAGCCTTCGGGTCCCCCAGAATGCACCAGGTTATGTCAACTTCCTCGTTTTCCAACACGTTTCTGAGGGCACCCTTCTCTCCTCGTCTGGCTTCTGCCTTCTCATTTTTCTAAAGTTAGGTCAACATCGTGGCCTTCAGGGACGCTTTCTCGGGTCCCTGTGGTTTAGGTGTTTCTCCCCCAGGCTTCCTTGAGTTTACCGTTCTTGGAGAAAGCCTCACGGTTGGCCCGTGCTCGTTGATTTCCTTGCCTGTCTCAGTCACCAGGGGAGAAGCCAGGCAGGAGCCTTGTCTGATTGGCCTTACCATCCCCAGTGTCTAAGAGACGAGTGTCGAATGAATGAGTGGCACATATTTACTGTGTACCTACTATGTGCCAGTCACTGTACGAAGCTCTAGGGACACCAAAATCTAGTCTCTTTGACGATCGTAATCTAGTGGAAAGATACACGCTAGGTTAATAATCACATGTCGCTGTGCCATCTTGGACTGATGAGAGCTTTGAAGAAAAGGCATAGGACGTTAGGAGACTGTGTGACGGGAGGACCCAAGGGTCGGATAAGCAGGACTCTTACCTGGGCAGACTTAGTACACAGGACCCAGGGATCAGCCCGGAGACTGGAATCCACCCCAGAGGGCAGGGAAAGGCCAGAGAAAGAGGCTGGTGCCTCCAGTCTGGTAATTAATAAACCTTATTAATAGAAAACTACATACGAGGCAGGTCTGGGGCAAGCGCAAGACGAAACAGATCACCGCGCCACTTGGTGGGGGCGCAGAATCATACAGCATGAGGGATGGTCACGGGTACTGGTGCGCGGATGCCCCCAGATACAGGAAATGTACGTGTTCCACAAGGCAGGGACAACAGCCCGCTCCAGCACAAAGCAGGAGGCAGGGAGGGGGTGCCGATTTACGTCACAATGAACGTCAGTTACGATCAGACGGTCGCTAAGGGCGGTTTGCAGAAAGCAACCTCCATTTGGGCCTGGGTCCAGCTCGTGGGACAGTGGCGACATTGTGTAGCCGTCTCTCTCCACAGGTGGGAAAGGAGAGGCAGAGCTGGACATGAGTTCAGGTGGGTGGTCCTCAGGTGTGCCAGCTGCCTGGTCGCCATGGGTATCTGCTTACTGTGCTTGTCCTGTGTCCCTTCTTCAGGTGACGGTGCCCTGACATTTTTTCTGTTGGGGAGCCAAGCCTTCCTTATTCTCATCCTGACCTATATTTCTTTCTAGCGATGGACACGTCACCTAACCAAATTAGTTATGTCATCTCTCAGGTCTCCTCCCGTGTATTAGTTTAGGGACGAATTTGGACCCAAATCAAGTCTGGGAGTCTTGGCAGAATTATGAAGAAAGACGTGTATTTCTTTTAGCATTTGGGAGTTTGTGCTCAAGAGAGAAGGGGAGAATCGATACAGACAAATAGAATCCCGATGATTTTTTTCAGCACCTAGATCCAGCCATGCCTGAAACTCATGTGGATATAACTGTCTAAATTCACATATATGGCTTTTAAAGTCATTGACTAAACAGTTCTCTCATTTTTTTCATGTGCCTTAAGCTCATTTTCACTGGGATTCAGTTGCTTGCAACTAAGTGTCTTTATTAATACATTGATTTTAACTAATGTCACTCGTTTGCTAAATCCCAAGGGGGTGGGGGGAGACCAGCTCAAGCATTTAGCAAGGGGGAGGCCCAGTCCAAACACCAATATTTCCTGCACCAGGAGGGAGTTCCCCTAAGCCTCCGTATTCTGGGCCTCTTCCCCTGAGCCCCAGACCCGTGGTGCATCCGTGTTTGATTGCCTAGCAACAGATGCACTGAGGGATGGCCAGTAGAGGGAGATACAAACAGGAACCTTCCTAGCCCTGGCGGGGCAGGGAGGCCCTCGTACCCCACGTACCCCACGTGCTGGGAAACCACAAGCTGCTTCGTGCTGGAGGAATGTGGGGCAGGCCTGATTTGAGAGTGGAGAGCTGGCTTTTCTGGACTGCGAAACTTGAACCTGCAGGGTAGGCAGGCTGAGACTGTCAGTGGCTTCCACGAGTAACAGCACTGGCGGTCACGGCTGCCATCTAGTGTCAGATGTCAACTTTTGCAAGTTGTTTACGAGCTGTTTCCAGCTGGAAGGCCTTTTGAGGGCCCATTGGAGGAGGTCATTACCTCTGCCTTCCCGTTGGCAAGAACCTCAGAATCAGAATTTTGATATTATCTCTCATTTAGCTTATTATTCAAATGGCCGCAGAGCCAAACTGACTGGATGGGGGGAAAGGGGAGTCATTCTACAACCTTCACCTTGTGTCTCATTCCAAATCTCTAGGTGCTATGAATTAGATGGATAGATGAATGATAGATGATAGGTAGATGATGGATAGATATGATAGATAGATAGACGATAGGTAAATAGATAGGATAGATAGATAGTAGATAATAGAAAATTTTTAAGTTCTGTAATAGTCATATTTATGGTCAGGGTTCTGGTAGGTAACGGGTAGCACACTCCAAAGCGGTGAGTGGGGAGAAGTTAATGACAGGGCCCCTCCCAACGGGAAGGGACCCTGCG
>NW_006433950.1:717787-718109 GCF_000325575.1 Pteropus alecto | reverse complement strand
AGCCCCTGCTCAGGTCAGGGAAGGGGCGGAAGGAGGGGACTAACTAAGCCCTCTGGACCTTCCACTGCCGGGTTAGGGCCACGCGCTGATGCCAGGCCCTGGGAGCACGGCTTGAGCACAGCCGAAGGTGCTGGGCGTGAGAAGAGCACCCAGAAAAATCCGTGTAAAGGGATCCAAACGGATCTGGTGCCGCAAGGACACCTGCTCGAGTGGGGACGGTAGCCAGTAAAACGCGGTGCGGCTGTCAGTTGACTGCTGACCGAGGAAGACGCTAGATGGAGTTTGGAGTAAAAGAGGTTCATTAGGGGACGGGGTGACGCCA
>NW_006433950.1:714612-717708 GCF_000325575.1 Pteropus alecto | reverse complement strand
ACAGCCGGGTCTGCCCTTGTCTCGCAGGAGCGCTGGAGCGGGCTGCCCATCAGAAGAGTCGTGCCCTAGGCCGAGGTGACCAGGCCCTAGAACCCCTCGCTGTGTCTCCTGAGGGTGGGACAGCAGGAGTCTCTGCAGCTAGATGGCAAGTTCTCACAGTCTTTCTCACCATCTTATAGAGTTGAGGCAGTTTTCTGTGCCGCGCTCGCAAGTTCTCTGCCAACGCTGGCACTCGCCACCCTCAGGGGCACACACACTGGCCACAAGCAGGGAGTTTTGTGGGGGTGAGGTGTGGGCAGCACTGGGGTGCCTGTGGGTGGTATCAGGGTCCCTGTGGGCGGCATGGGGGTCCCGGTGGACCAGTTCGAGGGCTCTGTAGGCGAGGCCTCTTCAGCGGTTTGTGGGCGGCCTTCTCATGGAGTCCAGAAAGCAGTTAGTAGGACTCACTGCCTTTGATGCATTTCAAGGCCCCACCCCCACCCCTCCCACCCTACCCCGACCCACCCACGGTCTCCCGGATGGGGTGGGAAAGAGATGGGCCTCTTTGGCACTGTCCCACATAGCTGGGGAAGCTGGACTCTCATTTACATGCTCCCCTTTCTGCTGTGGGAGAAGCTGTAGGCCGAAGGTGGCCTCTCCTGGCACTGGGCTGCGCTGTCCTGTAAGAGGGAGACACAGGGACAGTGAAACTTCCTCTTCCTCTCTTCAACACATCCGATCTCCTGGATTTTTTTTTTTTGCCCCAAGGATGCGCTAGAACTTCTGCACTGGACTCCCACAAAGGTACTCTCATTCGTGGGTGTTGTCAAAATCAAGTTTTCTTTGAGGGGCAGATGGTAGAAAACGCCTAACCTACCATCTTGCTGCTGTCACTCTGTGGTTTTATTACTCATATTGAATGGCTTTTCTATGTTGAACCATCCTGCAATCTGGGAATAAATCTCACTTGGTCACGATGTATAAACCTTATAATATGTTGCCGAATTTGGGTTGCTAGTGTTTTATGGAGGCTCTTTGGATCTTGATATTTTAATGGAAGGAAAGAACGCAACATGTGGCAGTTAAGACTGGAGAATAAAAATTAAAGTCAGAAAGTTGGAAGAACAGATTTTACATATTGTTATGTTCCATATTTTAATAATTATCAATGAAAGAGACAATGAACTTGACATTGCACATCTGTGAAAAATTATAATTCAATATTTTACAAATGTAATAGAACAGTGTGGATTATACAATCCCTGAAAAGCAGATCCCCACCTAGGAAAATGATGGATCTGAAAACCATTTATTTCATTGAAAAATATTTAAAATTTTAATATTTACTCTATGGGATAAATTGTTGGACCTAGCCACTTATGACAATTGAATATGAATTTTGAAAATACATCGTCATTTCATTTGGGATAAAGCTTAAGAATGAACCATGAAATTACTGAAATTGCTTCAAAATCTTTCCTTCCATTCCTATTAACATACCTACCATGATGTGAGCGGTAAAGGGGCTATGAAATAGATCTGACAAGCTGTGTGTGGGTGGGGGGAGGCCACATGGCAGGCCTGATAAGCTCAGTGACTAAAAGTAACCACATGAGTTGGTCCGATGACAAATTCCTAACTGGGCAGGTCAACAGCAGATAGTCAATCCCAAGCCCATAGCGTCCTTAGCAAAGGTCAGCCTTTACCTTAAGTGGGCCCGTCCGTTGTTCTTGTGCATCTAGGATAACTGGCCTTTGAAATGTCAGAGTCATTGTCTCTTCCAGACCACTAGGAGGCACAACCTGCAGCACCAGAGCATGACCACAGACCCCTCACTGTGATCTGATTGCCCGAATACCATCTCTGTGTGCTGTAAATATTAACTATCCTGTACCCACCCATGTGAAAGAAGTGTGTTTCTCCATTTGCTTTTTATCTAATCCTAGAGATTTCCCCATTTTGCTTTCTCCCGCCTCCTTAATCTACCACCAATGGATTTCATGTACCTTCCTTGGGTTTTCTCCTATGATTCTAAGTATGTAAAAGGAACTGCAAAACTGTCATTTTCTAGAGCAGTGGTCCCCAACCTTTCTGGCACCAGGGACTGGTGCTCCAATGAGAATCTAACACGCGATGATCTGAGGCAGAGCTGAGGCGGTGATGCTAGTGCTGGGGAGCGGCTGCAGATACAGATGGAGCTTCACTGGGTCAGCTGCTGCTCACCTCCTTCTGTGCAGCCTGGATGCTAACAGGCCATGGACGGGTACCGGTCCATGGTCCCGGGGGCTGGGAATCCTTGCTCTGGAACATTTTCTCAATCTGTTGAGATTTTGCTTCCAGGCATGTCCTCAAAAACTTGGCTCAAATGAAAACTTACAAAACTTTTCTCTAGGTTTGGACATTCTTTCGTTAACAATGATAACTTAGAACAAGTGTAGACATAATATTTTTTTCTGGCAAGCAGCGCTTTTATCAATCCAACCTATAAATGACCAAAGAAGAAACAATCTCATTTGTCACATTGAAAACTTTAAATATTTATATACATTGTATTCATTCAAAGTGTGCTTATAGACACTTAATATGCAGACTAGAAATTTCACTCATACCTGTGTTACAATTGTGGAACGAAATTTACCAGTGTAATAGCCATTGTCTGTCATAAATGCTGATTGACAAATTTTCTCTGAGCAAAGTGTACAGTTTCTTAAGTTATTTTCTCTGTTATGTTTGTTCCTATTGTCGAGTGTAATTGTCAGTCGAATTCCATATTTAAAAAATGAACTTGCATTTGTATATATAGTGTTCCACTTCATTTCAGTAGTAACTTATTTTTATCTTAATTTAGTATCAGTGACTGATAGATTAAAAAAGAACTAGTTCTTCCTGTGGACAGTAAGTCCCACTGGTCTAAATAGTTAGACTGTGCTCCTTGAGGGGCAGGCCGCTGCATTTTATTTGTATTTGCTTGACAGTGGCACTTAGGCAATTATTTATTAAATAAATGTATGACTCTGGGTCCAGGGCGTTAATCAGTTGTGTGTTCCAACCACTCAACAATTGGACTTGCCACCCCTTTACCGAAGTTAACTGAACGCCAGGAGCTGGCTGGGCACT
>NW_006433950.1:693884-713573 GCF_000325575.1 Pteropus alecto | reverse complement strand
CGCACGGGGGACCCCAGACCGTCCCCACCGCCCCCTGGGGGGGCGCCTGACAGCGACAAAAGGGGCCTCAGTGTAATGACATTTTCTCTTAAGTTTCAGGAAATTGGTGATCTTGATATGCTTTTAAATAATTTGCCTATCCCAAATAATTATTAATTGGGTCTAAATTTTTTGTAGGACGGTACTGAGCGCAAAGTGTTTATTAAAGCTCGATTGTTCTAGGGGCTGTCCCCTAAAATAGTGTATATAATTCCAACTTTTTAAAAGATGCATTTGCCATCCCTACCTATACACGGTTTCTTGCATTTTTAATACCTGCTTCCCAAAGCGCAGTGACCAGGCCATGCAGTGGATTTAGGACCTCTGTGGCCCAGCAGCGTTCGGCTAGACGTTCCGACTGACGAGGGCCCGGATGTGACAGGAAACACTGTGGGTATCAGAACAGCTTCGGAATGTGGGCAGTAAGGAGAGTCACAGCATCCCAGGGCTGGCTCTGTCTCTCCAAGTGACAGCTCAGGTGTAGAGAAACAACCATGCCATGGCGTAGAAATGCCATGTTTTAGTTCATGAGCAAAGCCCTAGCTTCCCGGGTTTCGCAGGGGATGGCGTGGTGGTTCTGTGCCTAGGGAAGCCCAGAGCTGTGGCTTTTCACCCGGGCCTTCCAGTCCAGGGGCCAGCAAGCGGTCCTGTTTACCATGAGCAGTATAGCCTGGTAACACTGCTGGCGTCCTGCCTTTGCCAGGTGACAGGCTCAGAGTGCTAGAAGGTTCACCAGGGGTCTTTTTCTTTCTAATGAAGGAGTTTTGTTAACCCTTTACAAACATGTCATACCCATTGGAATTTTTTTTTTTTACTGTTTATATGTAAAATTGATTGTTCTTAACTAGAAAAAGTAGAGATTTAGAAATTCATTTAAAACTTCCTCAATTAAAACCATTCATAAGACATCTTTCATGCCCAAATGCAGGGCTTAATGTGCATCTTTTTCAGATAATTACCTCTTTTTACTTTCCCTCCCTCAGTGAGAGAAATTTCCTGACTCTTCTAATTTCTCTCAACAGTGTTTTGTAGTTTTCAGTGTATAGGTTTGGTACGTATTTTGTTAAATTTATCCCTATGAATTTAATTTTTGGGGTGCTAGTGTAACTGGGATTGTTAAAATTTTCATTTTGTGACTATTAATTATTACATGTAGAAATACAATTTTTTTTTATCATGGTAAAAAACACGAAGCTCACCATTTAAACCATTTCAAGGTGTATACTTCAGTGGCATTGAATCCATTCGCAACGTCGTACAGCCATCATCACCATCTAGTTCCAGAACATTTCATCGCGTCAGAATCAGAGCCTGTTTCCATTCCGCAGTCACTGCTCCTGGTCCCATCCCAGCCCTCCGAGCCCCTGGCAACTACCAGGCCGCTCGCTCTCTATCTATCTATCTATCTATCTGTCTATTTATTTAATTTATTTTTTTTATGGTGACATTGGTTAACCAAGTCCGGTAAGTTTCAGGTGTACCATTTAACAGTGAGGCATATATCTATAGCATTGTGTCAGTTTGCTCTTTTTCTCTATGGATTTTCTTCTTCTTGATACTCCAAGCAACTGGGATTGTACAGTGAGTGTCTTTTGGTATCTGACATCTTTCATCCAGCACTTAGCTTATCTATTTTAGGGCACATGTCAGGACTTCATTCCTTTTTATGGCCACCAGGGGTCTTTTTTTTTTTTGGATGTACCACGTTAATCCATTCATCCGTTGATGGACGTTTCTGTGGTTTCCACCTTTTGGCTATTGTGAACAGTGGGCTCGGCTGCGGTTCCCAGACGTACCTGGATGCACACCCATTCACGTACAGGTCTCTGTTTTTTAACACCTGATTTTGTTTTTAATTATATTCCCAGGAGTGGCATTGCAGGGTTTTGTGGTAGTTCTGTGTCTGTTTACCTTGCTGAGGAACTGCCAAACTGTTTTCCACAGCAGCGGCTCCGTTTTCCATTCCCACTGACATTGTATTGAAGGTTCTAATTGCTCCGTGTCCTCACCAACACTTGGTATTTTTTGTTTTTAAAAATTTACCGTAGTCATCCTAGTGTGTGTGAAGTAGGATGTCTGTGGTTTTGATTTGCATTTCCCCAATTCAGACGTTGAACATCTTTCCATGTGCCCATTTATATATCTTCCTTGGAGAAATGTCTATTCATATTCATTGCCCATTTTTAGATTAGGTTTTTTTTACCGTCGTAAAGTTGTGAGAGTTTTTATATATTCTGGATACTAGACCCTTATCAGATAAACGATTTGCAAATATTTGCAAAAAACTATTCTGTGGGTTGTCTCTTCACTCTCTTCATCGTGTCCTTTGATGCACAGAAAGGTTTTCATTTTGATGTAGTCCAGTATGTCTGTTTTGTTGCTTGTGCTTTTGGTGTCATAACTAAGAAGCCATTGTCAAACCCAGTGTCACGAAGATTTACCTTTTTTTCATCTAAGAGTCTTATAGCTTTCGTTATATTTATGTCTTTGATCCATTTTGAGTTAACTTTTGTATATGGTACGAAGTGAGAGTTCACCTTTATTCTTTTGCATGAAGATTTCCAGCCGCTCCAGCTCCATTTGTCGAAGAGGCTATTCTTTCTTCACTGAATTGTCTTGGCACCATTCTTGAAAATCGTTGCATCACAAATGATGGTTGGGTTGTGTCTATTCTTACACCAGTACTACAGTGGGGTTTTTTCTTTAACCGATTCACTGGAGTTTTAAAAAAAACTGTTGGGGTGGTAAAACACACCTTAACAAATTTAAGGGAATAGAAAGCATACAATGTCTTTTCTCAGATCACAATGGAATTAAACTAGAAATCAGTAATAGGAACTAGAAAGCCACAAAATACATGGAGATTAAACAACACAATTCAAATAACACATGGCTCAAAAAACTCAGCCCTTCCACCATAGGATGACTCATTGAGGAGCCTGCTATGAACCAGGAAGAAGGTGCTCACAAAAAATGTGACCCTGCTGTTCCCTTGATTTTAGCATTTCCAGCTTCCGGAAATGTGAGGAATACATTTCTGTTTTTTTACAAGTTACCCAGTCTGTGATATTTTGTTATAGCAGCCTGAACACATTAAGATGGATGTCCATTATATCCAGCTGATTAGTGGTGTCATTGAGTTCAACCGTGTCCTTACTGATTTTTCTGCCTGCCGGATCTGTCCAGTCTGATGGAGGGGTGTTGAAGTCTTCAAGTATAATGATAGATTTGTCTGTTTCTCCTTGCAGTTCTGTCGGTTTTTGCTTCGGGTAGATTAATGCTCTGGTGTTAGGCACGTGCACATTATGGATTATGTCTTCTTGGAAATTTTACCGCTTTATCATTCGGTAATGCCCTGCTTTATCCCTGATAACTTTTCTCGCTCTGAAGTCTCTACTGTCTGAAGTTAATGTAGCTACTCTTGCTTTCTTTTGATTAGCGTTACTGTAGTTCATCTTTCTCCATCCATTTGTATTTTTATATTTAAAGTGAGTTTTTTGTAGACATTGTATAGTTGGGTCTTGTTTTTTGATCCACTCTCCAGCCTCTTAATTGGTGCATTTAGGCCATCGATGTTCAAAGTGATTTAGTTGGGTTAATATGTACTGTGTTTTTACTGTTTTCTAACTGTCGCCCCATTCTTTGTTCCTATTTTTTTTCTCCTACTTTTTCTGCCTCTTGTGGTTTTTATTGAGTGTTTTACATGATTCCATTTTCTCTCTTTCTTGGCACACCATTTATACTTTTTCTATTGGTTGCCTGATAGTCTCTAATATACGTTTACAAATAACCCATCTCTACTTTTTAAATGACACGATACTGCTTACGAAGTGTGATTACCTGATAAAAACAAAATAACCCTAATTCTCCCCTTCGATTCCTTGTATTATTGTTGTCATACGTTTACATATGCATAAACATACATACACATCGAAGATATGTACACAAACATACATAATTGCATGTGTTGTTACTGTTATTGTAACAGATTTGTCTTAGATCAATTAAGAAAAAGAAAAAAATGTTTTTATTTTACCTTCACTATTCCTTGTCTGATGTTCTTTATATACATCCAAGTTACTGACCTGTATTATTTTCCTTCACTAAAGAACTTTTAACCTTTGTTGGAAGACAAGTCTACTGGCAACAAATTCCCTCAATTTTTGTTTTTCTGAGAAAGTCTACTCTTCCTTTCTTTTTGAAGGCTAATTTCTCAGGGCACAGAATTATAGTTGGTGGTTTTATCTCTCAACACTTTAAACCCCACTGTCTTCTTCATTTCATGGTTCCTGAGGAGATGTAATTCTTTGTTCCTATAAGGTGTTTTCCCTTTTTCCCGCTGATTTCTTTCAGGTTTTTTTTTTTTTTTTTTTTTTAACCTTTGATTTTCTGTAGTTTGAAGTTTATATGCCCAGGTGTAATTTTTCTGGAATTTATTCTGATTGGTGTTTTCTGAGCTTCCTGGATCTGCGGTTTGGTTCCTGACATTAATTTGGGGACATTCTCGGTCATTGTTGTTTCAAATCTATCTTCCGTTCCTTTTTTTCTTCCTGGTGTTCCCGTTTCATGTATGTTACATCTTCTGATGGTGTCCCACGGTTCTTGGATATTATGTTCTGTTTTTTTTTTCTTTCTTTTTTTCAGTCTTCCTCCTCTTTTTCAGTTTTGGAGGTTTCTGTTGATATATCCTCAAGTTCAGAAATTCTTTCCTCAGCTGTGTTGTCTGCTAATAAGCCCATCAGAGTTATTCCTCATTTCTGTTAGTGATGTTGATTTCTGGCATTTATTTTTCGTTTGTTCTTAGGATTTCCATCTCTCTGCTTACATTTCTCAACCCTTCTTGCATGCTGTCTACTTTATCCATCAAAACCTTTAGCCTGGGAATCATTGTTGTTTTAAATTCCTGGTCTGATAGTTTCAACATCCCTGCATATCCGGTTCTGATACTTTGCTCTGTCTCTTCAAACCGTGTTTTTGCCTTTTAGTATACCTTGTAATTTTTTTTGGTAGTTGGGCCCGATGGACTATGTAAAAGGAATTGCTATAAAAGGAATTGCTATAAACGACTTTAGTAATGTGGCGTTAAGATGTAGGAGGTAGTGAAGTATTCTATAGTCCTGTGATCAGGTCTCAGCCTTTTGGTGAGCCTGTGCCTCTGGACTGTGAACTTCACAAGTGCTTCTCAGTAGGTCCCCCGCTAGTAAGTGGGTTTTCCCCTCCAAACCTCCCCTTAGATGGCTAGAGTGTACTGGAGTTGGTTATATTTCTTCCCCCGGGTCAGTTAGGGGCTGGTAAAACCCTAGCAGTTTAGGCTTTGGTTATTTCCTCCTGAGGGCAGGGCTTGTTAAGAATAATGGAGCGCTCCAGTATATTTTAGAGTGGTTCCTTTTCCCTCTGGAAGCAGGCAAGCACCAGGAGCTTTTTCTCTGACAATTACTGTGAGAACCCGATTGTTCTAGAAGTGGAAAATCACAGAAGCGTGGGGGACATCCCGTGACTGAGTGTCCTGGAGCTTTAAACTCTGACTTGTCCACGTCTTACCTCCAGCAGTTCATCAATTACAGATGAGTTTTTCTTGGGCTGGCACTGGTTCCCATAGAGTTTTTTGCATGTGACTTTCTGCTTTGGTACGTTGAGATTCTCTGTATTCACCTGTCTCTTCAATTTTGGAAGCAGTGGTTTGCCCTGGGACCATCCTTCTCTTACAGTTTTTACTAAGAAGAGTTGTTGATTTTTCAGTTTGTTCAGCATTTTACTTGTTGGGACGAAGTGGTGACTTTCATGCTCCTTATATTTGGAACTGGAAACCAGAAGTGCTTAGTGTTTTGATCACTGTATCTTTTTAGTAAGTTTTGAAATTAGGAAATGTGAGTCTTTCAGCTTCGTTCCTCTGTTTAAAGACTGTTTGGCTTTCTAGAGGCCCTTGCAAATCCATGTGAATTTTAGAATTAGCTTTTCCATTTCCAGAGAAAAAGACCATTGGGGTTTTGATAAGTATTTCATTGAATCTATGGATCAATTTGGGAAGTATTATTATCTTAGCAATATTAAGACCTCCCATCCATGAACATTGTTATCCTTCCATTAATTTAGGTCTTTAATTTTTCAGCAATGATTATAGTTTTTAGTGTACAAGCCTTACATCTTGTTTAAACTTACTCCTCATTATTTTCTCTTTTTGATGGTCTTATAAATAGAATTATTTTCTTTATTCTGTTTTTGGATTGTTTATTGCTACTGTATAGAAATAAAACTGACTTTTGTTTGTTGATCTTGTATCCTGCAACATTGCTGAATTCCTTCGTTAGCCCTAATATTGTGTGTGTGTGTGTGTGTGTGTGTGTGTTCTTGACGGTTTTTTACATATAGGATCATGTGACTTGTGAATAGAGATAGATTTACTGCTCTTATTTATTTATTTTTACTTCTCTCTCTTTTTTTTTTAAATACAGATGCCTTTTCTTTCTTTTTCTTGCCTAATTTCTCAGGCTTTCCATTACAGTGCTGAGAAAAAGCAGCAGAAGCAAATCTGCTTGTCTTGTTTCTGGTCTTGGGAGAAAGACTGAAAGACTTTTCAGTCTTTCCTGTTGAGAGTGATACCTGTGGGTTTTTCATAAATGCATTTTATCATGTTGTGGAAATTCCCTTCTATTTCCTGTGTGTGCAGTGTTTCATCTTGAAAGGTGAAAGACATCACTATTATCCAGGAAATTCCAAGGGATTTAGGAACTCTGCGTCAGGACCTGGGCTCAAAGACCAGATATTAGCAGATGCTCCTAGTGCTGTTATATCACTCAGGAACTTACAAGGCTTCCAGGAGCCCTGTGCCAGGCACGTGGGGCAGAGGCCAAAACGTGGGTGTATTTTCTATTATCGCATAGTGGTGTTTCTTTTTCCTATTCTTTCAACCTGCTAGTGTCTGGTCCTCTTCCCCTCATGTTCAGACTGTTAGACTCCTTTTCAGTTCTGGTTTTTTGTCAGCAATCAGTTTGTGACCAAGTCTTGTTCCTTCCTTCCTGTGAAATGTCTGTCAGATATATACGTATTTTAGTACCCAGCCTCGGCCAGAACAGCAGAGCAGGCAGCAGCCTCTCACCCTGGGCTTAACTGGAATCATCCCTAAACCAGATCCTGTCTTCTAGTCTAATCCATGCTGGGACTGCTCTGAGACTGACATTGTAGGAAATAATTTCTGTGCTTCGCATTCCCGTCGGCATTATTAAACATTCGCTGCGTGCACGGAACTGTAGAGGACTCGGAAAACGGATACGATTTTTATTTCAAATAATTTTGATGAGGGTGTGGAATTTAAATATAAGTGTGATTTCTGCCTTCAAGTTACTTATTGTTTTGTTGAAGAGACCACAGAAACACTTGAGAAGTTTAATAAACAGTAAAACGTAATATATATATTTTTTCCCCCTCCAGGTTCCTGTTGCATGTAAATCTTGTCCCTGTGGTTATGTATTTATTAATAGGAAACTTCTAAAAGTAAAACACTCAGAGAAATCATCACCTTGTACAGGTAATTGCGAATTTACCAACTTTTCCATCTTTGTGGTATCTATTATGAAAATTAAAAATGAATTTTTGTGAGTTAAAAAATTCTGCTGGTAAAGTTATAATATTAAAATCTATTGAAGTACATCTTTGGCTTTTATTAGATACAATAAGTCAATTTATGATGCTGATTTGTTCTTTATCCACTTTAACATGATACTGATAAACTTTGCAATACATTTTAACGAGAAATTTTAATTTGAAATCGTTAACTGGCAGAAAGGGAATCTTGGTTTTAGCAGTGATATAATTTTTTAAAGTCCTAGTTATTTTGTTTGATCCACTAATTTAGGCTATCTAAAAAATTGCTGATTCAGTAAGTGTATTCAGAGGAGGTAGGTTTTTGTGACTCCTGTTTTTTTCCTATGCTAAAATAAGATGTTCTAACAGAAGTGAACCCCAAACAGGAGTAGATTTATTACATTTATCGAGAGCCTGACACGCACCAGGTGCTGTGTATCTTGGGCTCACAGCAATAAATCTGCTACTAAGACAGCCTCGTGCTGTTGTAGTTGATAAGGGACTTGTTCTGAAAATATACAGAGAACTCTCATGCCTCAGTAATAAGTGAAGTAACCCCACTGAAATAATGGGCAAAAGATTTGAATAGAATTTGTCCAAAGAAGATCTACGAATGGCCAATAAGTATATGAAAAGATGTTCAATGTTAATAGTCGTTAGGGAAGGGAAAATCGAAATCGTGAGCTGCTACTTCACGCCAAGCTGGCACTAGTAAAAAAGTTCCAAGTGTTGGTGCGGAAATGGGCAACCGAAAGCTTCACATGCTGCCGATGGGAGTGCGAACCATCGGCCAGCTGCTCAGATGGGTGAACGTGGAGTTCCAGTATGACCCAGCGGGTCCGCTCTGAGGCGCGTGCACACTCAGGAGAATGGAAGACAAGTTGACACAAAAGCTTGTCCATGAATGTTACTAGCAGCATCGTTCATAAGATCTGAAAAGTGGAACAGCCCCAATGTCCATGGACTGATGCTCAGCACATGTGGTGCACCCATAGAATGGAACGTCACGTGACAGTGAAAAGGAAGGAGGTACCGACACGCGCCACATCGCGCATGACCCTCGACACGCGCCACATCGTGCATGACGTGGAGATGTGCTGCGTGAAGGAAGCCAGTCACAAAAGATCGCATACCTTACCGTGCCAATTATAGGAAATACCCACATAATCAAATTTATAGGCACGAAATAGATGAATGGTGTAGGCCTGGGAGGAGAATGGCGGGGAATGGGGAATAACTCAGTGGGTTCGGTTTCTTTCGGAGGGCAAAAATATTCCAAAATTAGATTCACAGCCCTTTGAATATACTAAAAACCTTTGAATTTTATACTATAAATGAGTGCATTGTATGGTATGTGAATTATATTTCAATAAAACTAATTTTAAAAATAGCCAGGTAAACACTTAAAAACTATGAGGGTTGACTACCCTACCAGCCAATAAAATATGAAGCCAGTACAAATATAGACCCAAATTCATATGGAAAGTTAGTATATGGCAAAGGTGGTATTTCAAATTAGGGCACAGGTGGACCTTTTTTTCTTTTTCTTTTTTTTTATTATGGTAAATATACATAGTATTTTTCACTGTAACCATTTGTAAGTATTTTCAGTTCAGTGGCATTAAATATATCCGCAATGCCGTATAATCATCGCTACTGTTTATACCTAAAACTTTTCATCATCCCCAACATAAACTCCATACTTATTAAAAATTTTCTCCCTTTCTTCCCCCTCTTCTTTCCAGCTCCTGGCAATCTGTTCTTTCTGTTTCTGTCAGTTTGCCTATTCCAGATACCTCATATAAGTGGAATCGTACAGTATTTGTCTTTCTGTGCCTGGCTCAATACTAAGCATAATTTTTTTCAAGATTTATCTACATTATAGCACATATTAAAATTTCAATCCTTTTTGTAGCTGAATAATTTTCATTTTACTCATATGTGTATATATACATACCACATTTTGTTTACCTGGTCATCTGTTGATAGACACTGGGTGGTTTTCTTTTTTTGGCTATTGTGATTAATGCTGCTGTGAACATTGGTGTACAGGTGTCTGTTCGAATCCCTGCTTTCAGTTCTTTTGGGTTTATCCCTGCGAACGGAATCTCTGGGTATGCCAGATAATAACGAAGTGCTTTAAAAAAGGGGGAGGGATAGCGTCGAAAGAACATGGGAACCAGCCTGAAGGAGTTCCTCATCGCCAAAGCTGGGACAAGTCAAGCAAGAGAAATAATATCATTGGACTGTAACTGTAGAATAATAGAGTAAATTTCTGTGAGTCCACACATTATAAATAAAAAATGAGGGGAAGGGACAATTCTTTATAGTAGAATTCCAGTTAATAACTGTGGAAGGATTGAGGGAAATCAAAATCAGCATTGGCTAAACACAGGAATAATTATTGCAGACCAGTGGATGGTTAAATTAGTGAGTGAAAATTTGAGGAGAAATAAAATTTGTGTAGCATCAGAGTATTCACCCCAGATCTTCATTAACCACAAAGGGAAAGAAAACTTCACAGGGATGAAACCTGCCGAAATGAACCTTAATCAGTGAGCAAAGTGAACATCACAATAAACATATTGACATCATGAAACTGACATGATGCGCTGACAAGCATACATGGTTTTTGGGGGATTCTTGCCAAAAATGCATAGCCTTAGTTCAGTCATTAGAAAACATTAGCCACACCCAAATGAGGTATATTTGACAAAACAGCAAAACAGTCGTCTTCAAAAGAGAAAAAGTCCTGAAGGATGAGGGAAGACTAAGGCGCCGTCAGGAACCGGGAGAGAGGAGGAGGCATGACAGCTAAGTGTAACGTGGGGTTTCTTTCTTTGCAGTGGCCTATTCTCGCCTAACGGATTCTATTTCTGTTTTCTCTTTGAACATTTAAGGCATCTTTTAAAATGTCTTGTCTTAAAATGTCTCTTTTTCAGATTGTTCCATTATTTGTATGTAGTTCTGAGATATGAATTCTAGTCACGTGTCCCTTAACCACAGTGGCTTTGAGCCTCCCACCCCCAACCCCCGCCCCAGCCTTCTTTTATGCATTTGGGAAATTCTCTCTTTTGCTTCCGGATTTAGCTGTGTTTTAAAATAGGTTTTGTTTGTGGGTCGAATCTTAACTAGCATGTTTGAAGTGGATGAGGTGGCTTCTTGCATCAATTAAATCTACAACATCGACGGGAGGCCTTTCTCTCGATTTCTGTTCCATTTAGGAACAGCAGGGTAAATGGCGTTCAGTAAATTAGAGACTTAAAATAAAGCCACTCACTCTGCTAATATTGATAAGGGGCTGGAATTAAAGCTGCCGAAAAAGAAACCTTCCCCCTGACTCCACCAAGATTCACACCAAACGTCCAGAATTCTGCTGAATCTCTCTCCTTTTTTTGGGTTTAAGAAACATGTATGGTTGTTTTAAAAAATACACTAGGCAGTGTACTGTCGTGCCCTTTAGAGTGCGTGACTGCCAGGGCAAAATGAGAACTTAGGCGAGCAGTTCTTTCGCATCTTTAAAACACGTTATTTTTCTTCATCTACCCCAAAATTAAGTGTCAAACCAAGAGGAGCGAAATAGGTGAAAGAACGTAAAGTCTCAGTAGATGAGACTTAGAAAACGGAGCTCTGAAGTCGCAGTCACTCAGATCAATGCGACAGGGAGAGGAAGACCTAAAAGCACTTCTGTCACGAAACGTAAGAAACGGATTTATCAACCCATCATGGGAGCATATTTTTCCAAGCATTATATCAATCTGAGATCTTACTTTGACAGTACTGAAAAAATTGTTCGGTAGGCACTGAGTTCCTGGATTGCAAAGCACAACTCATATTTTAGGTCAAAAGCATTTCTTCTATGGTAGAAGGAATTTATAAAATCATGAATTTATAAAATTACTGGAAATTATATTCCTATTGGAAAACCAAAAGACTGAAAAGTAACATCCTCCTGCTATAAACTGATGGCAGCAGATCTGCGTGCAGTGATGAAAACACGCATCCTCCAGATGAGATGGCAAACACTAGGCAGGTTGAAACCCGAGCGTGATTGCCGAAGGTCATATCAGGTCTGTTTTCAGTGGTGGTGTTTAGTGTTCGTAAGGATATTTATGCACTTGACTTTCCTTTGATGATTGAGTTCTTATTGTTTGTTTTCTCCACAGAAATGAACAATACCATATCTTTGAAAGATTTGCGAATACTTTTTTTATATGAATTTAAACTAGGACATAGTGCAGCCGCGGCAAGTAGAAACATCATTTCTGTCTTTGGAGAAGGCTCTGTTAGTGAAAGGACTATCCGGTGGTGGTTTGAAAAGTTTCGTTCTGGGGATCTGAGTCTGAAAAATGAGCCTCGAGGGAGACCCAGGTCTGTTTTAAATGAAGATCGGTTGAGAGCCATGGTGGAAGCCAAGCCCCAAACGGCAATTCGAGGCCTTGCGGCAGACTTTGGAGTTTCTGCTACCACGATTTCTCGACACCTGGCAGCAATAGGAAAGGTGAAAAAGTTAGACAGGTGGGTAACATCAGGTGATGGCTGATCATAAACTGAGATGGTTAGAGAGATGCTTATAAGATTCGGGAGAACTGAGACCTGCCTTGGAGAGCATCATGACTTTGACAGAAAATGGGATCGAAAGTGATCTGGACAGTGGTTGGATGTGGACGAAGTTCCCAAACGTGTCAAAACCATCATTGCAACCAAAAAAAGGTCTGGTAACGAACGTATGGAGGTGTCCGGAAAGGGCATTTCGTTACCGCTTTTTATCCAAACTGCTTTTACTGTTTTAAACTAACAGTAGTAGCATCTTATTGTCAGGAAGTTGAAATTATGTATCAAAAATTGATCTAGATTCGACCACAGAAGTCGGAGGCCACCGTTTCTGAGAAACAACATTCTCCAGTTAGGAAGCGGTGATTGAAGGATTTAAATAAATTTTAACAAACTGCATTTTATAATATGCTGTATATCACTTGATATTCGGGGAAATTTATCATTTGGGGAAATCAGTTAATGCTAACAGTGCATATTTTGGTTAAATAAAGCTTTTATTTTTCTCAAAAATATAATATTTTCATTTTGACCTGCAAGAAGGCAATTTCATACGGTTCAGCCTCATACCTTCCCAGACCCTGGCAGCAGAGCATGAAGACTGAAAGGTTCCTGAGCTACTGGAAAACTACATGCTTCTCCTGAGTTTTGGACTTTCATTGGAGGAATGTGGAACAACCCAGAGGGAGGGAGGGAGGGAGGGAGGGGAGGGGAAGAGGAAAGAGAGAGAGAAAGACAGAGAGAGCGAGAGAGAGAGAGAGCGGGAGAGAGGTGGGGGTTTGGGGGAGTGGGGAAGAGACACAGAGAGGCTGGGGAGTCAGCCGTACAAAGATCTAGGTAAAGAGTGTTTCTGGGAGACGAGCGGCCTCTTCAAAGGTTCTCAGGTGTTCAGAAAATGGTTTCGAATGAAGAAATGCAAGCATGTTTCTAACACCGAAAGCCACGCACCCAGCAGACATGTCTCAGTGATGCTTTGAGATAATACTTACCCTGTCACACAGAGCCAGCCCCTTCCATATGTTTTCCATTCTAATTCTATATTTTTTAAAAATACAGGTGGCTCATCAGAGACCGTAATTAATGGCCTCTTAATGATTTTGTAGCTGGATTGCAATTACTTTTTGTGACGTGCAGGGGGTAAGTCGGGGTAAAGCTACTGGGATGGTTCACTTCTCCCGACAACCTGCTGTGTCTCTTCCATTGAGAGGAGGGTGAAGGAACCTAAAAGGTAAGAAGTAAGAGAGGACATCGTGGATGGATCTTACCTGGAGAGGCAGGATGGGGCGGGGGAAGGGCAGACGGAGAAAAGGAGGGGGAGAGAGGAGTGGAAATCCCCTAGCGTAGAATCGACTGAGCTCAACGAGTAAGGACATGGGACACTTCCCTGCAAATTAAAGCAGAAAGCGTAACGTGACGTCCCTTCCTTTGGGTGCGAGCAGCCCTGGACTGTGACACAGGTTTAGCGAGCAGAGCGCCGGATGCTCGCGGTCCCAGTTATTCCCTTGGTTGGACACCCGGGTCAGAGTCGTCTCATTTTACTGCTCCATCCTTGGCTTTGTCGAGGAATCTACTCAGTGTTTGCGTGGGCTTCTGATTTAGCTCAGGCCGACAGGGTAACGGCCAAGAGCAGGAGGGTGGGATGGACTTCATTTCAAAAGCAGTTCAAGGGGGAGGCCGAAAGTCACAGAGGGTGAGAGCAGTAGCTTGGCCAGCATGAGAGAAAGTGCTGTTGTACACTTAGTCTGCATGGTAGTTGCTTTATGACCATCCATCTTTCCTTTGATTCTCAGACCCCTTGTGAAACCTCAGAGCTGGGTGCTGGACTTCGCTCGGAAATACTCAGCTCAAATGAATGGTTGGGGGATGGGTAGGAAGCCCAAACAGAGGCAGTGACGTGATGAGACAGGAAACGGAGCAGGTAGAGGATGCTGAGTTATCCTGCTACCTTCCCACCACCTCCAGCGGCGGGTGTGGACCAGAGAGGCAGAGATGGGCCCAACTAGGCCTGGAATGGGAACTGCTGTTAGGATTTTCTGGTTCTGTGAGCCAGTAAAGACCCTTTCGCTTAAGCCATTTTGAGTCGGGTTTTCCATTTTGGCAAAAGAAAGATTCCTGACTGACATTAAAACGAGGCGCCTGATAGCACCTTGCAGGGTTTGGGGAGGAGGAGGGACAATTAATGGAAGGCACAGGCACAGAGTAGATGCCCAATAAATAGTGTTACTTCTGTGAGAAGAAAGAGCTAAGGAGGCATAGCAGGGCGAGGGACAGCCCTGGAGGCTCCTCTGTGACCAGGACAGGCCAGCGGGGCTGGGTTTGGCGTCAGCAAAGGCTGGTACCTGGCTCGGACTGTCCCGAGGCACCCCGCTGGGAAGGAGGCCTGGCCTCCTGAGTCACTCTGAGCCTGTGGCTTTTCTACAGCGAGGGCTCGCGACCTATTGTGCTATTGGCCGTGTGGGAGGAGAAAACCCTCTTTCAGGATAAAGATGAGGCTTCTCATCTTTGTCTTTGGCAATTTGTACCTTTTTTTTATTCTGTTTTTAATCATAGATTATTTGTTTCTGAAACTACGGAGTGTAAATGTTGAGCAGAATACAAAGTAACTACATTTTCATTGTGATTATCTCTTCATTGCTTTGGAAAAGTAGGAACTACAACTTTAAATTTATAACTTTAATATTGGATTTCAAGAAGAATGAGAAATTTTATATACACAAAGACCTGCCAGGCATCCTAGTGCTGTCATTCTCTTTTTCCAGAAAAGAAAAGCTTTAAAATGGGGTTCCCCAACCCCGTTTGGAACCGGGCTGCACAGCAGGAGGTGGAGGGGGGTGAGCGAGCGAAGCTCCATCTGTATCTGCAGCCGCTCCCCAGCGCGGCATCACCGCCTCAGCTCCGCCTCAGATCATCAGGCATTAGATGGTCACAGGAGCACCGATCCCTGGTGCCACAAAGGTTGAGCACCGCTGCTTTAAAAGGCTCCTTGGTAGAAACTTTGGTTTGAGTATCAAAGCTGTGGAGATGGGGGCTGCTACATCTCAGCCCCCCGCCCCCAATATTGTCCACCCACCATCTCCCTAAACAGATGGGTCCTAATTATAAAAGGGAATAAAAAGTAGCTTTGAATAGCCTTTCGGTTCATCAGGTACATAATACCTGTTATCAAGGAAGCGCCTGCCTGGTCGGATTGCTTATTGCCAGACGAGCACCTGCAGCCACGTGAACAGCACGTGGAAGATCTGGAGCAGAGGAGTAATCAAGCCCGTGGAACGTGGGCTCCCCTGGCTCCTGTCCTCAGTGTGTCGGATTCTCTCGTCCTCTTTCTGTAGGTGCTTCAGCCACGAGTCTCCTTTCGCTTTCTTTTACCTTAGCTAATTTGCCCATCCTGTTCTTTGTGTCAATATTTGCCGCTCCTCTTCACCTTAACTCTACCTATCGTGAACTTTTCCTCCAGGAAGTCTTCCCTGATTGCCCCACCCCATCACGGGTCAGGTCTCCTTGACAGGGGCCTTAGTATTGTTTCTCCCTAATTGTGATCACAGTAGTAATAAATTTATCTGTGTGATAGTATGTATTTATCTTCTCTGCTAGATTACAAGATTCACAACGTCAGGGACTTTTTTCTCACGAGATCATTCCCCCACTAATGACACAAGATCTAGCACATTGTAGGTACCTAGTAAATGTTAAATTGATGAATAAACGTTAGGGCTAGTTTCATCCATTTTGTAGAAAACCCTTGTTACCAGTGTAAGGAAAGAATATGTTTGACAGCAAATAATTGAAAACCTAATGAACAGTGGCTTAAATAAGTAGGTTTTGTTTCCTATAACTTATGGAAATTTTCAGACATACAAACTACTTGAATTTTGAAGTGATCACTTTTATACCAACCACCGAGGTTGTACCATTGACAGTTTACTATACTTGTTTTATCACTTTATCCATGTAGGCATCTTTTTTTTAATGCATTTTTATGTAAGTTGCAGGCATTAGCACATTTTACCCTTAATACTTTAATATATGTGTCATTATCTAGAGTTCATCTCTGCTTAAGGTTCTTGTTGAGGTAAAATTTAAATAAAATGCCCAAGTTTCAAGTGTATTATTCGATACGTTTTAACAAATGCAAACACTTATGTAACACAAACCCCTACGAAGATACAGACTGTTTCCATCAGCCCAGACATTTCGTTCAGACTCCTTTCCTCTATCCTCACCCGTACCCCCCGGAAGCAAACACTGCTCGGAATTTTTTCCACCACAGCATAGTTTTGCAGGTTCTAGAACTGCAGTTAAGCGAAATCATACAGTGTGTGCTTTTGTGGAAGATGGAAGACTTCTACTCAGCATGTTTTGGGGATTCATCCATTTTGTCGCATGTATCAATAATTTGTTCTTTTAAAAAGCTGATTAGTATTCCATGAAATGAATATACTGCAATTTGTTTATTTACCTGTTCGATAGACATTTATGGGTTTTCCTTCCCAATTCGGGCCTATTATGAATAAAGCTATTATGAATATTCTTACATTCTCTTTGTGGACATATGTTTTCATTTCTCTTGGACAAATACCTAAGATTGGAGATCTTGGGTCATAAGCTGTGTATCTTATTTTGAGCTCTTTCCCCCCTTTCACATTTTAAGGAATTTAGGGAGGCAGGCTTGACGGGGGTAGCTATTCAACAGTGCCGCTGGGGACCCAGGCACTTCCTAGCTTTCTGTTCATCTTTAGTGGATTGGTCGTAAGTCCATGCATGGCACTGGGGTAGGAGGCCTCTGAGATGGCTCCCGGTGATGCCTGCCGCTCGCTGTTATTCTTGCCCTTGTGCAATTCCCTTTTATTGAGTGTGGGCTGGACTTGGTGACTTGCTTCTCATAGGATGCAGGGGAAGTGATGGGCTGCCACTGCAGAGATTAAGTTACAGAACGCATGTGGCTTCCGTCGTATTCACTCTGTTCTTTCTCAGATCACCCATTCTCGGTGGAGCCAGTCGCCATGCTGCGAGGAAGGTCTGTGAAGAGCCCATTGATGGGGGTCTGGGGCCTGCCAACAAGGGCACTAAGAAGTGGACCTCCCCCGGCTGAGCTTTCAGATGAGACTGCAGAGCCACACCCGGACTTCTGACGCACAGGCGCTGAGATGATGTTCGTTTTTTTAACCCGCTAAGTGTTGGGGGTGATTTGTTAAGTAACGATAACTAACGTGACACCACATGGCCTCGTTGTCGTTAGATGGCTGCTGCACCTTAAGGGCCACGTATTCACGCTCCAGACACTGTGAAAGGCAAAGGACATTTCTGACATGAGTCTGATTTTATCAGGAACTACAACCTTTCCCAAAATCTCACTTTGGTTTATGTCTTTTTTTTTTTGGCGAGGCAAGGACCTTGTCAGTTTATAATCCTTTACTTATTTTTTATGCCTACAGCACCTGGTCTTCCTAGGTGGTCTCCCATCCAAGGGTTTATGTCTTAATGACCAGCATAACACCACATGACCACTCCTAGTTTGAGGTAACGACAGAACAGGGGGCCTGGATGGAGTCGCATCAGCCAACTGGCAGTGTCTGCCACCTCAGCCATTTCAAAAACGGTTAAAGACCTCGACACCCACACCAGCCAAGTGGCTGTTTTGGGAGATTTTGAGAAAAAGGACCTATTCAAATGAAACTTTCAGAACACTCAGGGCCTGGATTGCAGGCCCGGGTTCCTGTATTACACACTACACCACTCTCGGGGGAAAATGGAGGTACTCTTCCTCGGCTACTTCTTCTCTTCATCTAGTCCTTTGCAGTAGAAACTTGAGAGCCATCTTGGAAATGTTCCTGATCACCCCCTAACCCCCGGCAAAACAGCTCCTCGAGTTTTGCTAACATTACGATCTTATTTTTAAAATCCCTCCCCTCCATTGTCCTTCCTCTCCGGTGCTCCAGGTCTGATACCTGAGGCATTCCGCTGGATCAAGCATTCTCAGTTCCAAATCTGATCCTGTTACTCCCCAACTTAAAACCTTTATTGCACTATTACCCTGAGGATGAAGCCCAAGCTCCTTCCCACGGTCGCAAAGATCCTACGTAGCTGAATACGGCCCACCTCTCCAGCCTTAACTCTGCCCTGCACTTGGTGTACCCCATACCACCAAGCCGTTGACCTCCCTGCCCTTGCCTCTGTGCTCTCCCATCTGCCTGGTAAGTCTTCACCTCTGACAAGTCTTCACCTCTGGGCAACTCCACCTGAATCCTTAGGGATTCAGCTTTGGAGACAACTTCTTTTAGAAAGCCTTGCAGGACCACCAACTCCCTCAACAGTGGGTTGGGTGGCCTTCTCAGTAGCTGTGTACAAATCCTCTTTGGAGGGAAAGGCCATAGTAGGTGGAGCTGGTACAAAATTCAAGTAATACAAAAGGATATGGAATGAAAAATAAGTCTTATCTCATCCTCCAGTTCCTTTTCAAGTTTCTTAATGCATATGAAAGCATAATTTTGTTACTTATGAACAATTTTAAGATGTCCTGTACCTTGTTTTTTCAATTAACTATTTTGATCATTATATCACTTCATATAGATTTATCATTCTTTTGAAGAGCTGCAATGATATTCTGCTGTATCCATACCTTAATTTGCTCAAGCAATTTGATGTACACTTGGGCTGCTTCTGATTTTGCTCTGACAAGCACTGCAGCAAAGCCGGGTCCCATGGACAGAGATACCCATCTGTGCACGGCCTGTTAGGAACCCCTCTGCACAGCAGGTGAGCGGCTGGAAGGCCAAGCTTCATCTGTTTTGGAAGCCGCTCCGCAGCGCTAGCATCACCACCTCAGCTCCACCTTAGATCAGCAGGCATTCGATTCTGACCAATGGGAGCATTGGTCTCTGGCACCGAAAAGGTTGGGGACCGCTGCTGCAAAGTGCATCTTTGCACAAATGGACTGGGCACAGGTGGAGAACAGCTTTTCAGATAGGAATGGGATTGCTAGATCAAAGGCTAGGTGGATTTGAAATTTTGATAGCATTCTAGTCAATGCATTTTCTCTTCCCATCAAAAACAACTCTATTCGAATGTTAGGCCTTCTACACCACTATCAGCGTGTTTGAGAGCAGCACTTCGTAGTTTCACATTTGTGTGGCAGAACTGGCCCTCAATATTTGACTTAACGAATTTATATATCTCGCAGCGCTAAGCCCAGGGCTTGGGATATAGCAGTCTCGTCAGATGTTTATTCCAACTCCTAAACGATTGGATTTGCCACCCCTTACCGAAGTTGACTGAACGCCCGGACCTATGCTGGGCGCTCCAGGCTCCACCCACTTCGTTCTCCTTCCTCCCGGGAGGGGGCGCGCCCAGCTCCCGCGCTGCGTCCTGTGCGCTCGTTGGTCGAGCCCGACGCCCGTCACTGACAGGTCCCGCCCAAGCCACGCCCACGCCGTCAGCTCGGCCGGGAGAAGGCGTGGCCAGGGTCCCTCCGGTGGGTCCGGGCCTCTGGTCTCGTGAGAATCGGGCCGCGCGCGAGGG
>NW_006433950.1:652669-693243 GCF_000325575.1 Pteropus alecto | reverse complement strand
CCCGAGCCCCGGCTCCCGGAGCCGAGAGCCCTGCGGCGCGGGGTGGCTTTGTTCCCACCGGACGCGCACGGGGGACCCCAGACTGTCCCCACCGCTCCCCGGGCGGGCGCCTGACTGCGACAAAAGGGGCCTCAGTGTAATGGTTTTAAGTTTCAGCGAAATTGGAGATTTAAAGAAATCCTCATTATCCACTTCACCATATTTTCGATGTAAAGGGCCGGGGATTCTTTCCGTACGTTGTTTTAGTGGAACGTCGTTGAATAACGCCCGGCCGAGCCCGCCCCTGCCCGGCGCTCCGTCCCCACCCTCCGCGGAACCCACCGTTACGAATTTGGCGTTTCTGCTTCCAGATTAAAAAATATATAGACATATGTGGTTTCATGAATTTTAACTGACTGCTTTCTATACACAATTAATGGTGTCGGAGCTGTAATTTAAAAATTCTCATTTTACTGGTTTTTAGTTTAAGCGTGCTTCATTCTTTACTAGAATAATTGACTTTCCTCAAGGCTTTACAGTCTAATGAGTTAAAATTCTCAATTAAAACCATTCGTGAGGCTCTTATTTCATGCCCACATGCGGATCTGGGTGTGTTTTTCCCTTTTCCACTGAGAGAATTTTTTCAAAATGACTACCTCTCTCCTCCCCTTTTCCTGTTTCTTTTTTTTTCTCGTCAGGAGTAATTTGACATAGCTGGAGACTTAAGCTGATTTTAGTGCATTCTTTAAGGAGCGATCGTATAGGTTGATCAGATCTTGTAACAAGATACTACATGCATGTTTTATTTAATATCTTTGATGGACAGTGGTAGAAATGCTGATCAGAGGAAGATTGTGCAAGAATTACAGTTGACTGATTTTAGAATTTGAGTATGCATTATAAAAATAGTCATCTTTTCGAAAGTTAAACTTCCATTCTTACCAATAAACGAAATTTGTTCAATTCTGACAAAATTGGACTTTGCGATTTAAGTCTCTTTCTAGGGATTTATTTCAATACTTAAATTATTTCCATTTGTACCAATTAATTGTGCAGAAGTGTAAAGTTTACTTGGTATGCATTATGCATTCCAGTTTCTGTAGGACACAAGTTATTGCAAATCCTGACTTTGTTTTACTTGGCATAAAGTAACCCTTTGGGAAAAATAACCTGTTTTTGATATCCTGGTTAAAGAAAGAGGAAAGGTTAATAAACTTGTAGGAATCCCTGTAACTGTTGAACAAAACATGACCAGCATTTTATTTGGAAAGATCCTCATAATTTTTACACAATCCCCTCCTTTAGCTGCCATGACAAAATACTATAGATCAGTCGGCTCAAACAACAGTAATTTATTTTCTCACAGTCTGGAGGCTGGATATGCAAGATCTTGGCAGAGGGAGAGCTCCCTGGTGTCTCTTACAGTGGCACTAATCCCACCCTGAGGGCCCCACATCATGACCTCAACTAAACCTAATTATCTCATCTCCAGATGCCATCACACTGGGGATTAGGGTTTCAGTATATGAATTTGGGGTGTGGTAGGGGAATCATTCAGTCAGTAGCAAGCTACTACATGTTGGTTTGCTTTGTCCTTAAATACTTAGGAGAGTATAACATACACGAGGACTAATTAAAACTTTTGCCAATTCTTAAAAATGATTTATCTTTTATTAATAGCAACTGAATTAAAAAAATAGATAAGTTTTAGCATTCTAATTACTTGAAAATGCAAACTTCTTATAATCGAGCAAACCATTTTTTAAACATCATAATAGTGCTAATATAGGCTAAGTTGCCTGACAAATACTAGAATTTAGTTTATAAATGTAAACTACATATATAAGATTGCCCCATGTTTTGTGCGTGTGTAAGTTTAAAAATAGGTACAGAGAGCAGGAAACAAGAAAGAACTAGATTTTTAGTTGCTTTATAACATCCCCTTTACATGGCTCTCTTGAAAACAGACGTTCTGAAACATCTGAAGCACATTTTTCGTTTTCAAGGAGGTTTCACATCCACTAACCCAAGTTACTGAGCCATTTTGTGTGAAGTAGTATTCATGATTCTTGTTAGTTTCTGGTATCTTTTGTGTATGTTTCTGGTTTTGCCTTTTTTAAAATAGAGCAGCTATTTTATAGGAAATTTTATGTAGCATATAGGGAACATGTCCACTATAGGTAACTGATTCTCTTAACAGTGCAGAATATAAACGAGTTCTCTACAATGTGGTTATTTTTGAGCTTTTTTACATCAATGAAACAATATAGGACCAGGATTTTGTTTCTTGTAGAGGTTTTTTTTTTTTTTTAAATCTGTTTTACTTGTAAAACATACCATGTAAATACATTTTTCAAGAAATATATTGATGCACAAGCCATCAGTAAACAAAACTGGATTTTTTTTTTCCATTTTGAATTCCTGAAAGTGGAACATTAGAATTTTCATTGCTATTATCTTTGGCATTACCACTGAACTTGAAGGAAGTTTAGGCTGTTTGTTTAAAATCGCGATTATACTGTAATTTAAAGAGACAAATACCGAAGTTGTCCACCCTCTTTTTTTTCCTCTCCCCTCCCCATCTGTCCACCCTCTTTAATAATTCTTTTTATAGGAGTTGGGTTGTGGTGGTTGGGTTGGCTTTTTTTTTCCGAGTTGGGATGGAGGGAAGGAACGTTCCATTTTAAAAAGGCCTTTGGGATGACTTAGCTCAGGCGCATTGAATGTTTCTTGAGCATAAGACACTTGAATTAAGGGGTGAAAATCAACCCATCAATTAGTCATTGTGCATTCTTCATCCCAAAGCCAAATGTGCATTTCTCATCAAACTGTAGCACTGTCTGTTAATTCTGGATATGGATTGATGTAATTTTCTTGTTATCATCAGACAGAGACCTAAATTTATATTTATTGAGGTTCAGTAGCCAGAATAAAATGCTTGCTAAGCAGCAAAGAATCTGTTGAGTAAGAACATCATGTTTTTTATGTTTTTTTGAATAGCATTAATTCAAAACAATTTCTATTATTGTAGATGTTCTTCAAGCTGTGTTTAAATATAAAGGAAATGAGTCAGTACCTTTGAGCTTGGTTTCTATGAAGATGTGGAATTTAAAAAATGACAAACATCTATTTTGGGCAGATTTTACACTATTGAAGAATGAAATGTTACATTTTCTGTCATGGTTGGAAAGAATCTCATCACATTTTTAACAAAGCAAGCTGTTAGACATATCTAGAGTTTGATTATTTTTATAGGATTTGTTGTTATCTTTCTTAAATACAAATGAGATCCTTTGTTCAGTATTTTTAGCAAAGAAAAAGAATTCTGCCAGAATTTTAATTTAGCTTAATTATCAAGCATTTATACTATAGAATATGAAGCATCTTGTTCATACATGGATAAAGAGCTTTTTAATTGCAACTAACCTGTTATACAAGTAGAACGATGGGCAAATGGAATTTATCTCACAGAGGGAATTGCAGTTTTCTGACTGTCCTCTGAGTACTTTCTGTTGATTAATTTCTGGTTTTTGGTTACCATGTCTTGATTCCAAGGATCGTTAAGGTTAATATTAATGAAACGATTATCGGGGGCAATGTAAAAATTTCTCCAATGATTTGCAGTAACTTTTGGCTTTAAAATATATTTATAGACTGGAAAGGGAGAACGGAGCCACTTGTATTACAGAGATTTATAAACAGAAGCCTGAAGAGCTTAAGTGTTGTCAACTGATGGTCACTGATGCCAGTTCATTGCCACCAGGATTGCCCAGTTTGGGGTGCTGTGAAGAAAGACACTTTAGTCAGTGGCCCTGGGGCAAAGCCCCTCTCTGGCTTGACAGCTCTGCTCCGCGTGGCCTCCACTCTGGTCTGGCAAGATGTCTTCGGTGTTTCAGCTCCAGCCAGAGAAACTAGTCTTCACTCTTCAGTGGAAAGGGACCCTGTGCTCTCTGAGCAGCAGAGGAGCTGACATACAGAGAAAGGGCCTCATCCCTGGTCCCTGGTTGGACTCCAAATCCTTACAGCCTGATTAGTCTAAGAAGCACTGTCCTGACTGGTAGGAGGGGAGCCACTCTAGTCTGTGAAGATGCTGATGGTGATATAGCTTTGTAGCTCCCATTGGACAGGGAAAGCCTCAGTCCTATTGGTGACAGACAATTCCAGGAGCTCCTTTATAAGAGTTGGCTCAGCCGGCAGGAACACAGGGCCGGCAGGCGGTTCAGTGCGGGCTGCTCCCTGAAGCGCAGTTTGCGGTGAGAGGCCTCTGTGTCGAAATGGCTGCTAGGCTCTGTTTTTACGTTTGAGCCCAGTTAGCCATCAGGAGCCCTTCTTAGTAGCATCTTCTTTCTCAAGGTTCGTAGTGTTTTATTCAGTGTCCTTTCTGGAGCTGAGACTGTATAGTGCTAGATCTCAACTCCTACTTTCTCCTGCGTTCTCTGTTGTTTGTACTATACTTTTGCCTCTCAAACTAGTTGTTGTAAACTCTCTTTTTTTGTCGGTGGTAATTGGCATCTTACCTTCTCATGTTAGAACCTGAGTCCTTTAGAGTTCTTTTTCCCTTTTGAAATGTCTGCCAGATCCACCTCTTCTCCATTTCCATTCTCACTGTTCATTCCCGTTTGGCCCTCATAATCTTATCCTGGGATCGCTTTAATGACTTCCCAGCCATGTGCCCTTTTCCAATTTGTTCTGTATAAACTGCTAATCAAATATTTTAGGAAATACTACCTTTTCCCCCTGTATACTTTCCCTGGCTCCGACCATATTGTGCTTTTCTATTGGTCACTCACATCAGCACGTTTTTCATTCATTTACTGTATTGATGGTATTGTAAAGCATTAGAATGTGAAGATCTGTAGGACACAATCCCCATCTCAAATAATTTGTTGTAAGAAGGTGACGTTTAAATACATCTATGATTCCTACTTCAAGTAACTTATTTAGTTCAAGACTACATAGACACTGAGATGTTTAACCATGGAAAAATAGTAATAATGCATATGTATATATTTTTTTCCTACAGGTTCCTGTTGCATGTAAATCATGTCCCTGTGGTTACATATTTATTAGCAGAAAACTTTTAAATGCAAAGCATCCAGAGAAATCATCACCTTCTACAGGTAACTGTGAAAGTTTACCACATTTTTAGCTTTTTGATGTAGAAATTTAAAGTTAATTTTTGTGAATTTACTGTTTACATTTTTGTTGAAGTTAAAAATTAATATCTTTTGAAGTATGTCTGGTTTTTATTAGCTGTTGGAAATCAGATTATGAAATTAGTTTCCTGTTCATTCCATTTAGATGTCAACTCCCTTATAATGCCGATAAAGTCTGTAACACATTTTCTATGTTTTTGGAGGATAGAGAGCCATCGAAGGGTTTTAATTAAGGGAGTACACTTTATCTGATTTTTAAAAATAAAAAAGGTTTAAGGTGAAATTGACTTTCAGCAAGTCACACGTATTTAAGTGAACAGTTTGGTAAGTTTTGTCATATGTTTACACCAATCAAATAATCGCTGCAGTCAACATAATGAACATGTCTGGCATTCCCCAGAGTTTTCTAGTTCCCCTTTGTGGTCTCTCCTCGCTGTCCCCGCTCCCAGATAGCCACCAATCATCTTTCCGGCGCTGCTCTGGACGTTTATCTAAATGGAACCATATGCCTGCTCGTTTGCCTGGCTTCTCTCACTGAGCGTAGTGTAAGATTCAGCCGTGTTGTTGTATATGTAAATTAAGAATTAATCCCTTTTTATTGCTTAGTAGTATTCTTTGTATGGATATGCCACAATTTATCTTTTTCCTGCTTGGCAGAATTTGGGTTTTTACTTTCATTGCGCTGATAAAATTTGTAGCAACTCGAAAGTTTTTTAAAACTAGTGACTGGAAAAAATGTAACTTGGTTTTGACGTGACTATAATTTTTAGACATACCGGTTATTGTTTATAATTTCCCAATTTAGAATATCTAAATAATTTCGTTTCGATTTTACTTTCCCATTAATTAGACAAGTTGGATTTATTCAATGACTATTAAAAGATGAGACTGTTGTTCTTTCATAAAGTCAGAACTTCGTACAGTGATGACCCTTGGATAAGTGTAGATCGATCACGAATATCCGCTGTGTGCCAGGCAGTGTTCTAAGCCTCGGGCATAAAATAATGACTGCGCTGTCAGGGCAGGCTCACCGCTGTCATGGAGCTTACATCCCTGTGGGCAGGTGACGGGCAGAGGACATCAGCTCATGATAAATGCCTTGTGGGACATTAAAGTAGAGTGCTGTCCTAGTGTGTGACTAGAAGGCTGCTTTTCATTCAGTGGTAGGAGAGGGCCTCTCTGAGAAGTGACATTGAAGGTGAGCCCGAATAGGAACAAGGGCCTGGTCATGATCAGATCAGGGAGAACATTCTTGACAGACGAAATAGCAAATGCAAAAATTCTACGACTGGAAAAGGATTGGTATATTTTAGGAACAAAAGGGCCAGTGTGGTTGCAATGGGGACAGTCAGAGCAGGGGAGCGTGGGAGATGAGACCAGAGTAAGAAGTTTGGATTTGTTCTTAAAATGTCGGGAGCAACTATTGCTAGAATGTGGGATAGGGTGAGGGAAGGTGGCACGTTCCGATTTGCCTTTTAAAAAGGTTCTGGTCGCTGACTAGAGAATAGTCGGTGGGAGCGGAAGGTGGCGGTGGGCGCTGCAGCGCGTTCACTGAGTGAGGAGGTCGCGGGGACAAGGTGGTGCTGTGCTGCTGGCTGATGCAACAGCTGGTTATATTTTCGTCTGAAGATCTCTGTTCTGCATCTGCGTGAAGGTGGCAGGAACATCGTTTAATCTCATTTCTGCCTCTTTGAAGTTGCTTCCTTTCATCGTGAGAATGGACTTAATTTATTGGTTCTTAAAAGCTGTTGCTGGATTGGTTATATAGGAGTCACCTAGAGAGCTCGTTAAAAATGGATTCCTTCCTCTCAAGGCCGCCTCAGTCCCTGTTTATACCACCTTTGTACCCGCAGTCACACTGATTTTTAAAATTGTGTTTTTACCAGTTCATTTCTGGCATTAATAAAAGTCTTATAAGGAGGGGGAAAAATGAACTCCTGGATCTTATTCCCTAAGAGTTTGATTCAAGTGTGGGAGCCCTGAAGTGATTCATTTAGTAGATGGCTGGGGCGGCACGTCAGCTCGGTTCTGAGCCTCCAGCGTGAACGAGACGTGCTCCGCGCCCTGAGTGGGACAAGTGTGTTTCTTCTTTTTATTCAACAGTTTTTTTGAGCCCCTTTTCTATACCAGCGATTCAGGCAAGCAGTGAGGTAAGGAAGAAACACAGAAGAGAGAAGCGACACATGCTGTACAAGTGTTAAGTCAGAATCACTTGAATCAGAGGGAACTGTTTAGAATGATTCCCGGATTTCTGACTTGGCTTATCGGTTAGAAAGGGAATATCAAAGGGAAGACAAGTTTTAAGAGTAAGATGAAGAATTTAGTTTTGGACGCAGTCGTGCAATATCCACGTGGATGTTTTTCCCCCAGTCGGACATGCAGTCTGAAGCTCAGGGAATAGCCTCAGCTGGAGGTAAAGCCATCAGCAGCTAGATGGTAGTTGCCATGGAAATGGATGAACTTGTGTAAGGGAGTCTGTAAGGTAGGAAGAGGAAGGAGTTCAAGAACTGAACTCTGGTCACCTCCAGTCTTAAAGGGTTGAGGTGGGTGGGGACGTCAGTTCCGCTACGAAAGGTGGGTCAGTGGAGAGCAGCCGATGGACAGTGGCGCTCTGTAAGTCATGCTGATGAGTGGGAAGCAGTTCGTTGTTATTTTACACTTGGAGTTTCCTGAGGTTCTGTCGTTTAATAAGAGCGGCCTTGCGACCTTGACGTGAAGATGAAACATCGAAGCCTAGAAATCCCAGGGGGGAGGAAGAGGATGTAGCAACAGAAGCGAAGAATAGTTAGGAAGGACAGAGGAGCACCAGGGATAGACTGTCCCATGGAAGCCGGAGGAGGAAAGGGTTTTCAGGGGAAGGGTGAGAGTGTTCAGGCCCTGGAGAGCAGCTCGCTGCAGTGCTCTCGTGGGTTCCAGATTCGTCACACTCTCACACGTCAGTTAACCTCGGTGAGCAGCCTGTGTGTCAGGTAGGTTTATAGTACCAGCCTTCAGAGGATTGAAGTGTGGGTGACGTGCTCATGAAAATGTCTAACGTAAAGCTCAGTCTCTTACAAGTACTCAGTAAAATACTTATTTTAACAATTAAATTCCTTAAGATTGGCCCTGGATAATCCATAGCATGTACGGAATTGAGAAGAGTATAATTTAAAAAATTCTCTTTAGTTCACCAAGTGTTTGATGAATGTTGTCAGTGGGATCTAGGACATTTCAGTTGAAGTGAGCAGAGAATTTATAGAAGAAAATAGATAATACAGTATCTGGAAAGATAAACACCTTCACTAACAATCTGGGAAATGCAGTTAAAATAAAATACCATTCTTTTTGCCCAAGTCTGACGCAAACGTAAAGGCTTCCTACGTGCTTTGATGAGTGTGGCGCAGAGAGCGCTCTTGTACCAGGGGCGAGAGTGTAAGTTGGCACAGCCTTTTTGGAGAGCAATCTGACAGTAGTTGTTAAACGTTTTAAATGCACATAATCTAGAATTTAGACTTCTTTATCGGTAGATCTGTAGCCTAAAGGTATAATTGTTTGTAATACACAGTATTTACTAGGATTTTCAGGCAGTGCTGTTTATAATAGCAAGAAGTTTTTAAGCCAGACATCTTCAGGGGAATGGTTAATTAAGTAGGGTCTGTCTTTTTGAGAACAGCAGTATGTGCTCATTAGAAAGAAGGAGGCAGATTTTCAGGTACTGACATGGAAAAATCTCTAAAACACTTTTAAGAAAAAAATGCAGAACAGTACTTGTATGAACTTGTTTGTTTTTTACAATTTTTTTTTGAGCACTTTCAAATGTGTAATACAGTGTTATTAACTAGTGTCACCACGGTATACATTGCATTTCCGTGACTTATAACTGGAAATTTGGACCTTTTGGGCCCCGTTCACCCATTTTACCCACTCCCCAGCCCTTCCGATCCTTTCTCTGTATCTGTGAGCTTAGGATTTGTTTGTTTAAGAATCTACATATAAGTGAGATCATATGATATTTATCTCTGTCTGACTTAATTCACTTACCATAATGCCCTCAAGGTCCATCCACATTGTCACACATGGCAAAATTTCCTTCTTTTTTATGGCTGTGTAATATTCCACATTTACTTTATCCATTCATCCATCGATGGATACTTAGGTTGTTTCCATATCTTGGCTGTTCTGTAATGAACACGGGGGTAACATGTATCTTTTCGAGTTAATGTTTTTATATTCTTCAGATAAATACTCAGAAGTAGAATTGCTGGGATCATATAGTAGGTCTATTTTTCGTTTGTTTTTAAGACCCCACAAAATGATTTCTCCATGTAGTACTAATCGGCAAATGCGTAAATGGGTAGCTAACTAGATAATAAGGAGGAATCAAGGAAAACTTTTATTTGCGTAATTTAACATTTAAAACAAAAAAAGAGAGAACTATTTTTAAAGCTCAAACCGCACTTATTTTAAAAGTGAAATCAAAGCTGTAAAAGATCATTTTAAATTTCAGTGGGTCGAAAAAACCTCTTATTTATTTGTAACTGTGACATGCAGGAGGAAAATAATGGTTAAGTCAAATAAATTTATCTAGGTTTGAATTGTTCAAAACTCACATTTTTCATATGTGCTAATCTTTATATCTTCATAATATACATAGAAATAGGGAGGTAGGACACTAGAATTATATAGAACTTTGTCTACCTGAAAATATATGCAAATAAACAAAATCTATTATGGAAATGAAAGGATTTTGCAAGTTTAGAAGGCGATAGGAAGGAGATGAGTGTTACAAATAAAACTGTATTAAGAAATGCTCAAAGCAAGAAATGTGCACTGTTTTGTACAAGTACGTAGAACCTCAAGACAATCTTTGGCACCTTTCCAAATGAGTTTAGTATGTGTTGTTTCTTTTATCCTTTTTGGTGGCTGGTATTCAATGGAGATAAAATTTAAAAAGTTAATTGTCTAGTTCATGTAGGATTTCATTGAATGGTTGACAGATTTTAAAAACTAACCTTGAGATTAAGCCTTAAACTGTACATTTGAAGACATTTCTTTAAAAATTTCCTTTAAATTTCTTTAAAAATTGACCGTAGCTATACTGTAGACCACACTTTGAATACTGTAGTAGTTACCTATTCAAATATTTGGTGAGTTACCAAATACTGATAAGCAGTTTTTGAATCTTAAAGTTTTCCAGATGGGCGTTCTGGGTATTTGATGACATCAAGGGTGCCATTTTACATTTAATAATCATGGATATACCCTCTTCCTTTAAAATTTTTAATTATAAAACTACAAAGAAAAAGTAAACTCAAAATCTAAATGAGATACAGCAGGTCCTCGAATAACGTAGTTTTGTTTTAACGTTAATGAGATGCCATAGGAACTACTCTTGTTTATATCAATTAACCTATAGTAGAATTGAGCTCATTACACAGCATTTGCTTAATGTGGCAGAACCTATTGCTGATGTTAAGTGAGGACTTACTGTACTAGTTCATAAAAGGCTTGCTCTAAAAGTAAGGAAAAAAAGATTTAAAACGGTAAGAAATTAGAATCGTTTACTAGTATTTAACTATATTTCTCAGTGGGTATAAGCTGTAGGTTAAGCTTAGTCAAATATATAACAACCTCCCCAGTTTTTATGGGGAGAAGGAAAAAAGGAATAAAAAAATTAAACCTAAACATACATTTCAAATTATTCTCTAAGATAAGTTAACAGGCAAAGGCTGATGAATAGGGAAGAGGTCTGTAAATGATATTCATTTTCAGTCAAGGAAAAAAAAATGAAATATTGTCACCAGTACCTTTTATAAACCCAGAGTGATTGAACATTCATCCTCAACTCTGAATTTCTTGACAGCGAAGGTTTGGTTTTGTTGTTTCAGAAAACATCGTTTATAACATGTTAATCACTTAAAATTGTTAAACAGTCATATATGGCACATAGCTTTGATATAGTTTTTATTTTGCCTTTTGATGAAATAATGCATACCTTCACCTCTGCGCCTGTACTTTTAGGTTCTTAATCATATAGTTTTTATAATGATGTCTGTATTCACCTCTGAGACCCTTTTTTACAGAACCCTCTGTAAAAGGGTTCTGATTAAGACTGATTTGGGTCTGCTGCACAGCTGTCAGGCTAAGCTTTCTTTCTATTGTATACTAGGGATAACCGCATTTTTTCTTATATACCACTTTTTAAACCCATGGTTTTTATTTCTGGAACAAATCTTGCAGGAATTGTTTCAGACCAGGACAAATTTTCATGCATGGCCTACGGTGGAGTATTCCCAATCTCACACTGTGGAGAATGCCTTTACTTTGCACTCACACTTAAAAGTTCCCGGTCTTCCTTGGCACTCAGTCCTTTCCAACTGAAGGCTCAAGTTTTCAGCTCCGGGCAGTATTTCCTATTATTTATTTTTCCCCATTCTCTTTTTATGTCCTTCTGGGTACTTACTGGGTGATACATGAGGATCACCACCCACAGAACACCTGACACAGGTTCGGACAAATAGTTTACTTTGCCTGTTCA
The DNA here is from genome assembly GCF_000325575.1 of Pteropus alecto. NCBI lineage: Eukaryota > Metazoa > Chordata > Mammalia > Chiroptera > Pteropodidae > Pteropus > Pteropus alecto. Next base: position 681,591 of record NW_006433950.1, on the reverse strand, counting down.
GTAGAGAAAGGTGAAGTCAGCCCCGCAGACTGGCGGTTCAGTGGTGTCACCCAGCACCTGAGATCTCCTCCATCAGAAGATGGGCTCTCATCCTCACTGTCGCGAGGCAGCGGTCATGCCTGCAGGCAGGAAGAGGGAGGGGCAGAGCGTCGGAGGGGCTTGCGGGCCCAGCTATCCCTTTCAAAATCTTTCTGGAAACCTTACCCCTTCACTTACATGTGATTGGCCAGAACTAAATTTCAGGGCCACTTCCCCGGCAGGAGTCTTGGCGTGTGGGTTTTATTTTAGCTGAGCACCTGGCCTTCTAGAACAGAACAGGGTTCTGTATTCAGCGAAGCTGGGGAGAGTGGACGTTGGGTAGATAATGAGCAGTCGTGTTGTAAATGAGCAGCACGAGTGTCCTTGGATCTTTCTTTTCACTTAACTGTCACATTTGAAAGATCTTTTCGTCTTTTTGCTTTGCTCCAGGGACTTCGATCTCCCTTTCTTGAGCTGTAATTCTGTCTTCAGACATGTCCATTATTCTCTTGCACTTTAATTTTTAGCCGTTCATCTTATTTTCTAATTTCATTTTTTATTGAATCTTTTATCTTGTAAAATTTACGTGACATAAAATTTAGTAATTTTAATACTTTGAAGTACACAGTTCAGTGGCATTAAGTACCTTCATATCGTGTACTTAACTATCACTGCCATCCAGCTCCAGAACTCTCTCCATCTTCCCCAACTGAAACTCTGTACCCATTAAACAACACTCCTCTTGCTTCTCCCGCCCCGTGCTAGGCAAACGCTGTTCTCTTTCTGTGCCTGTGAACTTGACTGTGGCGGTTACCTCCTGTAAGCGGAACCATACAGTATCTGACCGTTCGGATCTGGCTTATTCCAGTTAGCATAATGTCTTCAGAGTTCATCTGTGTTGTAGCATGCGTCAGAATTTCCTTCCTGAACAATAGTCTGTTGTATGTTTATGCCACATTTTATTTATTCACACATCAATGGACGCTTGAGTTACTTCCTCCTTTTGGCTTTGTGAGTAATGCTGCTGTGAACATGGCTGTGCAGGTATCTGTTCGATTCCCTGTTTTCATTTCTGTTGCTTATATGCCCAGAAATGGAATTGCTGGATCATGTGGTAATCTCATGTTTCATTTTTTGAGGCATTGCCATGTTCTCCACAGCGGCTGCAGCATTTTACCTGCCCACCAGCAAAGCACAAAGGTCCTACTTTCTTCACCGTCTCACCAACACTGCTGATTTGACGTGCTTTTGATAATAGCCATCCTCATGGGTGTGAAGTGGTATTTTGTGATTTAGATTTGCATTTTCCTAACGATTAAGGATGCCGAACATCTCATGACGTGTTTATTGGCCATCGTCTGTCTTCTTTGGAGAAATGCCTACTCAGGTTCTTTGCCCTCTTTTGAATTGAGTTGTTTATTGTTGTTCAGTTGTGGAAATTCTTTTTATTCTGGATGTTAATCCCTTATCTGATATATTTTTACAAATATTTTCTTCGATTTCATGAGCTGCCTTTTTACTCTATTGATAGTGTCCTTTGACATACAAAAGTTTTTAATTTTTCTTTCGTTGCCGGTATTTTTGGTCTCATATCCAAGTATTTATTGCCAACTCCAATGTCACGAAGCTTTTCTCCTGTTTTTTTTTTTCCCCCCCTAAGTATTTTATAGTTTTAGCTGTTACATTCAGGTTTTCAATCCATTGTGAGTTAAGTTTTGTATGTGGTATTTTGTATGTGGTATTAAGCACTTAGATAATTTAGTTCATTTCAGGTTGAAAATGGTGATACTCCGATTTTATCATTCCTTCTTCATTTTTTAGCTGCAGTAATTCTAAAATGAGAAACTTCTCTTCATCTGGTCTTTGGTTATCCGGTGAGTAGTACAGTTTGAGTAAAAAAGGCAGAGTAAATGCAGTATTTTTTCTCTATTTAAGTTTTAAAAATAGCGAGTCGGTTCTTTAGCATCTTCCTGTGGTGGCCGAGTAGCTTTTGCTTTTGTATTTAATGTCATGTACTTGTGCCTCTAAGTATATTTGCTGTGTTTCAATCTATTATAGTCATTATCAATGCTCAGATTATCCTATAACGGTCAGCCTCTTTAAGTCAGTCCTTGAGTCTTTTAATAAGGCCTGGTTGTCTTTGATAACTTTCTTGCAATCTGCAATAATTAAACGTTCTTGTATCATCTCTTATGTGTCTAACCTGAGACCTGGAATTAATTCATTCTCTAAAGATATGGTATTTGGAAATAACTATTACTATTTTACTTAAAAATTTTACAGTAGCCTATGAAACATTTATTTACAATCTTTTTAAATTGTTCTTTTTAGGTTGGTCCAGTGGTAGTGGGTTATCAGAACTTATTAACATTAGCGTCACTAAATTATTCTCTTTAGTTTTAGGGATGTGAATTTTCTTATTTATTTTCCTTTCTGCCACTGTGATTTTACTGGGGTATCCTCTATCTTACTTTTGAGTTCAGGTATGTATTAAAGCAAGTTGTTGTTTTTTGTTTTTTGTTTACTTTTTCAAAAAACTTACGTTATTCAACATTTTGATTCGTTTGGAGTGAGAGGCCGGCTTCTTGTGGTAATTAAATCCCCATATTGAGTAAAGTTTCCCTATTGCTATTCCATTTAGGGATCAGCATGCTCTTAGAATGTCAGAAATGACCTCATCTGTGGCTAAAGTGGAAACTACTTCCTAACTTCCTAGCGTTTTTATGTTTTCTACAGATGCTTTCTGTTTGCTTTTAATTGGTGACCTTAGTTTATTATGGCTAAGGTCAGTTTTGCTTCTGCATATTTGACATTTCTATAAAATTTGGGTGGGGCAAAAAGGAATGGAATATTGTTTCCCTTTTCCGATTCTTCACCGTTTGTAGCTTGGAAACAGAGAGAAGAAGGCAGAAAGTTTGCTGTGGAATTGTGCAAACTTGTAAGGGCCGAAATTAAAGGTGCCAAGTAAATAAATGTCTTCTGTTACAAGATTCTTTCTCCCTCATGTGTTAATGTGGATCATTTGAATTCTGTTGAATTTCTTTTTTTCCCGTGTGGATACGAGGGGCATAGATATTACGGTGGTCGTTTTATAAGATTTGCCAGGCAGCAAACTCTAGTGCTATTCAGAAAGAAAAAAGAAGACAGCGAGAACTTGGGCAAACAGTTCTTGCTAAGCCCTAAAATATATCCCTTTTATTCATCCATACAGAAAACAAGCATGAGGCCAAGAGGAGGCGCACAGAGAGAGTTAGGAGAGAGAAGATAAATTCTACAGTAAGTAAGGATTTAGAGAACAGAAAGAGGTCTCGAAGTAACAGCCATTCAGATCATATCAGACGAGGACGAGGAAGACCTAAAAGCGCATCTGCCAAAAAACATGAGGAAGAAAGAGGTATGAATACATCCAAGCAGTTTTTTTCCAAGTCTGAAATTTTTCTGAGATCTCAATTAGATAATAGTGGAGAAAGTGTTTGGCAGGCATTGAACTACTGGACTTAAGATTACCACTTACGTTTTAGTTTGGAAGCGTTTCCTCTGTGGTAGATGCTTGTTAAACAGACACACAAACAAATAGAAATTTAATTCTTATCGGAAAATTAAAGGCTTAAATTAGGTAAAATTCACCTTACTGAACACCGATGATAGAGTTCAGAGGTAATGATTGATATATGACGTTCTGGAGAAGCCCGTTAAAATGGTTGTACTTCTTTTTTTTTTTTAAAAAAAGATAAATCTGAGTTCTGTTAAGACTTATTTCAAACTGTTATCCTGTGAGTTTAAAAAATTTACTGTTGGAAATATTCTTCAGTGTGAATTTTTTAAATTGCTTATTGTACGCGCCTTGCTTTGAGGCAGCTTTTGGATAGGTGAGTTCTTCTAGGCCCAAAAACGTGTTTATGTTTCTCTTTACAGACCTCTTTTTCCTCTGATACTGAGTGTGTCTATCAGTAATTTGTTTTTAATCATTAACTAAAACTTGAGCTCCTCTTTTCCTTTGATTTATACGTCTTTAAAAAAACTTTTATCATGGAAAATATCAAAGATTGCATGAGAGTAGAGAGAATAGTATAATGAATCCCCATATGCCCATAAATATCTTTTTTGAATTGAAACTTTCAAGCCAGTAGTTAATGAAAAAAGGGGCCGGTTGCTCTTTATAATTTTTTAAAAACCTCTATCAAAATAATTCATCTTCGGTGAAATGCATTTATAATTTGTTATTTGTGAGTTATGCTTTGCTTTTTCAGGGATTCAGTCTTAGGTATCCAGATATTCAACATAAATACACATTTCTCATTTTTAGACATTGGGAATGTTTTACCTGTTCGCTTCTCTCTGCTCTGTGTGCTTTTATTTAAATAAAGTTACTACCGTTAGGGAAAATGACTTCACTGGTAGAGCTGCTCCTCCCTTTTATCAAGGTAAAGACGTCTTCACATGGCGTGGGTAAAGGAATACGGTTTACACTGGGTTTGTATTCTGTGCAGACTGTGCTTAGAGGCTCCTTAATTCCTTGGGATATTTGACTGCTTTTCTCTTTCCTTCTGCCGCTGGGCTCTTCCAGAGAATTTGAGTTATGTTCTCGGTTTGTACGTGCTGCTGTAACAGTGGGATGATCAGAAAATCCACGCTAGCGACTGTTTCAGAAAGGAAACTGGGTAAAGAAAAGTCAGCAGAGAAAAAAGAAGAAAGGAAAATACTGCTTGGCCCAGAAAACAACATTCTTTTCCGTTGAAGTCAAGGGAACGTCACCCAGAGAAGGGAGAAGGAATGTCGCTGGTCCAGGGCACGGGAGGTGGGGAGGTGGGGAGGCCGACGGCCGCGGGCTTTTAGTCCGGGGCGAACTCCGTATAGCTGTGTGAGGGCTCCACAGACGCAGGTTGGAGCTTTTATTTCATGTTAACCTGAGAAAATCAGCGTTTATTTGGCTATAAGCTTTTTTCAGGAATAATCGGTATATTATAGAAAAGTTTTAAGAAAGCTATTTTTAGAGTGAATTATGCTTTTAATTTATTTGCTTTTCATGCAAACAGGAAAGTGCTCAAAGCGGTTTTTGTAGAATAAATATTTTAACGTATACTGGGTGGCAGTGGTTTGGGGACATGGTCAGCAAACTTTTTCCGTAAAGAGCCAGATAAGTATTTTCGGCTTCACGGGGCATACAGTCAGTGTCACAGCTACTCTGCTCGGTCATTGTAGCTGGAGAGCAGCCATAAACAATATGTAAATGAGTGGGCATGGCCGTGTTCCAGTTAGACTTCATAAAAACAGGTGGCGTATTTTGCTAACCCTCGAGGCAGACCATGTTCTCTGAATATAGTATGGAGAGAAAATACGACTTTTGAAGTGTCTGTATATTTGGGAATAGACTTCTTTGATATGCTGCTTACTGTGACTAGCTATTTAGTTCAATTCAGCTTTTATCGATTCCCTGCTCATAGGTCACTTGAAAAATCTGAAGCAGGCTTTACCTTTATTTTAATAAGGATAACTCGACACGCATTTAATTGACTTTATTATTTTCTGGAGTTTAAAAAAGAATAGGAAGAAGAAAGAATGAAAAAGGAAAGCTATTAGACATTTAGATAACAACATAATCTTTATAAAATCATAAAAACAAACCATTAAACTTAACAATTTTTGGTTGGTTTAAGATAAGTCTTTATTTTATATGTGGGAAGAATATATGATTATTCTGGATCTTAGTAATGTAGTAGTGACATTTTAACTGATTAAAATATATTGTGCAATTCTGAGTATCCTATTAATGAACCTGTAGAATTAAAGTTAAAGATGGTGGATGGAATAAATACATTTAGCTCTGCACCCTCCCCAGATCCTAGTAAAAGGATATTTTTTAAAATGGCAAAGTCCCACAGGGACAAGAAAGGAGAGAAGCAGCAAAATTCTGGAAAATGATAACTGTTTTAGCACACTCATGAAACCGTAAGCTCCTTTGGAGAAAGCTGAGAAAGAAGCTGCTTTTTATTACACAACTGCCTTAAGATGAGATATCTGTGCATCAGTTATGCCTGGAAGTGTAGTGGTGTAGGTCAGGCTAAAAATAAGGTTGTTTGGAAGTCCCTGTTTTCATAGCTCATTAAGGCAGTTTTACCTTCTCCTCCTCTCTCTCCAAGTTTATCCTTTGAGAAAGGTAAGACAAAACAGCCTCTGGGCTAGGGGACTCCAGGCCGCCCTGCCGCCTGGGGACTCTGTTAAGGTCAAGGAGCTTAGGTGAAAATCGGATGGTAAATCCTGAGTTCTCCAGGTCGGCTTTATATCTTCCAGGTGAGAGAGTAGAAGCATCTTCTCTAGGGACTCTGAGGAGCCAAAAGGCCTAAAGTAAAGCTTTCATTAAGGATTTCACAAGGAAACGGCCCCATCACATCACCCAGTCAAGTTCACATATGTGCAGGAGCCAGTCCACTCTTCTGGCCCCTCTTAGAGTGTGAGCATGCTACTAAGTATTACCCAGATACATGGAAGAAAACGTCTAGTATGGAAGGCTGAGGCCAGATCAACGGAAGAAAAAAAGTTGGATAAAACAAGTTTCTGCAGGGAGAAGAAAAAATTAAGACTATTACAAATATTCTTAGAGAAGATATTGTCGTCACGAAATAAAAACAAGATGATATTTAAAAGGAAATTGCAGATGTCAAAAAGTACCTGGAAGATTTTCAGAAATGAAAAACCATAACAAATCTTAGACAAAATTGAAGAGATGTACCAGAACATAGAGCAGTAGGAAAAGAGATGAAAAAATAGAATGAGAAATGTAAGAAATTTAGAGGACCAGTTTGAGGTCAGCATCTATGAATAGTTGGCATTGTAGAAAAAGAACGTAGATGATGGAGGAGAAGGAAGTCGTCCGTGAAATAATTCAGGAAAATTTCCCAAACCTGAAGGACATTGAGTTTCTCGGTTGAAATGGTCTTCTAAATTCCCAGCCCGGTGGATGGTTAAAAGTAGCAGTTATACCCAAGCATATTATCATAAATTGTATCTCTTTGGTTAAAGGGCAATCCTTCAAGTGTTCAGATAAAGACAGGGAGAAGAATCAAAATGGTATTAGAATTAATACAGTGAAATCCTACCCAGCAAAGAACAAACTACTGATACGTGCGTAGCGTCAGTGAATTTCAAAAACGCGTTGAAAAGAAGCTGGACACAAAACAGTACGTACTGTATGATGCCGTTTACGTGAAGTCGAGCAGGCAGAGTGAATCTGCGGTGACGGGAGCGGAAGTCATTTTTGGCGTGGTGGCGAGGGATCACCTGGGAAGGAGCACGAGGACTTTCCTGTGTGCCGATTGTGACGTGGGTCACGTGGGTGTGTGTCATGACGCCTCCAATTGTACATTTAAGATCTTTGTATTTCACTTTCTGTAAATTTAGCAGGAATTTAAAAAATAACTACAAAAAAGGGTATCGGGTTTTCTTAACAGTAGCACCAGTTGTCGGAAGACAGTTTTTGCCTTCACACTACTAAGAGGAAATCTGCGTGTCCTTAGCCATACTGTGAACTAGCGTGAAGGTGGCCTGGAGACATTTTCTGACATTCAGGGCCTCAAAAATTTGCTCCCTTTCTCAGGAAGCTACTGCAAGTTACATGCCATCAGAATGAAGATGTAAACCGAGAGGGTGTCCTGGGATCTGGGACACAGTCCTGGGACATGAGGAGACTCTCCAGCCATTCCAGGTGGGAGCGGACCAGACCTGGAGAGAGTCTTTCAGGAAGATACAGTGGATAGAGTAATATGCACAAACATTCTGAAAGATTTGTACAACTAGAAGAGAGTTCGGGTTCAATTAGTAGTGAAACTAAGCAGACGAAAAAAGAAAGTGAAATCATTTACATAGAATAATGTACCCATCTAAATACTAATCTCACCAGTATTGTGACACAAGTATAATGGGAAGATGCGAGCGAAGAGTGCGATGGGGGTAAAATCCTAGTGTTCCCCGGTGGAAAGTCAGTTGACAGTGCCTAAAACCAAAAAACCAAGAAGTAGCATCCTGTAAAAATATTACTTTAGAGATAAAGTAATAAAGTAAAACCAAAAAGGAACATCTGGAAAAAAAAGGCATTGCAGCTGGAGAGTAGGAAATGTGCAGGGGGGTTTTGGTGATAAGTTTTGTAAAAATGATTTGACTCTTAAGCTATGTGCATGTTTAAATTTGATTAAAAAGTCAAAGCAAAGCAAAACAAATGGACAAAAGCAGAATCATAGTAGAGCCTGAAAGAAGAATTTGGAAGAAGGTACACAAAGATGTTGATTATGATTTTAGCTGACTTAAGAGATAGGTGTTCTCTTATTTTTCTGTATTTAAAAAATTTTCTACCAAGAACTTAGATTACATTTGTAATCAGGAGGGGGAAAATGTTGGTTATTCTTATTTTCGGTAGCAGGGCCAAGGCGAAGAAGTTAATGTATTCATAAAGGCACCAGCAGTGTTCAGAAGGGACCATTGTGAGGGTGAGAAAATTCATTTTGATGGAAACAGCTGGCTCATACTAGTGGGGAGAAAGAAATGTGAGATTCTTACGGATTTGATGTAGATGTTGGACTGTAAAGAAATATGGAGTCTCTGTTTAGTTTTCGAATTGAGTTCATGACACTTCAATAACTCCTTTGTATAATTTTAAAAAATTCAGTTCAGTAGCATAATACTTTATGACATTGAATGTACATTGTATTATATGTAATATTCTCATGTAAATACTCAAAAGCTTTCAGATTTTTAGCCAAATTACTGCATCTGCCGCCTGTATACTAAGCTTTCCCTTTTTCTTTTAACAGAGAAACAGGAAAAGGAAATTGACATCTATGCTAACCTCTCTGATGAAAAGGCTTTCGTGTTTTCAGTCGCCTTGGCAGAAATAAATAGAAAAATTATCAATCAAAGACTTATTCTCTGATATTTGTCTGCAGAATGTGCTGAGACTTTCTTCAGGATTACAGCAGCAAATTCTCAGACAGCTATGGACTCTCAGGAGCACTCCGCCTGCGTCACGGAGGGCCAGTGACTGTTTTTTCCTGTCGTTTAGCCTGTGCCACACTTTGAGAGCAAAGCCGTAGGCTTGGACTGTTCTGGGATCTCCTTGTTAACCAAGGGGTATTGTCAGTGTTTTGTGTTTGAGACATAAGTAAGTGTATTTCCGAAAAGCAAAAAGGAAGAAAAGCTGGATGGCTGTTAAAGCGCCAAGGGGTAGGGATGGGAATGGAAGGGCGAACACTAGGGACATAAAAAGTGGGTAATTTTTCAGGTTTGCCACCAGAGATGCAATATTTTAAATACTTTGAGAAAGACTTTTAAAAATATATATTTCAGATTTTCAGCACTAACGGATTGCATATATACAGTTCATTTACTTTTAATAAATTGGCAATTGATATTTTATTGAACGGGGAATTAAGAATATAAATTGTAAATTTTGTCTTAAATTGATTTTTTTCTTGGCCTTTATTTTTATGACTGAAGGTATGAGTTATATTTTGGGAGATACTTTCTAGACGGTTTGGAAGTTTGGGTGCTATATGAAGAAAAACATTTAAGGATATATGATACTTCAGATATAAACACCTTGTTTTCTTGAATGTAATTTATTTATTGGTTAAAAAAAAAAAAAAAACACTTTCTGCTCTCAAGATGGTGCCTGTAAACCTAAACATAAAATATATTTATTACGTGCAAAATATTTCTTAGATAGCCACTTTTAAGCAGTAATGTTTTATCTGAATGGATGTTCATTTATACATCCTGATAATTATTTAAATTGTTACTTAACCTCACTCTGGAAAAAAAATAAACCTTAATATTGAAACTAATAGATTAATTAGTGTGGTATAAGCTTTTTGTTCTAGTGACGTTTGTGAAATATATTTAAATTCTTAATTTTTTAGCGTTGAATGATAACTATAGTTGCTTTGTTTTATACTAAATGCTTTTGTATTTTTGCATATTGACTCGATCAACATTCAGACTTGACAAGAACTTCCCTTATTTTACCCCCTCCCCCGCAATCTGTTAGGAAGTCCCGAAGCGTGGTGGGGGAGGGCGAGCAGTCGTCAGTTAGACTTGCCTGGAGAGAATTTCCCATTCAGTTTCAGCAGAAGCATTGTTAGCGTCCTCACGTACTGTCACCTCCTGGAAGAGAAAAGGTTTATATTTTTTTTCTACTTTATTTAAATGGTAGCCAGCAGAGGGAGCATAAGAGATACTCTAGGTAGGACAGAATTTTCCTAAGAATTCCTTTTCCTTCAATCTCCATATTTACATGCAGGTACTACTACAATTTTCTTAGATGCATTTTAAAGCCCTAGTAATAAAGTTTACTCCTGAAAATGCTAATGTGATTTTATCTTTGAAACATAATAGAAGATTATTTCATTTCGAGAAAAACATAAAAACCATTAATATCTAAAAATGCTTGTGCACCTATGTACATCCTCAGAGAAAGCAAGACCAGCTTACTGAGCAGGCATCTCTTTAAGAATTATTGATGCCAGAGTCTGTCCCTTTAAAACTGAAGACCCTTGGAGGGAAGTCAGGTTAAAATAGCCATTGGATAAGGGAGGAGACTGGTGACTAGGCTGGAGCTTGTCATGCAAAAAAGTAATTTATTTCAGATGCCCATAATGTTAACTCATTGGCGTTATTTAAAAAGTTCTTTGGCAGGGGGACAAGTTAGCGCCCCCTGCTGGTGATGTCACTTATTTAACCGGTTTCTTTCCCTCTAGGTGGCTAAGGCTTTGGAAAAGGCTTTTCTTGTGGAGAAAGATCGGGGTGTATTTCACGATGGTTATTGCCAGAGCTGCGCGGGGATTTTTTTTCGTGGCTCTTAACCTTGAGAGCTGGTAGGATGCTGGGAGTGCCCACGAAAGCGCGCCCCTCTCCCTTCCCGCCGAGACTGCAGCGCGGGAGCTTCTCGCTCAGACCAGTCCACGCGGCCGCCAGCATCCGTCAGGATCGCCACGTAAGTGCTCCCGTCGGCTTGTGGTTTCCGAAGTTTCTGCCCCAAGGAAGCAGGTCTTCACTGTGGTTCTCTGCATTCGCGCATCTCCAGATTTCAGGGCGCCAGTTTGCCCCACGACCTCAGTCCTTTGACAGGTCCGAGGAAAGTCATGGATTTTTCACTTTCTTCAGCAGTAAGAATGGAAGCGACGACTTTTAAGCTCTTTACATGTCATAGCTGAAACCGGAAGTCTAATTATGGACTGTCAGAGCTACCGGAAACCTTCAAACAATACCTAGATTAATGTTTGAATAACTGGGGACCGTAGCCTAGTCAGGTGACACACAGGGCACAGTCTACTCCTTGTCTTGTACCCTTCTCCTCAAGCTGTACTTAATTTCAGATAAAGGCAATAACGAAGCCACTCGCCCTTCAGGCAGCCGAGGCGCCCTGACCACACCCCGACCGCACCCCGAAGGGCCGGCAGAGGCCTTGGGCGACATCCCTTTTCTCCTTTGGTCCCGGAACTTAGGTTCCGCGATGTAAAGTTAACTACCGTTAGCGCATCTTATGTTAGAGATGAGAAGGGGACACGAGAGGGAGGAAGACCCCCACGCCTGCGGGCCCCTTCCTCTATTCTGCCAGGGCCGGCGGCAACTTCTTGTCGTGTCGTCAAGCCCATTGAGCCAACGGTTCCGCTGACCAAACTGTTCGGTCCCTTTCTCACCCCCTCGAGTTAAAACGCTGAATTCAGAATCTCTGCCTGATGGGCCCACGTCAGCACCTGCAGCCCGACCCAGCGTGACGTTCCTTCCCCAGGACGCCACACCCGTAAGGTCCACTCCCGCAGACGCTCCCCACGTTCCCCCTCCCGGAGGGACGGGGGCTGTGTGGTCCTGGCTTCCTGGGCGCGATCAGGCCGCAGTAAGAAAGCGGCAGTCGTTGGTCATTTTCTGGCCACCCTCAACTCTTCATGAGTGTACCGGCCCCTAGTCTTGCGTGGTGAGTCCCGGGGGCTCCCGTCAGAGCTCCCCTGGGAATGAGCGATGCGAAGATGGGGAAGTGGCCAGCCTCTTCCTCTCGTCCTGGGCCTCCACCTGGCGCCGGACTCGGGGGTTTTCTGGGCTTGCTTTCTCTTCTTTAATCCTGTGCTCTGGCAGATTGCCTGTATTTTATCTTATGATTCTTCTTTTCAATATTTTATTTCAGCTTTCATTTTAAGTCTCTAATTGCTTCTCTGATTATTTTGATTATTCCCTTTTTTTCCAAAGCACCCTCTTCTGCTTTTCTATCTTCAATCTGAGTCAGATTTTCTACTATACACCCGTTTGTCTGTTTCCACCAGGATTTTTCACGTCTATGTATCTTGGTCTCTCTCGGCAGCTGGATCAGCTAACATCTTGGTGATATTCGCTTGTCTGGTCATCATTGAGAAAGGAGGTCCACGCATCAGGGGCGAGGGGGGTGGCATTTCCCCAGTGAGAATTCTCGGTGCTCTGGACGTGAGGTGGGAACTCAGTTGTTAGGCCGAGGCTGCCCAGCCGCTGGAGTGGGAATGTCACTGTGTGACAGAGCACTGATGACTAGAACCTTGGGTCCACCTCCAAGATTGTCGTGCGTCTTTAGAGAAAGGGGAAGGCCTTATCTTTGCTCCAGGGTAATGTCAGCCGCCTGTACCTGCCAGGAGTGTGCATGCGGGACTGGGGCGGTTAAAGGCCGTGGCGGGAAGCAGGTGGGTACTTACGACTCACCACTGGAGCTTGCCCGCTTTCCCTCAGGCTGCGTGACAGCCCTCATGCCTTGTCCCGGGCTCTCTAAGGTGTCCTCTCTCTGTTCACTTTCTCCCATGAGCCTCCTGGCGTCCGCATGCCTGTCAGCGCTCTCACCCTGCCTGGCACCCCCTTGCCCTGTTCTCCTTAGGGCCCGGCTTTATTCCATGTGCACTTCCGCCCCTTTAATACAAAAGTCACGGCACAGGGCGTGTGTCCGGTTCATTTTTAAAGGTTAAAAAAACCACTCATTTACTGGTTCTTATCCCACAAGTATAGCAAAAGAACTGTAAATTCATGTAACATTGCCATTAAAATTATCTTTTATTGCTTAAAAAGTACACAAGTAATGTATAAAAACATGCTCCTTATAAAAATGGGACTACAAAAGCCTGTGGACTATAAGCGAAGTTGGCTTTTCTAATTAAACTTGCTAGAGTTCATCTAATTAGAACTTTAAGTTTCAACCACTGGGATTCTTTATAGGCGTGGCAAGGATTTCTTTGTTTGGGTGGAAAGTGTGCTAAGGGTGAGTGAAACAGGAAAGTAGTAGATTTTGCCTTTTTAGAAAAAGAAAACCCGTAAACTAAAATGTCAACCAGTAAGGGAAAGGATGACAGATTTACTGCTATGAAAAGTTGTCCCAGGACTGCAGCCAAGTTCAAATTCATAAGGCAACCCCTGAAACGCAGTCTTATCTAAATTAAAAAGATAAGCAGCCTGATCACCGGACAGACAGACGCAGATAAGCAAATCCATTAGCAGTGGTCGGGGTCACTCCCTGGGAAGGGAGTGGAATCGAGTTGTCTCAGTGCCGCCCACCTGGAGTGGGGCCAGAGAGTGTCTTTGAGCTGTTTCCATTTGTCACCCAGCTTAGAGAGAGAGAGACGTCATCACCCCCCGTGGGGTGCTCTGGGAAGGTGATGGAGGAGTTAGCAGCATGGCCTGGAGTGGCTCTTGGTGGCAGGGCCAGCTGACACACACCGCTCAGGTTTCCAAGGAGCTGAGCCGTCCTTGCTCACTCAGGGCTGATGGCACTTGTGGCTAAATGCAGTGTAGCCAGGGCCCCGGGCCAGGTTCGGGGCAGGAAATAGAAGGCCACCTCCATCCCCAGGCAACAATGGTCTGCCTGCGTGATTGAAACTGGGGCCAGGGAGAGTGCGAAGGGACGTCTGTGGGGGGCGGGGTGGGTTATAACTGTCGACCAGCCACCGACCTGCCCCCATGTTCAAGTTTATCTGTGTGTAATATGGAGGTGATGCCCTTTATGCATCTCACTGGGGATTTACGAAAACAGCACTTCTGACAGGCCACTTGGGACCCATGGATGGAAGGTGGTATGTAAGTGCAGACGGTAAATGTGCTTGTGTGTGCGTGTGAGTGTGTATGTGTGTGCATGTGTTTTCAGCAGGCGCATAGGGGCACGTGGACCCTCCGGAAAACATTCTTAAGAGTCTGATCATAAATAGCGATAAAAACTAACACTGAGTGCCTGGGTTCGTCTTTGGTTTTGTGCAGGTTTGTGGGGACCGTGTATGTAATTCTGACTTAGAACTGGTTTTTAAGTTACTGCTGTGATTCGTAATACTTAACAGGTGCTTGACCGTTTGAGATCGCGTAGCTGGGGATCGTTCCCAAATGCGTGCCAGCTTTCCCCGAAACTCCCAAATTAATTCTAGCACGTAGTTTACAAGGGGTGCAGTTGTTTCCAGCGGGAGCGGGTAGAAACCTGTTTTAAAAACAAAGTGTGAAGAGGACTCTCTCTTTCCCCCGGGGTTTGCTGTTTCCCAGGAGGCCTGAGTCTGTGGCTTGTACCTGTGTTCCGTTCGTTTAAGGCCAAGCCATTGACCTCGGCCCTCCCTAGAAGGTTATGAAATGTTGTTTTCTGTCACCGGGGGTCCTGAGGGAGTCTGTTGCTCTGGTCTTGGTTGATGGAACCTCTGGCTCTCTGGTACATGTCGGTGTAGAGTAATTCTGTGAGTCGGGGCGAATGATGACTACGGTAGAAAAACTTGTTTAATAGCACAAGTGATACACGTTAAGAAAATGAGAACAGTTACATAAAGGAAATGCAGAAAATAAAGATCCTCTGCAGGTCTCCTGCAGGATGTGCCATACTGGCATATATGGATATTTTAAGCAAAAATGGGATTCTCATGTATGTATTTGCTGTTTTGTGACCTGCTTTTGGGGTGAGGTCTTCACCTGTGGGTCTGGAAAGAGCATCATGGATCCTTAGGGTCCCTGGCCTGCAGCGGGGGGCGGGGGTCCTTCTCTTTGGGCATGAGAGGCGGTGGAATGAGGGCCTCGGGCCTGTGGTCAGCGCACTTGTGAGCGGACTCTCCAGGCCGCTCCTCTCGGATGTCACGCCGCGTTCTCGGCTTCCTCGGCGCGCCCGTGTTTCGGCAGCGGCACGCATCCCGGAACTGGGGAACACTTGCTGATTTTAGCTTTTGTGTGGACGACGAGCCTGTGGCCTCCCAGTCCCTTGGCACTCTGCCGTCTGCTCCGTCCGTCCTCTGCCCCCTTTTTTTCCCTGCAGACACCCCCTGATTGAGGCATAACTTACGTACAGTACAGTGCTCAAGTCTTACAGCCACTGACTTAAATGTTGCAGACCCGTGTGCACAGGTGCGACCACCCCCGCACGGAACACGTCTGCACCATCCGGAAGTGGCTCTGCGTCCCTCCGAGCCAGTGCCCTTGACCCTGGATGATCATGTCATCCATTCTCACACCTGATTTATTTCATCGTGTTACTTCCCACCGAAAGACACTTTATGGGGTCGTCCCTGTATCCTGCTGTTTTGGGTCGAAATGCCCCTGCCTGAACTTCCTGGTCCACTCTCTTCAGGGTCCCGGCTGAGGAACCTCTTAGTCTCTGTCAACACCTCCTGGCCCGAGGCCAGTCTGCACTGTCACTCCCACTTGCCAGGCTCCTTCCAGAGCTTTCTTCACTCCAGAGCGGCCCTTACAGAACCGCCCTTGCCTCGGCTTCCCCAAATCGCATCCATCCTTCAAGGCTCTGCTCAAGGCCCGTTTCCTCCAAGAAGTCCTCCCGCTTTGCCAAAAGTTTTTCCAATTTCTTTGCCTCCCTCTTAACACCTTGACTTAGTTGACAAGCGACTGTGTTTCTGCAGAGACTCGCAGCCACAGAAGCCCAGCCACTGTGCGGTTCCTACTTCCGCCCCCAGGAGACCACTATATCCTGCAGGAGCGGTTTTCCAAACCCTTTCTTTTCCCCCACTCGTGCGTTTTGGTGCTACCCCAGGTCTGCCACTCCCCAACCCCAGGTCCCCTCATGTCCCTTCGGCCCCCTCTCCATCCCTGCTCTCGGCTCTTTGCCACCCAGCTCAGCCAAACCCTCTCCCGCAGGCCTCAGGTCCCACCTTGCTACCTGTTCAGATTTGACACCAAAATGCCCTGGGCCCAGGCTGTCCTCAGAGGGCAGGGGTTCATTCAGGAGAGAACTGGAGCAGTGAAGATGGAATCCATCAGACATAGGAGGGCCAGAAGGGCCGGTGTGCCATATGACTTTGCCCCATCCCACCCACATCCTTCGTGCCCAGCAGCTGGTGACTGTCCACTTTCTCCACTGTTCCGGTGGGTTTTAACCTTGCTCCCCCAGACTTCCGGGCTCCCCACGGCACAGATGAGTTCTGATCTCCCAAGAGTCAGCACAGTCAAGGGGTTCAAATGAGATCTGGCAGCTGAAGTGCTTCCCACGGGGTCTGCCCACAGTCGGCTCAGGAGAGGAGCTGACGTCACAGCCCACAGCTCCTTCTCTGAGTCCCCTCAGTCAGGCCAGGTGAGTCGGGGGTCCCAAAGTGAAGTGGGGTTGGGGTGGGGGACGGGTCCAGAAACCCTGCCAACGACAGTGAGCACAGGCCCTGGAGCTTTGGAGCCAGGTCCAAGGCCCCGCTCTGCACTGATACTGCAAGCCCCAGTCTCTTCGTCAGTGAAGTGGGCATCGCGACCCATCCCCCCCGAGGAATGTGAATACAAGCACATGTCAGATCACTTTGCAGGCGGGGACACGACTTGTGTGAGTTGGTAGAAGGGCCGGCAATGCAAGGTGTTGGCATAAACCTGCTTGGCCAAGTTTTAGTTTGGAAATGTCATCGCGCGTCTGAGTTGGCGTTTGGCAGATGCAGCCCCCAGATGCAGAGTCAGGCTCTAGGCAGGATGCTTTCATCAAGAGTCCTTTTGGCCGTAAGCGGACTGCCTGTGTTTGTGTCTGGGATCTTAGACGCAGTGACTTTGGAAAGTGGCTTCATCACTCCAAGCCTCAGTTTACGTGTCCGTGCAGTGGGGATAACAGCCCCTTCTTCAGAGTTGCTGTGAAAGCAGAGGGTAATTTACATAAAAGTGGAGCACGGCGCCTGACACAGAGTGCTCCATAAACATCAGTGCTTTTATCATTTCCCAGTCAGTGTTATTCAGTCAGTGTTGCTCAGTCAGTGTTGAACGAATGAATGAATGAACGGCTGATGGTCTGGGTTTGGTCCCTGGGGATGCTATTTTTGGTTGACCTCACAGATTGCAAAGACCTTGTCAGTTTACAATCTCTTATTTTTTATGCCTACAGCACCTGGGCTTCCTAGGTGGTCTCCCATCCGAATACTAACCAGGCCTGACCCTGCTTAGCTTCCGAGGTCAGATGGGATCGGGCTTGTTCAGGGTGGCGTGGCCGCAGACCCGGGGATGCTTTTCGATCTCTAGTATTTTCAGGCTGATTCCGTGTGACCTTGCATAAGGAACTCGTTTGACTCAGTGTGTGGGAAAGGAATCGACGAAATAAAAACTCCTCTACCAGGGGTATGCGCGCCAACCACAGACGACAGCGGGACCTTGGGAGCAAATGCCCAGCACCTACGAGCCAGCACAGGACTTGCCCCAAGTCCAGGCCAGGCTTCCATTTCTGTCCGCTTCAAGATAGGCCAACTTGACTTTGGTTTTATTCTCAAGCACAGTTCCTGGGTTCGTCCAGGCAGGACTGTTGTGCTATTGTGTGGATTGCTGGATGAGACAATGTGTAGACATTTTTCTGTGACGTAATGAGCAATATTGTATCTGCGGGTCCCTGACTTTCGCCCCCTCATTTCAGACAGCTGTCAGGGCCAAGCCTGTGGGCCAGAGGCCAGTCTCACTGTTGTCACACACGCCCCCGTCTCAGACGCACAGGGCAGGGCGGAGAGTTCCATGGCTGCTATCTGGTCCTGCCTTTGCCGTGCACATACTGTGTGACCTTCACAAAGTCCCTTCCGCTCTCTGGGCTTCAGATTCTCCATCTACAGAACATTGCTGCCTAGGTCTCCGCAGTCCCTGTGTGTCTAAGAGCAGCAGAATGGTGTGAGTTTCGAGCCTGGGCTCGGAGTTCTGTGTGACCAGCACTTTGTGACTGTGGCCTCACGTGAGCAGCTTACGTTTTGTGGATTGAGCCCCTCTGTAAAGGGGAGATGATCAATAGTGATCTACTCCATAGAGTTGTCGCAAGGTTTAAAGATATTACAATTGAAGTGCTTGCCATGGGGTCTGCCCACGGTCAGCTCAGGGAGGAGCTGACATCAGCCTGTAGCCCCTTCTCCGAGTCCCACGGCCAGGCGAGTGATTGTGTGTGCGTGTGTTTGTGTGTCAGTGTGTACGGAGCCTTAGCCTCTTCAGGGCACCGTGGGGGAGATCTGGCCAGGGAGCCGCCCTGAGGACAAGGGCAGAGTTGGCGCTGGCATCTCACTCAGCAGAAGCCGTGGGTCACCGCACCTCCTGTCCCTAACTGCTACATGTCCCCGTCTTTGGGGTGCTGAATGTCTTTGTGGCTCCCTGACTAGTTTGGCTTGAAGAGGCACTAGCCAGCCCCATCCCAGCCGGGAGATCACCGGGCTGTGGGCCCCAGGGAGGACAGAACCACTGAGCCACTGGGGCACTGGTGGGGCAGCCACCTCAGGCAAGGGCTCGCAGCGGCAGGCCAGTGCGTTTGGAACTCGGGTCAGCTCTGCCCTCGGACTCCCCACCCCCGCCTCCCTGGACCCCACGGTGTTTGTTTCACAACTGGCCGCCCTGCTAAGTGATGCAGGAAGTGGGCCCCCGGGGAGCAGATACAGCCCAGCACAGCAGATAACCGGGCGAGGCTCTGGGAGCCTCTGGGGCCCGGGCAGGGGCGGAGATAAGCGGAAATGCCGGGCTTATCACGCCGCCTGAGCCCTGGAGAAATCACCCAGGCCGGCCAGCCCCCTCCGCCGCAGCGCCCCGGGCTCCCGGGCGTCTCCAGGCGGGGCGAGCACAGGCTGGCACGGCCGCAGGATGAGGACTCCGTGCCCCCCTCCGGCGCCGCGCGGCCCGGGCGCCACAGGCCAGCAGCGGGCGTCGGGCTGCACCCGGAGAGTTGCGGTAAGGACAGCTCCTGGCGGTCGCCTTTGAAGTCGGAGCCCGAGCAACACTGTGAGGATCGTGGGGCTGAGGGAGCCTCGGTGACAATTGTCCCCTGGGCCTGGGCCCTCTTGGACCAGGAGCTCAGTCAGTGGGAGCTGTGGGTGGCGGGTCCAGCCCGAGGATGGTCAGCCTTCCCGCAAACATGGGGTGCTTTGGGCACAGGCCCGGCGGGGTTGGCTGGGAACCCCGCGAGGCGTCCTGGGCTTCTGTGTCATCTCTGGTTTCCTTTCCTGAGGAAGCTCAGCATCAGGGAGGACATGTTCGCACCTTCTGAGCGCAAACATGCTTGCGGGGCCTGCAGGGGGGCGGCCGGGCAGGGCCAGGTGCCTGGCCCTGGCTGAGGACTGGGGAGATGCCCCTACTGCGCCCTGCCCCAGCCACACTGAGGGGCCCGGGCGCATGCCATCCTGCTGGCCGGCCGTCTGGGCGGGCCGGCGAGTGCTAACCCCTGCTGGCTTGTACTCACCACGTGCCAGGCGCTGCAGGGAACAGCGCACTCATGGGGATACCCAGGCCTGCGAGCCCTTCGCACGGGAGGGGAGCTGGGTTCAGAGAGCTTGGGGACGTGCCAGGTGTGTGCTGGCCCACACGCGCTTCGCGGAGGTAGAGAAGTTCCTGTCTCCAACACACCTGGCCTCCACCGCTCAGAAGATTGTCACCAAATTCGTTTTTGTTGGAACGAGAGCCTTCAAGGCCTGGTCTGTGTTGGCGCCCGCTGTGCCCTTGACCTCTGCAGACCCTGCTCCTGTTCCCCGCAGGCAGTCACGCCGGAGCCTCTTAGCTCTTTCTCTTGGTGTTTGCCTCCAATTTCCTCATCAGTTTGAATGTTGTCCATGGACTTCCTGTTAAGAGAAATGAAGGTTTAGCACCCTCACCACCCCCACTTTCCCTCCGCCATCCGGTCATAACTTCGTGAAGCGGGTCCGCGTCGTGGCATCATAGTGTGACCACCGTCATGTGAACGCTATTCACGGACATCAGTTACGTGCTTCGGTCTCATTCTTTCGTGGAAGAACTGTGACTTTCTTGGCGTCTCTAATTTCTTTTGTTTCCCTTCTGCCCTGTGCACCAGCATCATACTGGTGGCTACATCTGAGCACGTGCTGTGTGCTAGGCACTCTTCTTGGTGCCTTATAAACCTCAGCCACCCTCCCGACAACCCCAGGAAGTGTCATGTTGTTACTCTCCTGTGACAGCCCAGGGAGTGCAGGCTCGGAGAGGCTGAGTACACCGGCCACGGCTCTGCCTCCAGTAACTGGCAGAGGCAGAAATTAAGTCCAGACAGTCCGACGCCAGGCCGCTTGCTCCTAACGTTTTATTACATCTTAATTACATGATATTGTATACTGTTCCCCGCCCCCCCTCCCCCCAGTGTCCTCGCTTTTGGGGACTCTTCATCCTCCTGTTTCAGATTTGGGCCTGAGTCGAACCTGGAGCTAAGTTTTTTGTTTCGTCCCTCATTTTGCCGGAGAGTTCCTCAAAACAGCTTCCTTCGGAAGGGTGCGTACAGTTTTTACACCTTCGCAAGTCTTGAGGCTCTTCATCCCGTCCTCTGGCGACGGTGCGATGTCTTCAACATTCTTTCTAAATTTTTCAGCCAACCTAACTGTCTTCCGACATCCATTTCTTTTAGCGTGAGGAGTCTGATGTCATTCTGGTTTCAGTCCTTTGGTGCGTGATTTTTTTCTCCTCTTAAATTTTGGGAAGCTTTTATAATCTCCCCTTTGCCTGTGGCTCTCGCTGCGCCTGGCACATAGGGGACAGTTGGGAAGAAGCCACATCAGCCCTCAGCTCCTGAACTCATTTCTCCTGTGGGTGAAAGGGATTAAAGCAGGTCCTCCTGGTCACCCCTTGCCAACAGAGAAGCCTCGAGGCTTCTTGTTGGCACGTTCTGCGCTTTCTCCCAGGGGGCCCCAGCTTGCTTCTGGGAACGGTCGCGGTTTCCTGCCCTGTTCCCATCTGACCGTTGCGGGAGGACCCAGCCGCCGCCCCCTTCCGCAGGGCTCCCGATGGCCGTCCAGCCTCCTGCCTCTGCTGGAGCCTCCTTCCTTCATTCCATCACACACCTGTGCTGAAGATCCCCCCATGTGCACTGGGCATGCTGGTGTCCCGGGGGATCGAGACAAGCCTGAGGGGCACTGTTCTGGCCTCAGGGAACTTGAAGGTGGTTCCAGAACAGCGGATGACATAGCAGTCACGTGTCTAGTAAACCAGCTGCCTTGCAATCACTCGTTACGTCAGGGAGATCCGGTGCAAACCCTTTTGTACTTTAAATGATTAGCTTTTGGTAGAGGTCACGTGTCTGGGACATTCATTTGTTTCCTTTGGGTGCATGTGGACTTTCTCGATTCCTTACCAGGCTTCGTGAACCCAGGGCTTGCCTGGGTGCAGGTCACCCCGAGAGCTGCATAGCAGCTGTCGTAATGGAGCGGCCTGTGCCGCACACTGGTAACTCTTTCCTAGGGACTGGGTCTGTCTCTTTAGACTGGCGGGGACTTCACAGCGTCTGTAGGACAGACACTGGGTTGAGTATTAGACTGTCTGGGGTTTCTCTGGGCAGCTGCTTCCCAAAGTTTGATCCAGGGAACCCTGTTCCACAGGGAAGTGTTACACGGAGGTGTGGGCGGAACAGATGCCGGTGGCGGGCGAGGTCCAGCCGCGGTGCCCGTGAACCCCCGAGGGGCTGGAGCACCGCGTTCTCCAAGTCGCTTTTTCAAGCAGAGTTTGTGTGTTTGTTTTAAATCACAGCGAGTGACAACATCTGACAGCGAATATAGCAACCCTCTCGTGAGCAGGCTCTGGGCCATTCTACCAATGACACCCAGGACTGTGCGCCCCGGAAGTGGGTCTGGATTTCTGCGTGGGCTGCCCCGGGCAGCTGTCCCACAGACGGGTGGGCAGCGAGGGGCTGTGGTCCAGCTGCATTGCGTAGCAGGCACACTGCGCTTAGGGGTCGCCTGGAGCTTAGAATAGCAAAAGCATCTGAAGGTGCTTTTGGATGTCCGATTGTCAGATCAAAGTTTATTCTCATAATTGCTCCTGTTCAGAGGGACACGATGTCCCCCTCCCTGATGCCAGCATCGACTGCAGCTGGACTCCTTGGGAGGCCGTGTGCCTGGCAGCCTTGGGCAGATTCCCACTCTGGCCTTGCTGTCTTTCTGGGAGGGCCTGGAAGAGAATGGTGGCCATCAGCAGTGCCCCGGCAGCCCAGGACCCTGTGGCACGCCCTCGCGGCCACCTCAGCGTCTGCTTGAGCATCTCTCTGTGTCTGCTTTATTTCATGTTGCCTCTGTAGAAGTTCTGTACGAACCAAGGGTTTTGAGGTGAAAACGCGTGGGAGTGTGGGCCCCCTGCTCCCCAGGCCGGCCTGTGTCTGTTTCGGTTCAGAGGTTGGGAGCCCAGTACCTTTGCGGTCACCAATGGGGCCGGGGGCCACTGGCAAATGCGCCCCAGAGGGTTTAGCGAGGAACATGACCTGCGGGATGGCACTTGGCGAGTAGCCTAAGCCATTGTTCCTCACTCCTATTTTTAGATGCAAGTGACGAGTGACTGAGGACCTGGAGTGGGGAGGGCCCTGCAGACTCTCCCTTCGGCAGCCTACACACTTGTTGGGGCATCGGCAAAGTAGGAGCCCCTCAAATTTGTTTTTAATTTGCAGAAGCATCACGTTTTTCGTGCTGGCAGAGGTCAGCATGGCCTCACGTTTGTGACTGGTCTTGCTTTCTATTGTGAATTGGCCGTGTGAGTGGCAGGTGGGACACCAGCTGCTCCTCGGTGCCTTGTGCCTCTCAAGGTCTCTCCCTGCCCAGGGACTCCCGAGGCCCTTTGTGGGGTCCGGCCTTCGGGCACTTCCCGTAAAAGTCTCCTTTCTTCTACCCTTTAATTTCAGCTGCGCCAACTCCCGCCTGCCCTGGGTGAATTCTTAAAATATTTGCCTATCAGCACCCTCTCAGAGAGGAATGGCCAATGCTGCTGTGATGTCAAAGGGGCCCCAAGGAGAAGGGCCTGGGCCAGACCCAGCCTGTCACTCATGGCGCACGGCAGGGTGGGAGATAAGCAAAGGCAGAGGCTCAAAGAGGGCCTGCCTGGTCCCCTGGGCGCCCTGAGCGACCCGGCCGTCCCTGCGGGTGGCACTGGGGGCGAGGCTGTGAACCACCAGGAGCAATGAACTTGCAGACGCCACAGCCCAAGTGAGAACCAGGCCTCGGCGGCTCTTCTGACCCCTCGCCCTTGTCAAGCCCGCACCAGGATGTCGGGAGCCGCCAAGGACGGTGTGGGGGCCCGGGGACTGTCGGTGTCGGGCAAGGCCTGCCTCACCACCATGGACAAGAAGCTTAACGTGCTGAACGAGAAGGTTGACAAACTCTTGCATTTCCAAGAAGACGTCACAGAGAAGCTGCAGTGTGTGTACCGAGGCATGGGCGACCTGGAGCAGGGTCTGCACCGGCTGGAGGCCTCCCGGGGCCCCGGCCCTGCTGGGGCAGACCACCCTCCTCCAGGCGATACGCAGGCCGGGTGGCCGGAGGTCCTGGAGCTGGTGACGGCTGTGCGGCAGGATGCTGCCCAGCACGGTGCCAGGCTTGAAGCCCTCCTCAGGATGGTGGTGGCTGTGGACAAGGCCATAGCTTTGGTGGGGGCTGTGTTCCAGAACTCGAAGGTGGTGGACTTCATCATGCAAGGGAGCCCTTGGAGGACAGGAGGCCTGGCTGACGCCGAGGGCCCCGCGGAGGTTGGTTCTCGCCTCCCTGCCCGGTGCCCGTCTGGCTGGACGGGCGGCCCTGGGTCCTAGGTTGGGAGGCCAGCCAGGCAGCATGTCTCAGAAGAGTTTGGGGCTGTCGTCTCCTCTTGTTCCTTGACGTGTTGATGGGGAAAAGGAGATAGAGCCTTAAAGGTCACAGGTGGCTTTCCAGACAGGGCACTGTCTTTCAGGGAGAGGAGGCAGTGTCCTGGGGACCGTGTGGCCTTGGGCAGCTCCAGGGCACCTGGAAGTGGGGGACACACAGGCCTTGAGGGAGAGGAAGACCATGGAGCTTCCAGGACATCCAGTGACTTCCCTTTACTCCCCTCTGTCCCTTCCCATGTCGGGTGGGACACAGGTGGGGACCGGTTTATCCTGACAGAGCCCCCATTCAGAAACCCGGCCCCCCTCTTCCTGTCCCCAGCCTTGTGCGCTGTCCCAGAGTGGGTGGAGTGTGCAGCTGCCCGTGGAGACTAGTGTTGACAGTGACCCATGGGGGACACAGGCCAGGCCGCAGCCGGAGCCTGGGGGTGGGGTGTGACATTTCTGGGAGCCGCTGTTCCCAAGGGTTGCATAATC
Source organism: Pteropus alecto (assembly GCF_000325575.1). Taxonomy (NCBI): domain Eukaryota; kingdom Metazoa; phylum Chordata; class Mammalia; order Chiroptera; family Pteropodidae; genus Pteropus; species Pteropus alecto. Next base: position 657,098 of record NW_006433950.1, on the reverse strand, counting down.
AAACCCGCTGGCTAATGGAAGTTTGGCTGGGGTGGGGGTGTTTGTGTGCGTGTGTGTGAGGTGTGTAGAGGCAACACTCTATTTGGGGACAGCTAAGGGTTAGCCACTTAGCAACACTCAGATGGCCTGAGGTCACTGACTAGGTGGATCCCTGTTACCCACCAGCCTCTGCAGGAGAAAAGCTGGGGTCCTCAGGAGCTTGTCCTTGGCTGTGCAGGCCGCCAAGCCCGCTTCCCCTCCCCACCGCAGCCTGGCCAGCTCACCCAGCTGACCTCTTCCCCTCCCTGCCCTGCAGCTTCTGGAGCGGAGCTCGTCCCTCCGCCCCGGCTCCCTGTGAGTCTGGCCTGCGAGAGAGATGGGACCTAAGGGTCTCGCCCCCGATAACCCCCCCTCAGCCTTTAAAAAGGGAATTCACCTCATATCTGCGCGTGGTGACGAACATCCCTGTGGAGAGAGGGCACGGTCTCCCCCTCCATCCGCCAGCCCCTAAGAGCAGCCTTCCTCCTGCGCTCGGAGGTGCCGGTTTCCTGTGAAGCCTTCCAGAAATAGTCTGTTTATCTGGAGCACTCCGGGGCGCACACCACCCTCTTCGTTTTATTTTAACTCAATTATCATTCACATTCTGGACTCGGTTTTTTTCCAACTTAATATATTCTGGACATTATTTCACATTTACACCTAGAAAGCATCTTGTTGTTCTTTGTAAAGTTGCAGATTGCTTGGGGCGGTGTCTTAATTTCTTAACCAGTCCCACATCATTGTTGGTTTATATTGTTTCTCATTTTTAGCTGTTAGTAAACGATGCAGTGAATATTCATAGAAGTGTGGTTTTACCTGTAGAATACCCTCATGGCAGCGGCGACGTCAAGCCAAAGGGTAAATTATGTAATAGAAAAAGCCAAACCGACCTTCAGAGAAGTTACTGTAATTTGGCGTCCTGTCCATAGCATGGACATGCTAGTTGCCTCCGCTTTTGCTAACAAAGCAGATCATCCAACTTTTGGATTCTTTGGTGCACGAAAACTGAAATCTTATTGTGCATGCATGCGCGCGTGCATGTGTGTGTCTTAACATCTTAGTATAAAAGTTTTCAAGCGTTTGTAAAAATAGAGATTAGCATAATAAACCCTGTGAGCCCCATAACTGGAGGCCAGGTTTCCCCATCCATTTCCCTGTCTCCAGATTCTTTTGAAACAAATCCGAGATATTGGATCATTTCTTCCATAGACATTTCAGCAGTTACATCTAAAAGAGAAAGGCTCTCTTAGCTATTATCGTACCTATAAAGTAAACAGAAATTTTGTATTACCAAAGTCAAGGTTCAAATTTTCCTGAAGCATCTTCTCTTTTTTTTTCCTTTATAGTTTGAGTGAAGCTCCAAATAAGGCAGTTAGTTATATGCTTCTTAAAGCTAACTCTTTTCCCTTAATTCATAAAAAATTTCAAACTTTCTTATGGAAAATTTTAAACATTACCCGAAACAGATAGAATTACATATCTCATCGTAGTTTGAATTTGTTCTCCTTTTATTAGATGTTTGAGTCTCTTTCACAGATGTACAACCTTCGGCGTTTTTCTGTGAAGTGTCTGCTTGTGTCCTTTCCCCTCTTTTCTATGTCAGTTTTTTGCCTTTTTCGTATTAATTTGTGAGGTCTCTTCCTACCTTAGTGAAATTAGCCGTCATACATGTCACGGATAGTCAGACGTATCTGGATGGGGGAAGTTGTAGAACTTTCTCTTTTCCGAGTTCTCACATTTCTCGCCAGTTCTCCACTGGCACATGACTGATCTGACTTCTGGTCTTTGTGTTGAACACACATTTCGGTGACTGTCTATAGATTTGGGTCCCAGCTCCCAGTCAGGCTGCCAGGCCCAGGCAGGAGGCCTCGATTTCCCTCTGTGCACTGCGGCCCGGGCTGGCCTCACAGGACAGGTCCGAGGATGGGTGGGGGACAGAGACACAGCCCTGGCAATCTGTCTCTGTCGGTGCCGAAAGCTGTATTATGTATGGACACTTTCTGGACACCTTCTGTGTGTCCTGAGAGAGTAGGGGCATAGCATCCATTTGTGGAATTGAATTAAATCTTAGTGTTACATTTTAAAATTGTGCCAGGACTTCGTGAGGGCACCCATTAGGCCCGAAACGCACAGTGACACTTCATTTGGTTGTAAAAACGAATTAGAGTGTTATTGGAAGCCAGGCGTGCTCAGGAAGGACAGGTTCAGGCCCAGCCAGGGGCGGGCCCAGATCATGGTCAAGCTGCTTGGGAGACGTCAGGCCTCTCGAATGGCGTTTGGGGTGGCTTCTCCTTTCTCTGGATGCACCACGCAAGGCAGGGATCACAAAGTTGTCCCTGACGACAAAACCTATCTGTGTGTGTGTCTGGTGCATGTGCACCTGCCCCCGAAGGCAGAGGAGAGGACAGTGTGAGCCCAACAAGGTCTGCCAAAGGACAGTGTGTTCGGCTCCCTCCCTACCGGTGGTGGGGGGCAGGAGGTGGCCTGTTCCCCCAGCTACGGGGGTGGCAGGACAGAGTCTGCAGAAAGAGGCCAAGGGGGAGGTCTTGGCTGAGTGGGGGCCTGGGTCACCTTGATGATGCCGGTGACCATCACGATGGCAGCACCTAGTATTTATTAAGTGCCTGGCACATGCCATGCACTGGACTGTGTGTTCTTACGTGTCGTGTTGTCACGTTACGAGGGCAGAGCTCGGTGTCCTGCAAACTCAAAGACACAAGCAGGTAACAGAATTGAGAGAAGGGGCCCAGCGTAGGAACTGCAGTGGAACCAGGCCTTGTCCTTAGTGGCAGGGAGACATTGGTGAGAGCCGAGGCTGTGACGCCCCACTAACAGGGGCCCCCTCCTGCCGTGTGTGGACCTAGAATTGTCAGACTTTCAGATATTTTTTTCAAGGGAAGCTGGAAAATTACAATTTTATCTAATCAGTTTTATTAAGTAACATACAATAAGCTGCGCCTCCTCCACAAAATATGCACATTTTAAGTATACAGTTCTACAGATGTATATACCCCAATGACTACCATCATAATCAAAATATAGAACAATTCTGCCACCCCGAAAGGGAACTTAGAATTTCAACGTAAAAATCCAGAATTAAACCATTGATGTGAAAACGTTTTAAATGCCGTGCTAGCCAGGCAAGATGCATCTCGGGCTCTTTTTGGCCTCTGGGCTTCCAGGGGCCTCATAGGGAAAAGGCCTGCGGGGAGGGCCCTGGGACCAGGGGCTCAGCTATGACAGGTGCCAGGAGGAGTTTTAGGAGATTCTTCACCAAAGACTCGGAACCCCCGGAAGCCTTGGGGGACCTAGCAAGGGGTCAGGCCATCTAGAAAGACTTGGAAGTACTGAATGTTCTGGGGCCTGCTGCGGGAGCAGAGGCACGTGCCCGCCAGGCCGAGAGCTGGCTCCGGGTGCCCTTACATGATGGCCCACTGGACAGACCACCGTCTGGCTTGGGGGACGAAGGCGTGGAGCTCTGGAGCACTCGCCACGAGCCGGCCCTCCCAGTAGCTGCTCAGACGAACCCCCGAGCCTGCCCGGGGCCTCTGCGGGTGGATGACCTCATGCTCCCCCTCCTGCAGACGAGGGAAGTGAGAAGCACAGAAGTAAGGGTCTTGGCCGAGTGGCGAAGGTGGGGGTCAAAGCACGCAAGTGTGGCTGGGGAGCCCTGGAGGCTGTGCTCCCGGCCACACTGCGCCACTGGGACCGGCGAGGGCAGGTGCCCCCACCCAGCCCCCACCCACCTTGTTAACTGATCGCCGTGCCTCTCCTGCAAGCCTGGACCCCTTGGACTTAGATTCCAAAGCAAACCTACGGTCTAGTGGTCGACCTGAGGATGACCTGAGTTGACATTTTAAGGTTCACTCCGTTTTCCATCCCTGGTCTGAGTACTTTGACCCCCAGCCCGCTTAGGCCCCCGTCATGTGCCGGGTCTGCCCTCACCAGCAACGCAGGTTCACTTTAGAAAGGCAACCCCGGGAAAGCCTCGGTGTCCTTAGTTCTGAAGTGACAACAGCAGTAGCCACCCTCTGGTGTAACTGACTTCGTGACATGACCCGAGTCCTTCGGTGTCCAGCACGTGGTAGGCACACGGCACGTGCGTGTGGCTGGACGGTGCTGTTGACGGTGGCGATGACAGTTTCTGTGGTGCTTCTTTCAGAACAGAGAGCGCGTGGACGACGAGGGAGCGAGACCCAAGTGTGCGCTGAGCAGCAGAGCCGGGGGGCCCGGGGCAGGTGAGTGCGCCCCGTTCGCTTCATCCGACGTCGCACCCCTACTGGGCTCAGAACGAAAACGCCACCAGCACCACCAGCAGAGTGATCACTGAAAATATGCTGAAGCCCCCCCACCCCAATTCTTTTTGTCCTTTATGTGTGTCCATCCCACCAGAGAGGAACTGTCAGCTGCT
>NW_006433950.1:647364-652479 GCF_000325575.1 Pteropus alecto | reverse complement strand
GCGAGGGAGCGAGCCCCAAGTGGGCGCGGAGCAGCAGAGCCGGGGGGCCCGGGGCAGGTGAGTGCGCCCCGTTCGCTTCATCCGACGTCGCACCCCTACTGGGCTCAGAACGAAAACGCCACCAGCACCACCAGCAGAGTGATCACTGAAAATATGCTGAAGCCCCCCCCACCCCAATTCTTTTTGTCCTTTATGTGTGTCCATCCCACCAGAGAGGAACCGTCAGCTGCTGCTTTAAAGTCACTTGGAATAGTTCCCCTCTGTGTAGCCTGTGCCACCAACTCGATACTTAGATATTTTTTCACTTTGTTGACATTTTTATGGATACCTTTTTGAAAAAAGTTTAATTTTTTTTATAAGCTTGCATAGTATCTACATAATTCCAAAGCCACAATGAGATACATTGTCGAGCATCCGCCCTTGTTCCTGTGTCCTGTTCCCTCCCGCCGTATGAAACCAAGTTTTTGCCTTGTCTTTCGGGGTCCAGTGTCTTCAGACCACGTTGTAAGTGGTTGCACACGTGCACGCGTGTGCGAGCGCACGCACACGTCCTAGCTTGAACAGCTCAGCGCACACCCTTCTCCCTCCTGCGTCTTCTAACTTCCGGTGTACCTCGAGGTCACCCCACAGCTGCCATGGAGGTTTCTGTCCTCTTGCACAGAGCCGGCCAGGTAGCTGTGCCGTGAAAACCAGCCCCCTACCGGTAACAGCTGGGGTGGCTGTTTTAACTCTGCCTGTTGCAGACGTGCCACGTCGAATGGCTCTGTGCCTGTCCTTTGTCGTGTCTTTGGGATAGACCCCTCCACGTGGCAGTGCGTGTTCATCTCGCCTGTTTTCCCGCAGAGAGCCAGAAGGCCGACCCGGAGGGAACAGTGGAGAGGCTGTCCCCCGCCCGTGCTTCGGGGATGGGATCTGACACCCTCACCCAGACGGAGGCCTTGCCAGGCCAGGAGGATGGAGTTCCTGGCCCAGACCAGGTATCCCCTGGCCACCTGCTGCCACCCAGAGTGGCAGAAGCCGAAGCTGCTGGGGCATCTGGCGAGAACCCCGAGACTGGCCTGGAACTGCCGGCGGCACCCAGCGGGGTCTGTGAGGTCCCCCCCAGCCAGGAGGCTGCACCGGGTGAGGGACAAGGCGCACCATCCGGCGGGCCTGACCCTCGGCCCTCAGAGGAGGCCACGGAGCTGACACCAGGGCCGCTAGCCCAGGCCAAGGCAGCTCAGGGTGCCAGCGAGGTGCATTCGAGGTAGGTGCAAGCTGGGCCAGGGGGCGGTGAGCGAGCCCCCAGCCGCGGCGTGGTTGATGGCCCAGCCGCACAGTCGTGTGGCCCTGTGTGCACAGCACAGGGCCGTCCTCATGAAGGGACCACAGAAGGCCTAGACCCTGCTTCCGGGAACATAGAATGCTGGTTCTCACGTGGCGCCTGTGAGAATCACCTGGGAGGATGTCTTAAATACGGATGCCCGGAGATTCTGGCTTATTCAGTCTGGAGTGAGGCCCAGGCACTGGTCTGTCTGGTCTTGGGGGTAACTTGACCCTCAGGACGCGGTCTCAGGACCAGCCCTCAGCAGATGGGGTGCTGGAGAATGAGGAGCCAGAACCTGCTGGTTCCCGAGCTCCTCCAGCCCCAGGGGCGGTGCATCCTGGGTGGTGCCCAGGGCTCCTCCGGCTTCTCTCCCGGGCTGGGGTCCTCTCGCGCCTGCCTTGGGCTGCTCTGACCTGGGACTGAGCCCTCCCTCTGAGGCCTGGCTCCGGGAGGGGACCTGGTGGGCAGGGGACCTGGTGTCTGTGTGCTGTGGCGACTGGCAGAGAAGCCCAGATCATTTGGAAGGAAGCAGGACCCCCCCTCCCCCCCCAGGAGACCTAACCAGCCAGAGGGAAGGGTTCCTGGCAGGCACCCCGCATCCTGGCCGGGTTCTGAGTGTGGAATCGGGATGCGGGGATTTCCACGAACGTGTAAGTGGCCCCCAGGAGATTCCGAGTGAGGGGCTGGGTGTTCGGCTGCTGAGGCCTCCACGTCAGTTTGAGCCCGTGCTGGATTTCAGGCACACCGGGCCTGCCGCAGCTTCGGGAACGGGAAGGCCAGTGCCTGCCTTTGTGACATGGGTGTACTTTGAGGAACAGAGGCTGCAACTCACGCGTCAGCTCTGGTGGCAGCGGCTGCCTGTCTGGGGGCTCCTGAGGCCTGATCTGGACGTGGGGGTGTGGAGCACTGTCCCTGATTAGTAGTATCGGCTGATCGTGCCAGCAGGAGGCGGGAGAGCCATGCAAACTCACAGTGGCAAGGAGCTGCATGCATGGCGGTGCCAGAGGGTCATCGCCTGGCCTCCTAGGAGTGATGACGAAAGGGACAGCAGAGAGCATTGGCCTTGTCAGCTGGCCACCTGCATGGTCTTTGAGCTACTGGCTTCCTGCAGTTTCCTGTGTCCCTTAGTCAAGACAAGGCCTGAGCTAAACTTGGGTGCCGCCCATCCCAGCCTTCCCTGTCATCACCAATGCACTCAGTGCCGGGGGGCAGAGTGTTGGGAAGAGTCTGCCGCCTCCTGCCCGAGGCTTGGCAATGGACAGGCTGCCAGGTCCTTCAGACACCCAGGGACAGGGACCGCCGTCAGGGGTCCTGCAGCAGCTCAGAGAAGGAGCTGGGCGTTCGGCTGCTGGGGAAAGGCTTCACTTTTTTTTTTTTTTTTGGTAAAAAACATAACATAAAATTTACCATCTTACCCGTTTTTAAGTGTATAGTTTATCAGCGTTAAGTACATTCACATCGTTGGGACACAGACCTTCAGAACTTTTTCATCTCACAGATTTGACACTGTACCCATTGAACAACCGCACGCGCCCCGCCCCGCCCCGGCCCCCACCATTCTCCTTTCTGCCTCGGAGTTCGGTCCACGAGCTCTGTGTAAGCGGAACCACACAGCGCGTGTCTATTTGTGACTGGCTCGTTTCGCTCGGCATAGTGTCCCGGGGTTCGACCGTGGTGTAGCAGGTGCCAGGATCGCCTTCCGTTTTGGGGCTGACTGACAGTCCACTGTGGAGGGACCGTCACCTGTCAGTGGACACGAGGCTGCTTCCACCCTGTGGCTTTGTGAATGATGCTGCCGTGAATGTGGTGTGCACGTGTCCCTCGGAGACCCTGCCTTTGGCTCCGTTGGCTCTGTTCCCGGGAGCGGGGTGGCCGGATCACGTGTTGGTTCTATCTTTAGAGTTCTGCGGGAGGCCGTGCTGTTTTCCGCAGCGGCCGTACCACGTCAGGCCCCACGTGCTCCCTTGTCTTTGTGACTTCCTCAGCGCATGCGAGGTATTTCCCTCTGTCTGCCAGAGGAGGGAACCCGGTGGCAGAGCCGAGACTGGGACAGAGGGCTCCAGGCTCCCTCCTGGGACTCAGTCCATGCCAGACACTCACCCCCTGCCCCCGCCCCACACGCACAGGCCCGGGCAGCAGGGCGTGAGGGCCGGTCAGAGCAGGGGCAGCTCTGAGAGGGAGGGTCTGAATCCCTGGGGGTCACAGTCCCCGGGGTCAAGGTCCTTCCCGACCCCAGCTGGGTCCCAGAGCCTGGGGCGCAGCGGGATGTGTGGGGGGCAGACAGCGGCCACTGGGCTAGGCGGGCCCCCACAGCCAGAGAGAAGCAGAGTCCAGACTGATGAGCGATGCCCAATTTTAATAAAACATGCCTGACCTGAGGTTTGCGCTGTGCTGCTGGGCTTGGTTCGCTCTCCTCTCTATTTAAGTGAGAGGGAAACTGAGGCTCGGGGGACAGGCCTCCTGGCGCGGAAGCAGTTCCCCAGGCCCCTGGGGAATCCGCAGAGCTGGTGGCCCCGCCGGTCACTGAGGCCACTTCTCTCCTGCTGTCCTGTCTGGGCAGAGGGGCGCAGGGAGCCAGAGGGGCAGGGGTTGGAGTCTGCTGGTTCCAACCATAAGCTGACCCTTTCTGCAGATGAGAAAAGCGAAGCCCAGAGGCCACGGGCCGAGTGGCAGTAGCAGGTGTTAGAACCCAGTCTGTTCTGACTCCAGAGACTTTGCTTCTAAGCTCAGGGTCATATTTCTCTCTGCCTCAGGATCTCCATCCGCGTGCAGGAGACAGGTGCACCTGGGGAGCTGCTTGTGACACAAGAGGATAGCCTCACGCCCATGCCCCCTGGAGAGGCTCCAGCAGCTGCCCAGCCAGATGAGCAAGACCTGCCTGGGCCTAAGTGCTGCCCCCAGACCCCTGGGAATGAGTCGGGAAAACAGATCCCAAAAGGAGCCAGCGAGACCTCCCCACTGAGTGAGCAGAGCGGCGATGCGGGCGCAAAGGCCAAGGAGAAGCATGGTCCTGCGGCCGATCCCGCCACGGGACCCAGCGAGGCCAGGACGGACACGGGAGATGACGCTGGGGCCCTGGGCCCGCACCCGGACAAAGGCCCAGGAGCAGGGGGACCTGAGGCCGGCGAGGACTGCCCCGCCGAGGGCCTGGGCGGAGCCGAGGCGGAGAGGAGGGCGTCCCTGGGAGCCCAGGCTGGCAGCGTGGTTCTGGGTAAGTGGCCGCTGCCCTGTGCCCACAGCGAGCAGGTTTGGAGGGTCTGCTCCTGGGGGCTTCCTTGCAGCTTCCAGGGAGAGATGATGCAGATCAGGGGGTGCAAGACGGGCTGGAGATGCAGCTGCCGAGCAGAGGGGACCGCGGGCTCCCCTAGGGCATCTCTCAAAGTGTCTGAGTCCCCACCGCTGCCATCATCCTGCATGGGGCAGGGAGGGCTCGCGAAAAGCAGGTGCGCGAAGGCCACCGCCAGCTTCTCGCACCCGGTGAGCCAGCTCTCATCCGGGGTGGGGAAGGGGTGGTCAGGTGCTGCCCTGCTTCCTGTCCCCATGGTGAGGGAGGTGTCCGGTGTCCTTGTGCGCCAAGCCCTGGTGCCCCTGCCGCCCCGGGATCCGCGGTCGCCCGTCACGTTGACGTCCTAGCTGCTGCTGCTCCCCTAGTGTGGCTTGGCCCAAATGTTGGCGTGGGCCTCCCTTAATTCCTGTAACACAGCTGAGAGCAGCCGTGACTTGGGAGGCTTTTCTGAGCCCGGGACAGTGACAAAGCCAGCGCCGTCTGAGGACTCAGTGTGCTGGGCTGTATGTGTCAGTGCCGGCCC
>NW_006433950.1:637718-646913 GCF_000325575.1 Pteropus alecto | reverse complement strand
CAGCCCGAGCCACGGACTTCCCGCAGGGCGTCCCCTGGCCCGACTGCACACGCCGGCTCATGTCGTCATGTTTGGTGCATGGTCTGGATTCTGTTTTATCCCTCTGCTCCATTTCATGTAACATTTCTGGGTTCCCATCATCTCTGTAGGACGAGGTTTGTTTTTTGTTTTTATTAAAAAAAAAAAACAAACCCAAACCATTTTTATCTCTTCAAGTGCTGGTGTCCTCCGTTTCTCCTCCATTCCGGTCGCTGCCCACCCCCGCCAGGGGCTGCATCGCAGGCTCCGTGCCCTGTCCGGACACCCAAGGGCGAGAGGAGAGGCGGGTGGGTGTTTGTTTCTCCAGCTGCCTCCCTGGCACGCCACCCCTGCTGGCTCCGCAGCCCGGCCTGTACCCTTGAAATAGGCTGTCCTCACGCCCTGCTCCATCACCCTGTGCCATGTGCCTTCCACTTCCCGCGGCCGCGCTGACCGCCCTCCCCACCCCCGCCATTGCCACCGGCCCCTTCTTGACTTCAGTGAACAGATTGGACGTGACCTCTCCATCTTGCAGTGAGCCCTGTCGTAGGTTCCGGGAGACCCAGCTCAGGATCCCATCTGTCACTGACTCACTGTGTGACCTTGGACCTGAGGTGACCCAGTCACCTCACCTCTCTGGGACTCAGCTTTCTCCTCTGCTATGGGTGACTCGAACGAGATGATCTTTGAGAAGGGCAAAGGGCTTGTCACTTGAACCAGGAGGGTCTGGGGTGGTTGGCTGAGGCGGGGGCTGCACATCGGAGGCTCAGGGGCTCTGTCTCCTGAACAGATGACAGCCCGGCGCCCCCAGCCCCTTTTGAGCACCGGGTGGTGAGTGTCAAGGAGACATCGGCCTCAGCGGGCTACACCATGTGCCAGCACGAAGTCTTGGGAGGGTAGGTGGGCTTTCTGCTCTGGTGAGGGGCGGGAGAGGAGGGCCCACGCGGCATGGAGGTGAGACCGTGTACTGGAGGTGGCAGGGGCCGACGTAGCGGGGTGAGGACGTCCTCTGGGGTGAAGTGCGCCAGGTAGCATGCGGTGTGGGATGTCCACTGGGGTGCGGGATAGCCCACACGGCGTGGGGTGAAGCGGGTTTCCTCTAGGTGTTAGGTGGCCTGCGTGGAGTAGGGTGAAGGCGTAGGGACTCTGGTGCGTAAGGAGGAGGGCTGGGACCAGAAAACCCAGGGGACAGGCTGGCCAGCCACATTGGGGCGAGCCTCGTGGGCTCTCAGCCTGCTGTGTCGTCGTGTCTGCAGGGGCCGGTTTGGTCAGGTCCACAGGTGCACGGAGAAGGCCACAGGCCTCTCGCTGGCAGCCAAGGTCGTCAAAGTGAAGAGCACCAAGGACCGGGTGAGGCGTCTGCCCCGGGCCCCCGAAGCCCCTGGCTGAGCTCAGGGCTCCTGCGTGTCTTTCTCGCCCCCCCGGGGCCCCACCCTGCCCCAGCACCCCCAGGCTGGGCAGGAGACCCGGCCACTTTTCCCGCCTCTCTTCCAGACTCCCACACCCTAGTAAGCAGGTCACTCGTACCCTGGGCCACAGGGCCCTCTTGGGCCTCCGGCTTCTCTCCTGTGAAATGGGCGGGTCCTCTCTGGTCTGGATGGTGGGTTGAGGAGACCCGGCGTGAGCAGGGAATGGGCGTGAGGCGGGCACGTGCACATGCACACGTGTGTGTGTCTTGGGAGGCACGGCTGGCGCTTCTTCCTGACCCGTTCCTTGGAAACTTGTCTCCGCTCTGGCCCTGGAAGGAGGACGTGATGAACGAGATCAACATCATGAACCAGCTGAGCCACGCGAACCTGATCCAGCTGTACGACGCCTTCGAGGGCAGGAGCAGCTTCACCCTGGTCCTGGAGTAGTGAGTGTCTGGGAGGCGGGTGGCGGCTTCCCTTCCCTCCCTTCCCCTCGCTGGGACATCCAGGGAATGTCACCACCCCTCCGCTCGACCTCCAGCATGGGGCACGGAGGACAAAGCCATTTGTCACACACTGGCGGCCGGTGAGCCTAATTTGACCTGCAGATAGATGTATGTCAGTTTGGCCTAAACAATTTTTAGTAATTTTCATTTGGCTGTTGGTAGCTGGAAATTGGGAAATTTCACATTAAAACCCAGCTATCTGGCTTTTCTCACAGATGTAAAAGATCTATCCAGCTGGAAATGGGTTGATTTTGCCCACCTGGGGTTCTTGCCATGTAGGTACCAACATTTCCATGCAGGAAAATGAGTTTACAGCCTCGGCCCGGGGCACCCAGGGTGAGCCTAGATTATCAACACAGATGACAATCCCGGTCTCCCCTTCGGCCCGTCACTTCCCGTTTGCCAACGGCACTCTGGGCTGGGAATGGGCCAGAGCACAGGTCCCCGTAAAACCCCAGATGACAGCAGGCTCACCTGGATTGACCTGTTTTTGGCTCCCGGAGCTGAGAGGCCCGGCCTGCCCTTTGCTTTGGCAGCGTGGATGGGGGCGAGCTCTTCGACAGGATCACAGATGAGAAGTACCACCTGACCGAACTGGATGTGGTCCTGTTCACCAAGCAGATCTGCGAGGGTGTGCACTACCTTCATCAGCACTACATCCTGCACCTGGACCTCAAGGTCAGGCCCCGCGGGGGCAGCCAGGCTTCCCGCTCCGGGTCGGGCCCCACCGGGGCAGGCGGCGGGTGGGCCCCAGGTGTCTGAGTCCCTGCTGCCCTCCTGTCTTCGAGAGCTCAGTCGCTCGGCAGACAGCCCTGGCCCGCATTCCTGGCTCTCTGCCACCTTGTGGTTCGGGCAGTCACGTCGCCTTTCTGAGCCTCAGTTCCTCCATTCGTGAAATGTGGATCCTGTACCTCTTTAAGTGTTATTTGAAAATCAAATGGTACAATGTTTTTCTTCTTAAAGATTAGTTTTTAAAAAATATAAGTAGAAACATATGCTTGTGGTTACAAATATAGACAACATACAAATGCTTAAAATAGGCAGTGCAGACCCCAGCCCCCCCCATGCCGCAAGTCTCTGTGCCGGGGGGTCTTCTGCACTGGCTGTTTGACAAGGCACATGAACACACAGAGGGAGTCAGACTATGCGTCTCATCTGTTATCTTACCTTTTCGTTGTAAACAGTACATTGTAGACATCTTCTCTCATTTAAGGACTGCGTGATACTCCATTGAATGAATGCAGTCCACTTTCTTCTTGACAAAAAGTAAGCACGTGATACATGGCAGTTTTTTTTTTTAATGGTTTCTTGGCTCTCTTTTCCATTGCACCAGTCTGCGTGTTTGCTTTTACGTCAATACCGTACTGTTTTGATTACCACAGCTTTGTAATACGGTTTGAAATCAGGGTGTGCGTGCCTCCAGCTTTGTTCTTTCTCAAGAATGCTTTGGCTATTTGTGGTCTTTGGTGGTTCCATATACATTTTAGAATTGTTTGTTTTATTTCGGTGAAAAATGCCATTGGAATTTTGATAGGGATTACATTAAATCTGTAGATTGCTTTAGGTAGTATGGACAATTTAACAAGATTAAGTCTTCCAACCCATGCGCATGAAAAATCTTTCCATTTATTTCTGTCTTCTTCAATTTCTTTCATCCATGTCTTACAGTTTTTAGTGCACAGATCTTTTACTAACTTGGTTAAATTTATCCTAAGTACTTTATGCTTTTTGACACAATTATAAATGGGATTGTTTTCCTAATTTCTCTTTGTGATAGTTTTCTTGTTAGTGTATAGAAATACAGCTTATTTTTTCCTTTGTAAGTTTATTGGGGTAATTACATAAGTTACAATTATGTAATTTTCAGGTATACATTACAATTTGACATTTGTATATTCTAATGTGTGTTTACCACCCAAAGTCCAGTTGCCTTCAGCTACCATATATTTGATGCCCTTTACCAACCTACCCTCCTGTATTTGACCCCCTTTAACCATCTACCTACTCCTTCCTCCCCCACCCCCTACCCTCTGGTAACCACTAGTCTATAGTCCATGTCCATGAGTCTCTGTTCGTTTGTCTTGTTCATTTGTCGCTTTTAGGTTTATATCCCACATATAAGTGATATCATGTGATTTTCAACTTTTTCAGTCTGGCTTATTTCGCTTAGCATGTTTATCTCGAGGCCCATCCATATTGTCGCAAATGGCAGTATTTCATCTTTTCTTTTGGCTGAGTCATGTTCCATTGTACATATGCACCACAGCTTCTTTAGCCAGCCATCTATCGTAGGGCACTTCGGTTGCTTCCATGTCTGGGCCACTGTGGATAATGCTGCTATGAACATCAGTGTGCAAATATCTTTTCGGATATGAGTTTTCAAGTCTTTGGGGTAAATACCCAGTAGAGGGATTGTACAGCTGATTTTGGTATATTGCTTTTGTATCCTAAAAATTTACTGAATTTATTTTTAAGGTCTAACAGTTTTTGGTGGCGTTTTTAGAGTTTTCTATGTATAATATGTCATCTGCAAATAGTTTTACTTCTTCCTTTTCTCTTTGGATGCCTCTTTTTTTTTTTTTTTCTTTTTCTTTTTTTGCCTGATTGCTCTGGCTGGGACTTCCAATACTATGTCGAATAGAAATGGTGGTGGGCATCCTTGCCTTGTTCCTGATCTCAGAGAAAGAGCTTCCAGCTTTACACCATTGGGTGTGTTATCTGTGGCATGTTACGTAGGGCCTTTATTATGTTAAGGTATGTTCCCTCTATCCGCATCGTCATGAAATGGATGTTGGATTTCGTTAAGGCTTTTTCTGCATCTGTTGAGAAGATCACATGATTTCATCCTTTATTTTGTTAATTTGGTGTGTCACGTTGATTGATTTACATATGTCGAACCATCTTTGCTTCCCCGGAATGGTCACAGTGCATGATCCTTTAACGCATTGTTGAAGTCGGTTTACTAATATTGTTGAAGTCAGTTTACTAATATTTCGTTGAGGATTCTTACACCAGTGTTCGTCAGGGATATTGGTCTGCAATTTTTTTTCTTGTAGTGTCTTTGTCTGGTTTTGGTCTCAGGGTAGTGGCAGCCACATAAAATGAGTTTGGAAGTGTTTCTTCTTTTTCTATTTTTTGGAAGAGTTTGAGAAGGATTGGTATTAATTTTTTATTAAATGTTTGGTAGAATTCACCAGTGAAGCCGTCTGGTTCTGGACTTTTGTTTGCTGGGAGATTTTTGATGACCGATTCAATCTCCTTGCTAGTAATGGGTCTGTTCAGATATTCTGTTTCTTCATGATTCAGTCTTGGTAGGTTGTATGTTTTTACGACTATGCATTTCTTCTAAGTTTTCCAATTTGTTGGCATATAATTCATAGTAGTCTCTTCTGATTTTTTATATGTGTGGTATCAGTTGTAACATTTCCTCTATTTTTCTAATTTTATTTGAGTCCTCTAATTTTATTTCTAATTTTATTTTAAGTCTAGTAAAGATTCGTCTGTTTTGTGTTAAAAATTTTTCCCGTTTTATGAGATAAAATTGACATATATTGTATTATGTTTAAGGTGTACAAGATAATAATTGACATATGAATATATTGTAAAATGATTATCTCAATGTTTAGTTAGCAGCCATCACCTTACATATTTACAGTTTTTTTAATTGTGATGAGAACTTTTAAGATTCCCTCTGTTAGCAACATTCAGATGTTCAACACAGGATTTGACTGTGCATTACATCCCTAGGACTTTTTTTTATCTTATAACTAGAAGTTCGCAGCCACCAATCTATTCGCTGTTTTTATATGTTCTGTTTCTTAGATTCCACATAGAAATGAGAGCATACGGGATGTATCTTTCTCTGTCTGACTTATTTCACTTAGCACAATGCCCTAAAGGTCTACCCATGCTGTCACGAATGGCAGGATTTCCTTTTCATGGCTGAATAACATTCCATTGTATGTGTGTGTGTATCCGTTGTATGTATGCGTGTATATGTGTGTCTGTTGTGTATATGTATGTGTGTCTGTTGTGTGTGCGTGTGTGTGTTATGTGTATGTATGTATGTATGCATGTATGCATGCGTGTATATGTCATGTCTTCTTTATCCATTCATCTGCTGCTGGACATTTAGGTGGTTTCCATGTCTTGACTATTATACATAATGCCGCACTGCACACGGGGGTGCAGATCTCTCTGTGAAGTAGTGACTTGGTTTCCTTCAGTTACAGACCTAGCAGTGGGACTTCTGGGTCACATGGCAGCTTATTTTTAACTTTTTGAGGAGCCTCCATCCTGTTTTCCATGGTGGTGGCGCCAGTTGGCGTTCCCACCAGCAGTGCACGAGGCTCCCTGTTCTCCACATCCTCGCCAGCACTTGTGGTCTCCTGTTTTTGAGAGCAGCCATTCTGTCCAATGTGAGGTGGCATCGCACGGTAGTTTTCACTTGCACGGCATTGGCGTCTGTGGTTTTTCCAGTCTGCTGGCGCAATAGGAGGGTGTTTCTCTACTGTCCCTTTTAGAACTTTCAGTGGCCCCTGCAGAAGACGGGAAGCAGGTTGGCTGGACCTCTGCCTGTGCGCATTGCTCCTTCTGATCATCCTTCTTGATTGACAGCTGACTGTAGGGTTGGGGTGCTCAGGAAAGTGGTGGAGATGGGGAGAATTGGCCTCTAGCTTTCCCTGCTCTCTACGGCTCATTCCAGGGCTTCTGGATCAGCTGCTTATGGGGCGGGCAGGCAGGGGAGGCTCAGGATCCCGCTCTGTGGTTCTGGGTCAAGGATAGCCTTGTGGGCAACCCCCATGACTCTGCAAGAGGAGGCCGTCGTTGCCATGGCCCATTTCCCAGCCAAAAGCAGGGCTTGTCCTAGCCATGAGATCTTGCATAAGTTCCTGGATCTCATTAATTGATCTTGCATAAGCTCATCAATTGCAAAATGGGAGATAATAATAGCTCTTAGGGAGGTTGTGTGAATTTCAATACGGAGACAGAGTTCCAGAGCTGCTCTGTCCAACACAGCACAATGCGTGGGACTGAGTTTTAAATTTTATTAATTTCAATTAACTTAAATTTAAAAGTGGATGCTTGATTCAGGTATCGGAAAACTTTTAAGTATGTTTGGAACCATCTCAATGTGTAAATTCACTCTTTGGCTATAGTAGTCCCCCTTATCTGTGGTTTCATTTTCTGCATTTTTGTTATCCATGTTCAACCACGGTCCGAAAATAGTAAATGGGAAATCCAGAAGGAAACCATCGCTAGGTTTTAAATCGCATGCCGCTCTGCGTAGCGTGGCGAACTCTGCGCCATCCGCCCACGAGTCACTCAGTAGTCGTCTGCGTCATCACATGGGCCATCAGAGCGAGGGCATAAGCGAGCAAACATCCACCTGTTATCGCAGAATATTGTCACAGTTGTTCTTTTTTATTATTAGTTATTTTTGTTCATCTCTCACTGCGCCTAATGTATAAATTAAACTTTATTACTGGTGTATATGGACCGGAAAAACAATACATATAGGTTTAGGTACTGTCCTTGGTTTCAGGCATCTGCTGCAGGTCTTGGGACGTGTCCCCCGTAGACAAAAGGTGACTACTGTATACATTTCATGAAACCTAAATACATCTAAAATATTTCTGCTGAAAATTTTGTGTCTGAATTGAGGTGTACTATAAATGTAAACTACACATTGGACTTCAGAGACTTAATATGAAAGAATGGAAAATATTTCAATAATATTTTTATATCCATAACCTATTAGAATTAAACTATTTTGTACACATTGGGTTAAATAAAATATATCATTCAAATTAAATTTTAGAAAATACTTCAAGATGAATGAAAATGAGAACACAACACACCAAAACTTATTGGATGCATCTAAACCAGCATTAAAATTTGTAGCTATAAACACTTATATTAAAAAAGAAGAAAGATTGCAAATCAGTAATCTAATATTCCATCTTAGGAAACCAGAAAAAGAAGTTAAACACAAAGCAAGCAGAAGGAAGAACATCATAAAGGTTAGAGCAGAAATAAATGAAACAGAGAATAGAAAAGCAGTAGAGAAAAATCAATGAAACCGAAATTCGGTCCTTTGAAAAGATCAATAAACTAACAAATCTTAAGCTGTGTTGAACAAGAGAAAAAGAAAGAAAACTCAAATTATTAAAATCAGGAATGATGGAGGGGACATCACTAACCAGCCTCACTGAAATAAATAAGAATTATAAGAGTATTATGAGAAATTGTGTGCCAGTTCATTAGATAATCTAGATAAAACGGACAGATTCCTAAAAGACACAAACTACTGAAAACTGACTCAAGAAGAAATAGAAAATCTGAACAGACTTATAACAAGTAAAGCAATTAGATTAGTTTAAAAAAAAAAAAAAAAACTACGCACATAGAAAAGCCTGAACCAATGTGTCTTCACCGGTGAAATCTACCAAATGTTTCAAGAATAACACCAAAACTTTATAAACTCTTCCAAAAAATAGAAGAGAACGGAATACTTCCTGACTCATTTTATGAGATCAGGGTTATCTTACTACCAAAACCAGACAAAGATCTCACAAGAAAAGAAAACTAGAGAAATATCCCTTACAGACTACATAGAAAAATTCTCAATAAAGTGTTAGCAAACCGAATATAGCAGCAAATGTAGCAAATACAGCAATAAAATGTAGCAAACTGAATACAGCAACAAATGTAGCTAATACAGCAATAAAATGTAGCAAACCGAATATAGCAACATATGAAAAGGATTATACACATCACACAGTGGGATTTATCCCAGGAATGCAAGGTTGGTTTAACATGTGACATATTAAAAGAATAAAGGACAAAATCACACAATCATTTCAATAGACGCAGTTGACAAAATTCAACAACTTTTCATGATGAAAATGCTGAACAAGTTAGATGTTGAACTTCCTCAATCTGATAAAGGCCATCTGTATGGCCTTTATATACAATATATACTTACTGGTAAAAGTATATATACAATATATACTTACTGGTAAAAGGTGGCATGCTTCCCCCTTAGGTCAGGAAGAAGACAAGGGTGTCTGCTCTTGACCCTGCTGTTAAACATCGTACTCAAAATTCTATCAATGGCAAATAGGCAAGAGAAGGAATAAAATGGATCCGAATTGGAAAGGAAGAAGTAAAACGGTTCACAGATGACATGAGCTTGTCAGGGAGGTCAGGGGGAACTATCAGAACTAATAAACCAGTTCGACAAGGATCTAGCTGTCAAC
>NW_006433950.1:622920-637668 GCF_000325575.1 Pteropus alecto | reverse complement strand
CACCCACCCACCTGTCCCTGTGGACCTCCTCTGAGCTGTCTATTTCCCTTGGAGGCTGGGAAACTGAGGCCTCTTGACAGTTGAAGTGTGGGAGTTATAGACCTTCTTAGCTGTCGACTGAGCCTAAGCAGACTTCTCTTTCTTCCTCAGCCGGAGAACATACTGTGTGTCACTCAGACGGGACACCAAATAAAGATCATTGACTTTGGGCTGGCCAGAAGGTAAGGGGTTGTATTTTGGCACTTTGATGGAACTCCTTGGAGACTGTTTCTCTCTCTCTTTTTTATTTTAATTTTAGACGAGGCAACCCTTGGTTGACCTCACAGATTACAAGGACCTTGTCAGTTTACAATCCTTTATTTTTTTATTTTTTACGCCTATAGCACCCGGTCTTCCTAGGGGGTCTCCCATCCAAGTACTAACCAGGCCCGACCCTGCTTAGCTTCCGAGATCAGACGGGATCAGGCTTGTTCAGGGTGGCGTGGCCGTAGACTCTGTCTCTCTTGGCCATGGTACCCCACAGTGCTTCCCCTTCACTCAGGTCCTCCAGGTCCCCACAGTAGTGTCCCCAAACCTTCAGCCACCCACAGTCTATAAACACGGCAGGAGTCACATGCCCGTCGTCCAGGCTTCCGCCAAGAGTGACGCTTCTCTGGAAAGCACATGTTTTCTAGGCAACTCTTCACATCATGGCTGAATTTTCTAGTCTTAAAATGATCTCTCGTCCTGGTGGTCACTTTCCACAAGGAACGGTTTGTCACTTCATGAGCCTTGCAGCAACTTCCGTCCCACCCTCAAGGGAAAGAAAGCAGAGTTTTGTCCCTGTGGGGTCAGCCGCTCACCTGAGCTCGGCCTCTGGTGTCCAGCGTCTGCCTCCCAGAGGTGGCGTGCAAAACGACAAGGCCGTCTCTGGGTTGCGCCCCCACTGTTGAAGTGGTAAATGTCACCTCTTTGCAGGGGTGAAAGGTGCACGTTCAGTGCCACACGTGACGGGGGGGAGACCAAGCGTACTGTCATTAGAGGAACAGCGGTTCCTATCACCCGCCTGCGCCCTCGGGATCCCCGTTACGCCGTGTGTCTTTCGTGAGCAACACCGAAGTCCTCAGCCCTAATGCTTAAAAATCACGTTTGATCCGTAATGTAAAACAATTGCCCTATGTTTTACCCAATACCGTCTAATAAGATTGGGCCACAGCTGGGAGACCCGATGGGCCCGGGCTGTGCCGGCGCCGCGTCCGCCTGCGCCTGGCTCTCTCAGCTGACACCAAGAGAGGAGACTGCGTTTTTGTTTTTGTTTGTTTGTTTGTTTGTTTGAGGAGACCGCGTTTTAAAAACTCACTTCCCGGCTTGAGGAAATCGGGGCCCGCTCGCTGGCAGCGCAGTCACTTTATCCATCTCTGTTCCTCCACGGCCTCATCTGTAAAATGGGGACAGTCATCGTACCTGCTCGCGGGGCTGTCGTGAGGATGAGGCGTTAATGTATTTAGGATTTTAGCCCAGTGCCTGGCATGTCGGAAGTGTCCTTTAATTTTTTTGATTAACACTTTATGTTTTAGAGCAGTTTTTGTTTCGCAGAAAAATTCAGAGAAGAAACAGACGGCCCACGTCCCCTCCCCCCACACGTACAAAGTCCCCATCGTCAACATCGGTGAACCCACACGGGCCCGTCGTAAGCACCCAGGTCTGACCTGCGCACGGGGCTGCGTGCTCAGGGTGTGTGGACCCCTCCTCTCTGGACTGTGAATGCCAGAGCAGGGGGACTGTGGCTCCTGATTCTCCTTGGTCCCTTGGGACAGCCTGAGGTTGGGGCCTGGGGCAGTGACGATTGATTCCCAGCCAGCCAGGACTGTGGTGGCATGTGAGGTCCAGACGGCACACAGACAGGAAGTCCTGGAATGCCCGGCTTCCCCAGGGGTAGTCTGGCCTCTGTGGTCTCCTGGTGTCCCAGGGCTCACTGCTGTGGTCCCCGCCCATCCCAGGTACAAGCCCCGGGAGAAGCTGAAGGTGAACTTCGGGACCGCCGAGTTCCTGGCCCCAGAGGTTGTCAACTACGAGTTCGTCTCGTTCCCCACGGACATGTGGAGCGTGGGGGTCATCACCTACATGCTGTGAGTGCCCCGGCCTGGTCCCCGTGGGGATCGGCCCCCGTCTTTGACCATCATAGAAGCCTAGAAGCAGCAGACAGTCAAGTGCGAGTCACTTAGTGGGAGGTGTGCCCAGGACACAGCGAGAGGTGGGCGGGAAGGGAGGCCGCCAGTGGGGAGCGTGCGTCCAGCCGGCACCCACCCGGGCAGCTGGAGTTGGGTCCCCAGGGAGCTCTGGGATCCATCCCGGCATAGTCCCTCCGCCATTTCGTTCCAGGGGTGAGGGCGTTGGGGTGCTTACATACCAGCTCTTATCAGCTGTTGCTCCTGGGCCGATCTCGGGGGTGTTAACGCCCTGAAATTTTTGGACCCACGGGAGAGAAAGCTCTGGGCAGAGAAACATGGGTGCTGCGGTACAGGTGGGGCTGGAGTGCCCTGGGGCAGTGAGGAGGGGTCCCCACATCATCCTCCCCACCTCTCCCCTGGGCTGCCTTGTCCCTCCCCTGGGCTGAGGGAGCGGAGGCGGGATGGGCGAGAGTTTGTGCATAGACTTGACACCTTCCTCTGGGGGGCGTCCCTCGGCTGTTTCCTCAGTGACCCAGCAAGGTCACACTCCGCTCCCACTCTTGTCACTAAGGCATCACAGCGACCCTGTGTCCTCACGCTTTGTATTCCTGTGCTGTGCCAGGTGGGGAAGTTGGAGGCCCTAGGCCAGCCGTTTAGGGAGTCCTGCTTGTCTACCCTCACTCTAGAGCAGGGGTCCCCAACCTTCAGGCTACAGACTGGTACCGTCCGTGGCCTGTTTGGAACCGGGCTGCACAGCAGGAGGTGAGCAGTGAGCCAGTGAGTGAGGCTCCATCTGTATCTGCAGCCGCTTCCCAGCGTTGGCATCACCGCCTCAGCTGCGCCTCAGATCATCAGGCATTAGATTCTCACAGGAGCACCAGTCCCTGGGGCCACAAAGGTTGGGGACCGCTGCTCTGGAGGAGTGTAATAAAGCCAGCTTTCCTGTGTCCCCAGGGGCCTGGGCGTGTCTGTGCCCACCTGGCTGTCTCAGAGACACGCTACTCAATCACCATACACCTGATGCGTGGTCGACGTGCTGGTGGGGCCCCAGTTACTCTTTGCTCCAGGGGAGGGGGACAGGTGCGCGTGACAGGGGCTCGATTCCAGCACTTCCTTTCTGCAGCTTTTCGTCCCTCCCACTTCCTCCCTTCCCGAGAGGGGACAGGGCCATTGTTCTCTTGAAACTCTAGGATCTGATCACTTCCGCTTGAACGTGTAGATTCCTCTCTACCTTCGACGCGTGTTGGCGGCCTGGCTCCCGCACGTTGATGGTCCTTTCTCTCCTCCGTAGGCTCAGTGGTTTGTCCCCGTTTCTAGGGGAGACAGATGCCGAGACCATGAATTTCATTGTGAACTGTAGCTGGGACTTTGACGCCGACACCTTCGAAGGGTTATCAGAGGAGGCCAAGGACTTTGTTTCCCGGCTGCTGATCAAAGAGAAGAGGTAGCCTTGTTGCCTGTCACTTGCGTGCCATCCCGATGGTGACCGCTGACTGGTGACCGTGACGAGCAGGTGTGCCGGGCAGGTCCTTTCTTCCTGTGGGTCGCTTCTGTCCAGGATTTCTTACCCTGCCGCTCCTTTGGAGCAAAAACGTAGCAGGCACAGTGACAAAGGAAGTAATTAAAAAAACAAGTAGGAGCACAAAATTTAGGTAGTTTTAGAAAGGTCCATATTTACAAATTAGTCCTATTTCCAAGTGTTCACTTTTAATAGGCTAGTGTTGAAGAAAACGCTGAGCCGCGCAGATGTCACTTTCGAGAACAGAGGCCAGAAAACCCCATTTCTCAGCGAGGAAGGGCCGCTCGGTTTTCAGCAGCTACGTCAGTCATGGTGGAGCCACCCATGTGACTGATCCGCACACTGGGGACGGCTGCGCATGGCCCAGGAGTGAGGTCCCAGGTCTGGGCTCCGAGAGCTCCTGCCTCCCTGGCCGTCACTCATTTCTTTCTGGCTGTGAAAGTCAGGGAGTTAAAGCGTTTCAAATTCGGACGCACAAGCCGACTATTTTCCCTGGAAGGAGAGACGAGCTTCCTTCCGTGCTCATGTTTTCACTCCTTGGAGCAACTCCAGGCACAGCTGGCCTCCTCCGGCCCTGCCTGGGTCCCCACCCCCAGTAGCGATCCGTCACTGGGATGCGGTCCCTCCACAGCACGAGGGGACAGGGACGGTTTGCTGATGACTCCCTTGCACTCCTAAGGAGGGGCGTTTTGGACGCCAGGAGCTCCCCTCCTGGGTGGTGGCAGGAGTCTGCCCAGCGGGTCCCCCCCGTTCCACTGACTCAGGCTTCCTGCCCCACTGGACTGACTCCGGACAGCTGACCTTTACTCGGCGGCTCCAAGTAAACGTGTCCACTGTTCGATTTCACAGCTGCAGGATGAGCGCCACACAGTGCCTGAAGCACGAGTGGCTGAATGACCTGCCCGCCAAGGCTTCGAAATCCAAAGTTTGTCTCAAATCGCAGCTCTTGCTGCAGAAGTACATGGCTCAGAGGAAATGGAAGGTATCTTTTTCTTTTAGTAAAAGCAGCATTTGTCTTCCTAATATGTCCTTCGAAAGAACTCTAGCTAAGTTCTTATTTACATTTTGATTCTAAATACATTAAGGGGAAAAAACCCCTCTCACGTCCAGCTGTCAACTAGAGTAAAAAAACGCTCCAGACCAAAAAACGACGACCATAAAAGTGGCATTTAGTCTGTACTTAGGTGACACTTGAAGTGACAGAATGAAGTTGGAGCACTCGTTCTCGGTGACAGTAGTAGCCACGTGCTGGGAACTAACTGCATGGAGCCCGAGGCCTGATTCCTGCCGGGTTCAGAGGGGCCGGGACAGCCCTGTGTAAAAGCTGAATCATTTTGTCTCCTACGGAAACTCTTTGGTGCCAAGGACATAAAATCTGTCTTAAAACTATTGTCTCCCAAGTAGCTTTCCGACATTTTGATATCAACTCAGATCCTTGTTAATAAACGAAATGCTTTACCTGGAGCACCAGCACACAGTGTCACAGATGCACACGCGTGTGACGCAGACAGCACATTTGCTTCACAGAGTGTGATGCACTCTGACGTTTTGAACGACGGGTTCATTCAAAAAAATCCTGGTCGTAACCCACCGATCTGATTTTGTGACCCCTGTGGGCTGCGACTCACCCTTTGAAAAACCCCTTTCTAGAGCGCTCCGTTTTTCTTGTGAAAAGGATAATGTATTTTCTCACTTCATACTTGCTCCAGACAGGCCCCTTAAGGGCATGTGACCATTCCAGTATTATTTTGCTAGAATCTTCTTTTCCCTTTAGGTTATCAGTTTTAAACAAAGCCAAGTGCCTAACTTGCTTAAATCCTTTTATTCTTTTATTCTTTTTTTTTTTTAAACAATCGGTCAAAAAATATGCTGTTTTCCCCTTTTTTTACCTCTCATCTCAAGAAACATTTCTACGTGGTGACTGCTGCCAACAGGTTACGGAAGTTTCCGACCAGCCCGTGACCGTCAGCTCTGCCGCCGCCGTGGGCCGAGGGCCGACTGAGACCCGTGGTGACGTGACAACTCGAGAGTTTAAGTAATCTGGCCTCTCACCAAGATCGAGTCCACTTATTTCATAGAAAAGGCTGTGGCCATTGCCTTCCTTGGGGATGAAAAGTCTCTGTAAAGAAAGTGACTTGGTGAGAACTTCTTTCCCGCCTTTTAAGATCACTAAGTTTGAGATGCCGTGTTTACTCTTCAGGTATACCTGCTTTTGGTGATACGTGTAGGCATGCTGTAGGTAGGTAGGAAAGCTGCTGCTTTGCGTATGTCAAATTCTAAACATGCTCTGACTAAAGAACATGACAGACTGTTCCACAGGGGCAGGGCACTCGGTGTTACTGCCTTCAGTACAGAGAGTTCCTAGAATTCTGACCTGCTCAGGTGTGGGTGACCTTCAGGGCAGTGATCCTCGTTTTAACTTGTGCTCCCTTTGAGACTCAAAACGTGCATCCTTTAATAGTCTTTGAAATTGCACAATCTGCCACCGTTGCGGCTAAGTCAGGACAACGACCATTTTGAATGTGCTTTTAAACTCTGTACCCACCTGCACCTCTCCCTGTTCTGCCCTGTCCTGCCCTGTCCCAGCATCGGCAGGACCCCTCGGATCCCCCTGCCTCAGTGACAAACCGATGGCCGAGGAAGTGTGGCAGCTGATACGCTTGTGGGCCGGGGATGAGCATGTGACGATGTGATTCCGTGGTAACACAGAGTGACCCTCGGGCTGAGGGAGGGACACTGCAGGCCTGCTGCTTTGCTAAGGATGCTGCTTTCGGGGTTGCCATTGACCTGACTTCCAGAACGATTCACAAGGAGTAGCTTAGCGTGAAAAAGTAGGCGATCTTTTCAACCCAGAGGCGCAGCGCTGCTGTCTGACAGGGAGACATGATGTGAGACAGAGACATAATTAAAAACTTCTCATTCCCCCTCCCCAAACAAAAACCCGCTGAAACTGATTTTAATAATTTAACATAAAAAGTCAAAAACATGTCCATATGTAATCAGCATGGAAATTATGGAGATACTTTATATATATTTTTTATATTGTCTCCAAAATTTGGTATGTATTTTACACTTAAAATGCATTTCAATTCAGATGCTAGTTTTTCAGAAGACATATTTAATTTGTATTTAGATTTCATAAAATTTACTGTGGAAAAACAGACTATATACTCAAGTTTTTCGAAACATCTTAAACATTTTCTAACAATTGAATTAAGTACCCACTTTTACGTTCAATTAAAATTAAATTAGAAATCCGGTTGTGTAGTTGTATTATCTACATTTTACGAGCTTAGTAGACCCATGTGGTTAGTGGCTTCCATATCAGACAGGGCCGATATGAAAAGAATCCTTTATCTATCAAATTTTAATCTTCCCTTCCCCCTGACATGCTGTTATTTTTCACCTAGAAACACGTTTTCTCCACAAAGTCTCCTTGAGGGCTTTGTTTAGGTCAGGCTCATACAAGCGAGAGGCAATGTGGATTTTACCCTCCCTTATCTGAAATTTGAGGGAACTTTTATGAAGCTTTAATTTTCTGGATATTTTTAGTTCTCTAATTTGCTGGTGTGCACTTAGCTCAAGAAGTTTTTATAAGATTGCAACTGTGCCGGTATCAACTATTTCTAATGGGCCTTTTCCCTTTGAATGAACAGTCATAGGAACTGCTTGCTGGGTAGGAAACTCACACAAAGTGGTCAGGACCCACTTTTTCCACCTGTCGGATTGGTGAGAGCACGGGGAAATGGAAAATTTCCACTTTCGATGGGTGTGTGTCCAGATAGAGGTCACACCCACTTTTATCCAGCAATTCCATTTCTGAGATTTATCCCCCAGCAATACTTGAACAAGTGGACAGAATTAATGCAAAATGTTTCTTCTAACACTATTGCTCATGGTTCAATAAAAACAACCCACATAGGCCTATCAGCGTGAGTTTAGTTGACTAAATTTTGCCAGGTCCTTACCGGGGAAGACCTCGCTGCTGCTGAAGACAGATGTGGATGTACTGAGTTATCTTTTCGCTACAGACGTATACAGTCATCCCCTTTGTGGAGCGACACATGCTTCTATGTGCTTTAAGATTCTCTAGGATGTGCACGAATCTTAACAGTGGGGTTGGAAAGTGGGTGATGAAGCAAGGGGAATTCCACCTTTCACTTTATCTTTCTGAATTGTTTGAGGTTTTTTTTTTTTTTTACATAATTAGCATGTATTGCTTTTATAATTAAAAATTAGCAACCCACCTATCAAGCGTGGACCTTGTTTTGACCCTGATTCGAGCAAACAAGTAAAAAGATATTTTAGAGACATCCGGGGAAATGTAGTTCTAAATTGTATGTTTGATGATCGAATGTCTACTGTGTCGGGTATGAAAATGGTGATGTGATCGGTTATCATGTAGGTCGAGTGACTTCAGGAAGAAAGGCAGATGCGTAGTTAGGCAAGCATGGCGAGTCCTTGTTAACTGCTGGGTGTGGGTGATGGTGTGCGGTTTCATTATCCTGGCCTCTTTACTGTTGTATTTGAAAACTTTCGTGATAAAAGTTTTTAAAACCATGAGGAACTGTTAGACCCCAGCTTCCAGACAGTCTACAACAGCCCTGGAACAGATGGTCTCGGTGAGCGGTAAGCTTCCCACGCCGGGAGTGTGAATGTGCTGGAAATTGCTGTAGAAACAATTCCTGCCCTAGGAGGACATTTGGACAAGATTAAGGCAATTTCCCTACCCCCAACTAATTTCAGAAATAACCCGGTTACCTACTTTTAAGGCATAGAGGGGACAAAATGTCAGACTACTTACAGCTACTCTCGTGGACTCGACAGTGAAAAGGCAACGTAAGAATGGGAGAAAGAATTTGCAAATCAAGGATCTGAAAAGAGGTTACTATCTAGACTATACAGAGAACTCCTACAGCTTGACAGCAGAAACCCCAAACAACCCAATTTAAACATGGGCAAAAGTCTCAAATAGACAGTTTTCCACAGGTGTGAAAATGGCTGAAAGCACGTGAAAATGCTGTGGAGTAACGTTAAGTACAAGCCTTGACGAGGACGTGGGGACACTGGAACCTTGTGTACTGCTGGGGGAAATGTAATATGGTGCACCCGCCGTGGAAGTGTGGTGGTTCCTTAAAAACTTAAAACTTAAAAGCATTAGCGTATGATCCAGCCCTGCCACTTCTGGTGTCTATCCAAAGGAACCGGAAACAGTCTCCAAGAGGCATCTGGACACCCACGTTTACAGCGGCATTATTCACAGTAGCCAGGAGGACGAAGCAGCCCTGTACTGACAGGTGACGGGTAAACAAAACATGGCCCATCCCCACAGTGGACTATCAGCCTCAAAAAGGAAGATGATCCTGACACCTGCTACACCACGGATGAACCCCGAGGACATTACGCTGAGCGGAATGAGCCAGTCGCAAAAAGACACACTGTGATTCCACTTACAAAACGTATGTAGACTGTCCAATACAGAGACAGCAGAGGCGGGTGCCAGGTGCTTGGAGTGACCCTTTCCCAGGGTTTAAAATAACCAGTGTTTAATAAGGTTACATTTTTCAGTAGGTGGATGTCAAAAAAAATTACCCTTGGTCCACGTGACTGATATGGTACAAGCGATTGATCACGTGGGACATCCACATGCGTTTTTCTCTAATATTTATTGAAGACCTATACCGGTTCTGTGCTATATGCTTGCCTGAAATTAGCTCAGAACTCCGAATGAGTAGACACCATTTTTAGTCCCACGTGTGGAAGAGGCACGAAGAGGTTGATGAATGTGCACAGGGTTTCACAGGTGTGAGGGGCTGAGCAGGGCTTCGATGCAGGCTGTGCGGCCCCGGCACCTGCGCTCTGCTGAGCAGTGGGCCAGGCTCAGCAACCTGCGCCTCCTTCCTGCCGGAGCAGACTGCGTCCCTAACCCCAACCCCACTGATGGTGAGGGCACTGAACACGTATCAAAGGAACATTTATTAACTTAAGTTGTACCACGTGTCGATTTTAGTCAAACCAAAAAATTTACATGAAAATGTAATTAAATCTGTAAGGTTCCATCCAGCCTGAACGCCATAGGATAGGATGGCCTGGACAGGACAGGAGACTTGACATTCACTTAAAACAAGAGTAATTAAAATAAACTAAAAAAATAAAAGGAGTAAAATGGCTCCAAATCCATTCTGAAGGAATGCAGACCCGTGGAGCCTGGGCTATGCCCGCCAGGCACTGTGGCTGACCAAACGACGTGCTGCCCAGGACTCGGCCCCAGTGCTGGCTTCCCTGTTATTAAGGCAGCGGTTTTAGGATCCTTGTTATCAAGTTCAAACACAATGCCAGGGCGGATGCACTGTCGGCGTGTGGCACACGGCAGTCTGGGAGCTGCAGTCACTCTGCAGTAGCTGCCTGTGCTTTGGCAGCATTTTCCAAAATTTTCCTCTTCCACTCTTCATAATCCTGTGTCTGGTCTTCATCTTTCTGCGGTTTATGCGGGATCTCTACTACCTTCTCCCTTTCTGGGAAAGAAAATTTTCAACGGTGTTTCAAAATCCTCATGCTTACAAATGGAGTAAGAAAAAAAGCTTGTTTAAAGTGTTCACTTTAATTATTAAGGTAATAGAGAATAAGATACTGAAATGAAAAGTAGAAACAACAGCTAACGCAACTGCGTTTTGCTCTCAGGTTCCAAGATTCCGAGACATCAAGGTGAGAGCTAACACTTACGGGCACTTACCTGGTGCTCAACAGGCACTGAACCAGGCCCTTACTAGTGTTGTCTCGTTCAACTCTCACGATCCTATGGAGTGGATTAGCTAATACTAATCACCTTTCACAGATGTGGGAACTGAGGCTCACTGGAATTAAATGACGTTCCTAAAATTACAGAGCCAGTAAGCGGTGAAGCAGGATCTGGACCTAAGTTTGGCTTTAGATGTATTCTTAATTACGTGAAATCTCTGCGGGCTTCTGGGAGTGAAGCAAGAGCACAGGACCGCTCCCTGCACCAACCCCTCTGCACCAATCCCAGGGTTCGGCCAGCGTGAGCTCATCTTACCCTTTGCTAGAGGCTCAGCCCCTGCCTTCTTTCTCTTCCGTGGTGGAGCAGCTGAATCTTGAGACTCTCCTTTAAGAAAAAGTGAGTGTCATCGGATTAATTTTTCTTCTATTCTCAATTTTAGTCTTTGGGTCTATTTTGGATGACAAAAACTGGATACCTTGACTGATCAAATACTAGGACTAGGGTGAGAAGGCAAATGGCCTTGACCTTCTCTTTTCTCTGACTTTCCCTGCCAGACTTGAGAATCACTTCTAGTCTAGCTTACATAAATGGAGGCTGGCATTTAACGCTGAAGCGTGTTAACTCAGAATCTATTTCCCAGGCATGGGTTCATAAATCACAGGTTTTAAAAAGTTATTAAGCTACTTTAATTGAAAAAAACAAAACAAAACAAAACAAAACATTTTCTCACTAAAGACTTATCTGGTCCACATTAAAACAGATTTCAGAAATCAGCCATTTTGCAAGTTTGGAAATATTGGACTTCTACCAGTGGGTTTACGTATTCGAATGACACATCGTTAAACTATGGAATGGATACTCACTGTTGAGCTGCTGCCCGAGCTTCTCTAATTGTTTACACAGTCGATCAAATATGGCTTTTTTTACTCCAGATGTGGCTACCATTTTATTTTTATCCACCTTTAGCTTTAAAATCCTACAAAAGAATTTGATAAATGACTCTTTTGAGAACCAGTACAACAGTTTTTGTTTTAAATTACTGGAAAATCACAAATGGCCACTGTTTCGGTGACAGACTTCATCAATTATAAAAGGTGGACCCTGAACTCAGAGCACTCAGCTTATACACAGAGCTGCCACTTGCCAAGTGACTTCCGGCGACGCTAGTTCCAAGCTGTATCATGGGGTAAAACGAGAATATGGTAACTTGGCCATTATTCTTAATAATATTTATATGGGAAAATACGCTAAGCCGAAACAAACTAAACCAGAAGTGCTACTTGGGACTGAGCAAACCATCCGTAAACGGGGCTTCCAAGTGTGAGAAGACACACTTACTTGCATGCTGAGAGCAGCGCGGCGCTGGTGAAAAGCGGCCTGGATAAGTCAAGACCCTCCTGCTGTGTCTGTGGGAGACTGGACTCGTAGCTAAGGGAAGGCAGCGTTTGCAGAATTACTTGTTAGAAAATATTATTTCAAAGAGACTGAAAATGCAAATCAGAACTTCAAAGCTATTTAAATGTATGAGATAAACATTGTCGCTTTAGCGTATCGGTTAATTAACACGACACTGGATATTGTGTTTTATGTATCAGTATAAAATTTCAATTGTGGTTCCGTACGCCTCCGACCTTTGCAGTAACGTTGCAGCCGTGCTCACGGCTTCGGTACAGCTGAACTGCACGGCGAGGTCTCTTATTCCGATGTTTGAACTCAGGCCCAGTAAACACTCGAAAGATTTAAGACAGCTCAGATACGTCCTCTTGTTCAAACCAGAAAGTTTAGTTAAATAAGCCTTTGAAAGGAAATACACACACGAATCATCAAAAACGTAAGTTTTATATATTAGTGCCTCGACTTTTCAAAATTAATTTTGTGGCAAGTCGCTCTACTTAAAGGCTTCGCTTCGTTTAGTCGAAGACCGGTAGTCATGTCAGGTAAAGTACTGCTCTCAGCGAGCTCATACTTTAGAAAGGCAGCCTGGCCTGTGCACAGACGATTGAGAAAACAACGCATAAAAAACTTAGATGCAGATAGAGTCACCAAGTTTCCACACGGGGACAATGTGCAATTCAGTGGGGAATGGCAGGAGGAAGACTGGGCTGGGGCGCGGTGGGTGGAAGGCGGAAGACAGAGAACACGGGGGGAGAAATGGGAGCACTCTCCCTAGAGGATGGAGTGAGGCAGAGGCACGAACGACACAGCTCGCCACAGAACATTCCAGGCTGGAAAAGAAGCTGCTGCACTAACAAAGCCATTAAAGTGCACGGCCCGCTAAGGGGAGACTGTAGCTTGCGGTCAGTGTTCAGGAGAAGCCGGAGTTTGATGGTGGTGGGGAGCCAACCCGCTGGGAGCCAAGGGCGATTTTAATGCCACCAGTTAATGACAGTATCGTTCTGGGACAGGTACTGTGCTAAGTGTGTTACGTGCACCCCACTGTCCAATCTTCACAACGATCTAGCGAGTGGATATCCTCATCCCATTTTACGGATGAGGAAACTGGAGACTCACAGAGCTAATAACTGGTGGTGTTGGGATTTGTTCTCAACACCCCACAGCTTGTGCTCAACCACCGTGATGCTGGCAGGAAAACACACATGGGATTTAAAGTAGGTGTCTGAGGAGGAGGATGCTAGCGGCGGCGTGGCAGATGGCCTCGGGGAACAAAAGATGTGGCCAGGGAAATCGGTGAAGAGAATGCTGCAAAAAATGTTTTCCCTCCAACTCGACGAAATAGTTTCAAAGTTTATCTAGGATAGTAACAGGATAATATCAGCTCCCAGGTTTCGGCACCAAAAAACCAAAAAAAAACCCCAAAAAACCCCACACACATAATCATAGCCATGAAGATTTTACAACACAGGAGTTTTGATGGGGTGCATCCAATCAGAAACTGACATGTGCGATTAAGCCTTGATGTTGCGCTGGGTCAGACATTTGCAGGCGCCCACTCACCCTGTCCAAGGGACACTTCATACAGGAAGCCGCCAGGTCCAGGCACATGACGGCATTGCTGGTCTCCGTGGTATGTGCAGACAGGCCAGCGCACTTCACCTGGGACAGTCGCAAGTACTCTTCTGCTTTCCTGGGTTACGAGGGCAACATGTTCACGAAAACCCTTTTCCAGAAGTTGGCCCAACGCTTTGGTAAACAGCAAATGCAGCCTGGTGACTTCATTCTGAGCCCAACTCCCGTGCACATTTATGGGGCCGAGAATGCAACTCCCAGCCTTTGGGGAGGTTGGGGTTCTCCGACTCCAGACAGCACTATGCTCAAGGACTTTCAGGCACAAGTAAGTCCCTCAATTCCCCCCCAAAACGACCCTGCGTCCATCCTTCCACTAGGGAACAATTGTGAACTACCACGGAGGCTGGCAGGTGACACCAGGTTTCCTTTCCTTTATCCCTTCCCCTAAATCGGTGGTCCTCAAACTTTAACGTACAAGACAATCGCCTCCGGGTTTGTGAAAACAGATGGCGGGGTCCCACCCCCAGAGTTTCTGATCAGCAGGCTGCGCGGTGGCCCGAGAAGCTGCATTTCTAACAGGCGTCATTTGTACGGCAGCCCGTGGCCCGGGGCCGCACCTGGGGACTCGCCGTCCTTAAAGACAGCGAGGCCACGCAGTCTTCCTTGTTATCTTTTAAGAAGCGCCCCTCCCCGGTCCCCCCGGCCCAGGGCTTTCGCAAAGGTGTTGCCTCTGCTTGGCACCTTCTACTCAACCCTAATGGCATCCCGGGCGCGCCCCACCACCCACCACCCGCGCAGCACGACGCCCCGCTTCGCGCTACGCAGAGTCGTTGCCCTCACAGGCAGAGGCCCCCCAGGGGGTCTGCACCCCGTCTGTCCGGGTCACCGCCCCAAACAGAGCCTCAGCCAGCATCTGGGGGATGGGCGAGGTACTCCAGCTCCTCCCGCCACCGTGCGTCCCACGGGGCCAGTGGTTCCGAGGGACGCCTACAGTCGTCGCTTCTTGCCGCCTGGGAAGGTTCTCGAGATGGGACCTAACCCCGCTGGCAGATGCTGCCTCCCCGGGGAGGGCCCGGGGCGCGAGGGGCCGGACTCACCTCAGCACGTCCGGCTCGGCGATGCCCAGGCGCGACGCGAGGCGCGGGATGAGCCCCGACTCCATGGCGCAGCCGAGAACAGGCGCGCACACAGGCGCAGCGACGAAACCCGCGCGCCGACGCGGCGCCGGCCAGTGAGGGCCAGGCCCCGCCCCCCTGCTGTAACCGGATTGGTTGGGACGGGAAACGTGGGACCGCCCCATACACCACACCCGGCCCTCCTCCTGCGCATGCGCAGTGCGAGGGCACACTCCCGGGAAGAGGGGGAACGTGGCC